>NW_022995746.1:2525277-2530867 GCF_900245975.1 Drosophila guanche
GAGCGACGGGGGGAGTGCGAGAGGAGGTAGTGTACAAGAAGTGGAGGAGACGCGAGGAGGAGAAGGAATAAAGGGGGAGGCGGAGGGGGAGGAGGGGAGGAGAGAGGGAGAGGAGGGAGGAGGAGGGGGGGGGAGGGGGGGGGGGGGGGGGGGGGGGGGGGGGGGCAGAGGTCGTAAGAGGATTAAATCTTTTGTTGCAGCTGACGGATCAAACGACATCAAAGGTAACAGTTACAGATACGCAGACAGATACAGTTACACGCAGCTTGGATCAAGTAATGATTTCGCTCTCTCCTTCCTCACTCCAACCATCGCTAGTGGCTCCCTCTGCCAGTGGCAGACTCGTGCGCGTAGTCCGTGGTTATGGTTGCCCTTAGATAAGCGTTAGCTGGAAATACATAAATTTATATTTCATACATCGAATGGGAGTATCCTCCTGCCAGTTCCCCCCAGCGCACAGTGGGCAAAACAGACAGATATTTGTACCAAAATTGTTTTATTTGATATTGGTAACAAAAGGAATATTTATAATATATATATATTTTTTTAATTTTAACCAAAATATTATATTTTTTAACATTTAAAAATTTTACTTTAATACCGCTAGATTGGCTGTTTTCCCCACCGTGCAGCGAGAGTCTAAAACTTTTCTCCAAAAGCATTGTCTCCTCTGCGTAGGATCAAACAATCTTCTCATTCAGATCTGCACCACAGGCAGGCAACAGCTAGAGAGACTCTCTCGCTCTGCCTAAAGCCTTTTCCCACATATGACAGCTGCAACCAAAATATAAAGTTAAACTTTAGAGTTTTTGCCGAAGTGGTCAGCCTCAACCCCTACAGACGACCCTCATCAAAAACGATGTAGAAGCGAGAGAACGGAGAGAGGAGCTAGAGAGAGTGCAAACGTTTTTTCCTACTTTTTGGCAAATGTGCAAATAACAAATGATTTCGGATGTGCCATCACCCACTTGTAAATAAAAGTGGCCACTCCTTACAGAACACACACACACACACAGGCAGAAGATATGTGTGTGTGTGCTTGCCACCAGCATGTTTGTGTTTCTGCCTTTGTTTTTTGGTGCCCTGTGTGGCTGTGTGCCTGCTCCTGTCATGGCCTTCTCCACGTTGTTTGTGGATATGCCCGTTGGCCAAATCAAACGTAAGCCACAATTAAAACATTAAACTACACCAAAGCGATTTTGCTCTTATTTTCTTAAACACAAATACATATACGTTTACGTCGTGTGTGTGTGTGTGTGTGCATATCTGTGTTCGCTTTGTTTTACACACATCAAACATTTGTGTTTTTTTTTTGTTTTTGTCGGCTGTCGTCTTCAGTTGCCATAGAGAGAGAGAAAGATTTTGCCCTGAGGCTATAATTAGCTCGAATTAGTTCTGGCGTCTCTGGCGCTGCACTTGGCAGGTGGCAGGTGGCAGGTGGCAGGGTGGGGCTGGGCTTGGCTGCTGTAATTCCGCTCTCTGACCAGCCCAGGCCCAACCCACACATACATATAAATCCATAGAGAGCCAGTCATCCCGAAACTAACGCCTCATTGCCCACAGGAATAATGAAACCCAAGAGGAATAGCAGAAGAGGGACCAGTGGCAGCTGCTGGCTGCTGGCTAGTGGCTAGTGTAGGAGCCATCGACGTTGACGATGTCTTGTCATAAATCCGAGCCACTCGCCGCCGCTGAGGCTGTCAGTAATTAGCGCACTGAACGCCACTCCCGTACCCAACTGGCACTCCCCTTTGCTGCTGCTGCCGCTGCTGTTCCACAAAGCTAACGAGTCACTTTGTAAGAAAGCCAGATGAAAGGTTGCTGAAAAGGGTGAGACGAGGAGGGTGAGCAGGAGGGATGAGACAGAAAGGCGTCTGCAATTAGTGAGCAGCTCTCTCCCACACTCACACAACGAGGCGCATTTAGTGGCGTCTCCAACGCTGTCTCCTGCTCCTCCTGCAACAAAGTGACTACCCGGCAACATGACACCGTTTTAGAGGAAACCCACTGACGGTGGCTGACAGCCTAGACGGACTGACTGTCTGATACATTCCCTTACCCATTTGGACGGTTGCAGCCTCTTGGTGGGCTCTTGGGCACGTTCTGCGCCTTGCCAGGAGCAACAAACAAGCCACCACTTGACTTGCCAAACCAATTGGAGTGCACTTGCTGTTCCTCCAGCAGCTCCTTCTGCTGCCTTTGCATGTCAAAAGTCATCACCTTTATCGCTGCGCCAGCATCGACCAGAGGCCAGGACAGAGCAGAGAGAATGCTGCCAGGGGATGAGACTTATCCTTTGGCAAACCATTGCCATTTAGACGTTGCATTAGCTGTGGCAATATTATGACTGCAGCTGAGCTTTTCCAATGGAGAGAGGGAGAGGGAAAAGGGAGATTGGGCATGAAGTCCTCTGCCTGCCTGCTTCTAGCACCAGTCGAGTATATTGTAATTCATAATCCTGCGATTTACTTGGCAGAAGACACAGCGGTTTATTTCTTCTTGTGGTTTGCCCCACGGCTTAAGTGGCGCCTGGCTCGGGCTCGGGCTCGGGCTCTGTCTTCGACTTGGGTCGAAAATTCTGACATTGATTGTGTTTGTAGTTGTCCTTGGCGATGGAGCCCTGCAGCTGAAGCAGAACTTAAGCCGTTGAGCACTGAAAATATTTCCTTTTGGCTGCCTTAACTGCACAGCCCGTGCCTCCGCCTGGCATTTTTGGGGGGTCATGATTATGAACGGGAATGCGCCACTGAGCAAAGGATTAGCAGGGGTTGTGGTTACCGCAACCCTCCCCCCAGTAAATGAAACTTCTACCCCCCCAAAGTTATTTCTTCAATTCATTTTTGTTTGTTTTTTTATTATTTTATATTCATTCTTCCTCCACTTTTTTTTATACAATCCATAAGCCCCGTAACGGAGTATTGAATATCTCGTATCTGGTTTTTGTTGTTGTTGTTCGCTATTTTGTTGCTTAACTAAAATGTACACCACACAACGGCGAAAAACAATTCTCGAGAAGCCATTTATAATAATATATTTTATATTTATAATTTATATTTAATATTTAATATATAATATATGCCCCGATATTTTTGTGCCTTGGGGGTTTCTTCGCTTTTTCTCATTATTTACATTCAATTTACACGGGGAATAAATATATTTATACTTCGTATGTTTTTTTTAAGGACATTTAGTCGTATGACCCATTACCCAATTGTCGTTCCAATGCCAGTATTCGTTTTGTAGCTTCTATGCTGCATTCTCTATACAGTTTCTTGATCTTAGCAATTAGATATTTTAATTATTGTTCTCTCTGTAGCTTCTCCATCTGCACTCTGTATCTCCTCCTGTATTCTTGTGACATTCTTTTGGTCGCTGCTTTTGGGTTATTTACACTCTTGGCTCTTGGCTCCAGCTGCTGCTCCTTTTTGCTAAATGATTTACATATGTATCGAAGTCCTTTGTATAAATTCTGTAGAGTTATCTATCGCTGCCGTAACGTTCCACTCCATATAAAAATATTTGCACTTCTCTCTTCCTTGCACTTGCTAAACATTCGTCACACCCAGCTTGGCCAGATTCCCCAGCGTGATGGCGTCTCCGGGCTGCAGTCTCAGCGCTGCCTTGTAGCTGGCCGCCGCATGTGTGGTGCGTCCCAGCAGATGCAGTATGGCGCCCAGATTGGTGTGGGCGTGGGCATCATCCGGCCTCAGGGCAACAGCCTGCAGGGGGAGGAAAAATAAACAAAAAAGAAGCTTCAGTTGTAGAGCATTTCGAGGGTGCAGTAGAGACTTCAAACACTCACCTTTCTGTACCAAATCTCTGCCTCAACTTTGCGATCCAGCAGCCGCATGGCTGTCGCCGCTGCCACCACCAGAGCATAGTCCGTGGGCGCCAGCTCTGCGGCTCTACGATGATAGACAGCGGACTCGTGGTGCCGCGATTGCAGCGACAAAAATTCAGCTAAAAGGGGAACAAGTCTGAGATTAGTTAAAGATTTCTTTGCTCTTAGAGCTACCGCCACTCACCGTAATGATGGTAGACGCTGGCCTGATCGGGCGCCAGTTTCAGGGCACGCTTGAACCACATCTCAGCCTCCGCCGAGCGGCTGCTCTGCAAAAGGGAAAAAACATGCAATGTAAGGCACCAATCTTTCAGCTACAAAATGCAACTTCTACCTACGTTTCGGGCCAGTGTAATGCCGTAGGAGAGATGTGCCGCCACTTGATTGGGTTGCAGCTCAAGCGCCGCTCGATGATGCCGCTCCGCCTCATCCCACTGCTGCAGGCGCCCGAGGACATCGCCAATGCGCTGATAGAGCACCTCCCGCTGCTGTGGCAGACCCGGCAGCGAGGAGAGTGCCTCGCGGTACAGAGCCAAAGCACGCTGGAGTTTGCCCTGCTCCACATAGAGTGCGCCCAGCTGGAGATACGCCGAACTGCGCGCCTGATCGTGGGCCCAACGATCGCGGACCGTGGCCCCGTCCAGCGTGGCGCCTGCCTGGAGGATCTCCATGGCCTGCTGGCGCTTGCCGAGCGCAATGAATGATATGCCCAGATTGAGGTACGCCACTGCCAAGAGTACAGAAGTCAGTCAAGGTCCGCTGCGGTCAAGGATTTTGCTCCACTCACCTGCCAGATTTGGCCTGAATTTAATGGCACGCTGAAAGCACTCAACAGCTGCCGCATAGTCCTGCTGGTTCTGATGCAGAATGCCGCTACAGAGAGGGGAGATGGAGAGAGTGAAAGTGTTGACATTAATAGACTGTCGCCTGAACTTGTGCCGCTGCCGCCTCTCGTGATCTAATTAGAGCGCCTAAGCCCTAGAGGAGCTTGAGGAGTGGCTCAAGGGCCCCCAGGCTGAATGCAGGGGAATGACTGTGAAGGGTTTGCTGCCACTTGGAGGTGGAGACGCCACTTGGATTTATGTAATTAGTTTGTCAGAAGCAGCAGGCAGCAGTCGGAGAAGTTTTGCTCTTAAAGCGTTGCACTTTTTTTCCCCCACTTTTTCTATTTCCTGATGCCACATCGATGCTGCTGCTGCTGTTGCTGCTGTTGCTGTCTGTGTGGCAACAATAAAACGAACGAATGTCTGACGTTACACGTAAAAGTAAAAAATCAAATTATACAGCTCAGTGATTTTTCTGGTTTCGGTGTTTGGTAGCAGCAGCAGCTGCAGCTGGAGGAGGAGGAATGCCAATAGTACTCCTGCAAACACTCCTTGGGATGTGTGGATGTGCCTGAGTGTGCCTGAGTGTGCCTGGGAAATATCCCGGATGACTGGATTGTGTGTTTGTTGGTGGTGGAGGGGAAGTCGCCCTGGCAATCAGTCAAGCAAGCAACAGCGACAGAGCCGCGAGCATTGCTATTGATGATTTGATCGCAGTAAATAATGTAGCTACAAGATACATACACATGTGTGTGTGTGTGTGTGTGCTTGTGTGTGCACAAGTGAAGGAGTACCTACGGAATGCGGTTGCCCTCCAAAACAACATTGATTTTCGATTAGCGAGTCGTTCGCAGGGACTCAGCAGTGTGTGACCTGCTTCTGAACCCATTGACTTGAGGGCTGTGACTGTGACAGTAGCATTAGC
>NW_022995746.1:2531556-2563575 GCF_900245975.1 Drosophila guanche
GGGGTGTGGGGGAGGGGTGAGGGGGAGGTGAGGGGGGGGGGGGGGTGAGGAGGGTGGGGTGGGGTGGGGGGGGGGGGGGGGGGGGGGGGGGGGGGGGGGGGACTAGTATGACGTACAAGCAATAATCTGGCATGCGACAAGCCTCCGCTCGCTCCGTTGACGTTGACAGACAGGCGGTAGAAAAAAAATATAAGGAAAAACCCAAAATGACGCACTGAATATTCAAAGCGAAAAGTAACAAACTCCGCGCACTGCTTGCTGCTCCGTGCACTGCTTGCTCTTTCTGGTCCTTTTTCTGCGCTTCTTTTTCGCTCCTTTTTTGCTGTTTTGCTGCTTTGTATTTCCGTTTTTTTTGCCTGATGCTTTTCTTTAGCCTCCGTTATGTTGTGTCGCGTCGCGTAGCGTCTGAAATATGCGCAATGAGCAAAAATGCAATGCGAACAGACAACACAGGGACACCGAGACAACAAAACATAGGGAAAGCTAGAGCCAGGAGAGGGCGAGCAAAAGGAGCACAGCGCGCTTACAGACTTTGTCAGACGTTGACAGAAGGACAGCGGGACAGCGGGACAGGCAGAGTGTGAAAGCTAAGGACTTTTGTCGAGCATTGCATTGGGGAAAGTATGCAGCACGAAATGCGCATAGTTCTGCAGCACGCAAATGCTGGAGATGGGGAGAGAGCGAGCCAGAGGAGCCTTGGCGGATTGCTGCTGCGTGAAAAAACTACGCCAGAAAGGGAGCAGGAGTAGAAGGAGAAGGAGCAGCAGCCGGAGTAGTACTAGCAGGAAATGGGCTTCATTTGACAGCTTGTTCGGCATTGTATAACGTGCAATGGAGGGAGAGAGAGATGGGACTGGGGCTGGTATCCCTCATAACTCTGCGATGCTGGCTGGTTGGCTGTCTGCTTGGTTCGCTGCATAAAATGGCCGCACTAAATGCGCACCCAAGCAAAGTGGATCAAAAGGGGATAGAGGGGAAAAACGGCAAGATAATGAAAATGGCTGCCATTTATCGCATCGCTTTTCCATGTCACATGTGCGGCAGGGGCAGGAGTCTACTTTGAGGGTTTACTCACAGATTAAAGTGCACATCCGCCATGTTGGGCCTGTATCGAATGGCCTCCTGCAGGACTTGTTTGGCCTCCTCGTAGCGACCCTGAGAGCTGAGCACGCTGCCCAGATTGCCCAGTGCTGCAACAAGAACAGAAAAATCAAAAAGGAGAAACATATTAGACGAGTGGGAACTCACCCTTTGGAGGATTCACGGCAATTGCGCTCCTGTAGAGGCTCTCCTCGTCCCGCCAGTCGGCATTGCGGCGCACCGTCCTCAGGCTCAAGGCAGCCAGCAGGCACACGCTGAGGCACAGCACCAGAGTGCAGCGTGTACGCTGCGTAGAGGCCATGAGGCGGGACACCCCGTAACCCACCAGCAGACAGAAGCCAACGGAGGGGAGGTACAGCAGCCGCTCGGCCACCACGAAGCCCACATAGAAGAAAAGATTGCTGGCGGGCAGGAAGGGCAACGCAAGGAAGGAGCAGGACATGAGCATAATGCAGGCATGGCGACTCTTTGGAGACATGCCCCCAAGCAGATACTCCGAGGAGCAACAGGGCAGCAGGGAGCTCGAGCTCGAACTGGAACTCGAACTGGAGGAGGAGCTGGAACTGGAGCTGCTGCTGCTGCTGCTGCCGGAGCTCTTGTTGCTGGAGGTTGTGCTGTTGCTGCAGCTGCTGCTGCTCCGGGAGCCGCGAAAGGCGGAAGACACGAGGTGATGCGGATGTGGATGCGGATAGGCGCCGCTGCTGCTGCTGCTGTTGTTGTTGCAGTCTCTGCTGCTGCTGCACGGCTGCTTGGCGCTGGCAAAGGGCAGCGACGTCTCCTGATGAATGGGTTGATAGGCAGCGGCCGTTGCCTCAAAGGCTTGGTACTTGCTGCTGGCCGCCAGTCGCTTGCGCTTGGAGCGAGACTTGCGACCAGCGGAGACCTTTTGGATGTGATACTGCGGGAATGGTGCGACTGTAACTGGCACTTCCTTGCTGAACAACTGCCGACAGCTGCGCCACGCCACGCCCAGCAGCACGGAGTAGAAGCAGGCGGACTGCGCATTCCGGCGATCCCACAGCGAGGTGACACGCGGCAGTGCATCCATGCCCCAGTCGAAGCTGAGGACTTGCGGCTGCAGCATCAAGCGAAAATTGAACACCGGCAAGTAGAGAAACGTGAGGAGACGCGTCCAGGTGGAGGGTGTGCGGGAAATGGGATTGTCGGCACTCGAAAAGGCTGTCTGTGGCCCTGGGACGATGACCAGACGACAGTAGGCGCTGCAGAAGAGCGCTCCGAGAACAATGCACACAGAGCGAAGGCGTTGCTGAGGAGAAGAGAGAGTTTCAGGACTGCTTCGAGGGGTTCTTGATGCCACAACTCACCTTATCCACATGTCCCGTGACACCCCGCACCACATCGATGAGAGCGCACACCAGCAGCACCGTGATGGCTGTCTCCTTGCAGAGGAGTCCGGCTAGGGCAACGATCAGCGTGACAGCCAGTGCCAGCCACTGACGTGGATCTCCAGACTCACGCCAGCGCATGTGCCGCAGATAGCTGAGATACGTCAGCAGATAGCAGACACACGCGGCCACATCCGCACGCCCCACCACACCAGCCACGGCCTCCGTGTGAATGGGATGGGCGGCAAAGAGAGCGCCTGCGGCCAGCACTGCCCAGACGGAGGCGAGCAGAGTGCGTGCCACGCGCACCACGAGTGCTGTGGCAACGCAATGCAGCAGATTGTTGACCAGGTGGAAGCCCCACGGCGCAAAGCCGCCGCCAAGGAAGTAGTTTAGCCGGAAGCTGAGGACGCACAGGGGACGCCAGGAGCCATGGGAGCCACTGTCCGTCAGCGGGGTGCCCCAGAAGTCATTCCCGAAGCTACGTTGCCAGGGCCCGCTGCCCGAGACATCCGTATTGCCGAGGATAGCGCGTCTGCAAAAACAAGAGGGAGAGAGAGAGATGTTAGAGTGGGGAGAAAGCTTAAAAGGAATGTGCCAGACCTCGGGCATGGCCATGGCCATACCCATGGCTTTTGTTCAATCATTAAGGAGGTTGACTGCCCACCGCCCTCCCTTTTGGGTCGCCACACGCACAGAGCCAAAGGCAAGCTGCAGCTCGATGTTGTCACTGATGGCATCATCAGCAACGGCACGCACTGCATCTCCATCTGCATTGGCGGCCAGAGCAACAGCAACAACAAAGATGCCAACAACGACTTCAACGACAATGGCAACATCATCCATCGGCTGTTGGCATCCTGTTGGCTTTTCCCACACACACACACACACACACACACACACACACAGAGGGCACACACAGGCACACACTTTAGCTTGCATTTTGGTCTTTGGCGGGCTGCTCTGCCTCCTGCTACTGCTGCTCCTGCCCTTCCTCCTCCTTCCAGGCACACCTGTGTGCACCTCTTGGCCTCCGCACGCACGGCAGGCGGACTTTTGTAGGATTTTGGTGTGGTGTTCGTGACAACGACGACGACTAGAGCACACGGCAGCTCGTATATCATGGAAATGCCAATGGGGGGAGTCGCCCCAGAGCTGAAGGTGGAGCAGGAGGAGCACTGCTGAAGCAGGGCAGTGGTTCACATAAACAAATGCCACTCTAATGCCGCATAAAGTCGCTGAAGCGCCTTCTTGTCAGCCCAGCCCAGACCCAGCCCCAGCCGCAGTGTCTGTTGTCGGTCGTTGGGTCTATCTATGGGTCTGTGGATGGGTCTGGGTGTGGGTGTGGATGCCTTGCCTTGCCATAGCTGAAATTCGATTTTAAGCACCACTGAAATTCCATTGCAGCATCCAAGGCATGCCACTGCCACAGGCAAGCTATCGCTCTTTCCACTACTGATATACCTTTTTTTCATACACTTTCCAGGAGGTATTTATGATTTTTTAGGAGTGTTTGTAGCCTGTGGTCTAAAATGTTACAACCTGTCCAAGATTTTCCTCTGCTTTGCCATTTTAATTTCACTAAAACTAAATTTGGGAGTCTAATTTTTGTCAGTTGATGACTAAAGCTTAAATTACGCATTAAAAAATTAAAGTTACAAAATTAAACAAAAGTTTTGTTATGAATTTAATGACATTTTATACATTTTTATGTTTAATTCATTAAATATTTATAAATAGAAATTGTTTTGCGTTAAATAAAGGCAGGCAAAGCCAATTTTTAATGTTTTTTTTAGCATTTTAAGTGCAACTCAAATTTGGCAGAAATTCAATTTTTATTTTCAAATAAGTTTTAATTTGAAATTAATGATTTAAATTTAATTTTTTTTATTAATTAGAATCATTACTGAAACTATATTTCTACTATATTTCAATTGGATATTGTCAGAATACATTTCAAAATTTGTTCGCCAAATTTCAATTCAATTTATTCTCATTACAATTACAATTTTACAATTAATTTGTATATAAATGAAACCGCTTAAGTCAGATTAGATCACTAAATCGAATCGAACTCATATTGAATTAATGACAAAGTCTTTTGCCAGTCCACAGTGCATCATCAGGCAGTGTATCAAATTCTTCTGCCAACCTTTAATATTTTTCTCTTATTTTTTTAGCTGCCATGTAACGCAATCTCGCAGCTTGTGTGTGAGTGTGCCTGTGTTTGATATCGCAACTTTAATAAATTTTCCTGGAAGCTTAAACATTCCTGAAAGTAACACCCAAACCCAACCCCTCCAACGGCTGCCACATTTTAGGGATAATGATTCCGCGTTGCCGCAGCGCTTACCTGTCATCATAGACGAAGCCCGCATTGAGGGTGTTCAGATAGAGCGCAAATGCCAGGCTGCAGCAGAACAGACACGTGTAGTCCATGCTGTAAGAGAGAGAGAAATAATCGATTAGTAATCGAAAACACACAGGAAACCCACATTGTTATAAATAATATATAAAATATCTCTCAACAGTCTGAAATGTTGCGACATTTATTTCGCAGTTTGCGGAGTGAAATTTCAACCTGTTCGCTCTGAAACTTCTCATATTTCTCATTACTGTGTATTGCCCAGCGGCGGCATTAAGTAACTGCTGGCTGGCAGAAGCCTTTCCTATCCTTTCCGTTGAGTTTCCTTTTCATGGCGCAAATGTACAGGTAGATGGCATTCATGACTTCCTCCTTTCGGGCTTTTGGCCCAGCCATTGTTGGCATTTCGGACTCCATGACAGCAGCAGCAACGCCAGCAGTTGGCTTCTGTTCGAGCTGTTCCCTCCTGCTGCTGCTGCTGCTTCTGCTGATCCTCCTTTTGTTGTTGTTTACTGGCCGTTGATGATGTTGCTACAGCCATTACACATAATGAGAGCCAGCCAAGGCAGTCTGTTGCTGTTGCATTTGCATTTGCATTTGCTTGCCCCATTCCTGGAGCTGACTCTATGCACATTTGTTGCTGCGGTTTGCTGCAACGTCAACACAGCGGGCAGGCAGGGGCACTGGCACTGTGTGCCCGTCGCATCGTTGACATTAAGAGTCGCAACAGTTGCAGACAATAAAGGCTTTCAACAAGGCAGCCTGCCATGTTCCATGTGTGTGTGGAGTTGTTCCACCCACATGGCTGCTACACGTGTTATCTTCCCTGAGGCACATTAAACCGTTCCCAATCCGTTTCAGATTTTGTTTTCTACATTTTTGCGGGTAATTATTTTTTGGACACGCCTGTGCCCGCGGCTTATCCTCTGCCCCTTTCTGCTCCTGCCCCTGAAAATCAATGGGAGGTGCAGCAGCTGAAATGAAACGAGATGAGCTGCCGCTTTGTCTGTGAGGCTGACCCCCCGAGCCACACGGTACGCTGATCCCATTTATATTCGCAGCATTACAGAATAGCTGGCTGTCTGGGGGTTGGCATTTTCCCTGGCATTCTTTTCGGCCCGAAAGCCATGTAAGTATATGCGAGTAATAAGCAGTTGGCTTCGGCTTAGTGGGCGGGCTACTAGATGGTCGCTGTAGCTGCTGCTTTGAGTGGTGGTGGGGCTTAGCGAGAGCTTCGCTCGCTCTCTGGCATAGTTTTGTCGGCACAGACCGAGAGAGATTTGGGCTCACCCTGGAGGGGCTTAGGGCCAAATTAGCAGCATTCAATATGCGACACCGAAGACAAAATTCGCATGGAAAAATACATGAAAATTGCTTTGCTAATGAGGCATAATGATGAGCTTTTGGGCACTGGGCCTGGCACTGGGCCTGGTCCTTTGTGTGTGTTTGCCTGATTGATTTGCCTGCAGTTTGTTTCCGTGCCATTGACTTGTAACACGCTTAATCCTGGCTCCTGCCTCAGCCTCAGACACAGCTTGTCAACTCATTTAGTGGCTGCTGCTAGGCTGCTGCTGGGCTGCTGCTGCTGCTCCTCGCATACCAATTATCCACAAATAATTGCCCACAACTTGAGTCGAGAGATGCCGAAGTCCTTTGTTTGCTTTTGCCATACATTTCCTTGTGGCTTCCTTCCTTTCGTCCTTCCTGCCAAACTCTTTGCCACACACACACACACGAGCGTGTGTGGCCAACGTTTTATCAGTGACTCCTTGCGGCCCATAAATCATGTTTTATTTTCGTAATTAGCTGCTGCCACACAGCATAAATAACAGGCTTTTCATTGTCTCAATTTTGGTGGCCCCACACACCACACCCCACACCCCTCGCCTCCCTTGTGCTCCCCTTTGTTGTTTGTCTATTTAACAGTTTCGAGTTTATTGTTGATTAAATTTCCACTTTGTCTTATTACATGATGGCCACCCCAGTCGCACTTTAAACTGTTTGCCACCTGGTTGTGCCCTCTCAGTCGTCGCTGCCTCGTTCATGCCTCATGCCAGTTGGCACTTTTGTTTTTATTGCCCTGCCACCTGCCATCCTTGGCTGCTGACCTAGTAAATTGTGTCGTCTAATGGTTTTCTTTTCCTTTATTTTTTGTTGCTGTTTTTGCGTTTGTGTTTGCTGTGCCTCTGACAGTTTCCGCTTCCGTCTTTCCCCAGGTGTTTCCGCGCCATGTGCCTGCCCCGAAGGTCACTTGGGGGCGCTCTACTTAACCCGTAACTTCACTGGGGGGGGATCTTCGACTCTGGCTGCTCTTCTTTAAAGCATAAATCGATCTCTATGAAGGTTCACAAGCTGCAAAAAGCAGCCCACAATTAGCCAGCAGGGGGTGCTGCCTGTGTGTGTGACTTTCGGGGGTATTAAAATTCGGAATTAATTGCCTGTTGGATAGCCCCAAAATGCCAAACACAGCAGCAGCAGCAGCACCGGCAAAAGCCAAACAAAAATTGTATAGAAATTAGAAACCAGCGTTAGGACGCGCTCTCTCGCTCTCCACTCGGAAGACTAATAGACGTGAAATTTAAGCGCATTGAATTAATTTTTTCCCACCCACGAATAAAGTAATTTGAGAGGTTGACACGGGTTGTGGGTTGCTGGGGGGTGTGTGGCGCAAAAACTATAATTAATAGGCGTTCTTATTTCGCTTTGCTTGATTATGCATGAAAATTAATTATATGCCGACACCTGCGGCCAGCTGTGCTAGCTTCAAGTTTCAATAGAAAAAAAACAGGTACAAATAAAGGGGTAAAACCCGCCACCTCTCCAGGTGGGTGTGTGTCTGTGTGGGTGGCAATCATTTTCCTCTAAAATTGCTGTCGAACGTATAAATGCCTCTAGAAATGACTTCACTTTCCCTCTGTCTCTGTGTGTAAAGTGAAAGTTTATTATTATGCGCCAAAACACACACACACACACACAACGCACATACACCTGTAAATACACACAGCGGCAGACGTTTAACTCCGACGCCGCATTGCATTTTAAACAGGAACCCAACCCGGTCTCCATTTCAGTTTTTCGATATTCTCAGTACTCAGCACCCAACACTCCTGCCCTTCGGCTCTCTGCACAACCGGACATCAAAATAATGAACGGAAAAGGCAGCCATTTTGAGGGGGGAAAGTGGCCAGTAAAAATGCCGAAAACGTTTTTAAAAATGAAACGATTACACCATTGCGGGCTTGCAAACGACCAAGTTATGATAATGTTTGGCCAACTAAACTCGTTTAGCCTGCCAAATAGTAGTACTGACTGCACCACCCACTCTCTGTGTGTGTGTGTGTGTGTGCTGGAGTGCGGATGTGCAAGGTAAGCCTCACAGCACAAGTGCGCAACACATGCAAACAAAACTCGTTTCCAGGGGGAGACTCAAGTCTGCCTGCCTGCCTCACTGCATTGTGGATGCAGCACTGCCTGGCTTTCCGGTCAGCTTTCGTTAGGCTCGTATTGCTGTTGCTACTGCTGCCAATATTTTTTGAGGTATTTAGAGCCCTAGCAGAGGGAGAGAGAGCGAGAGCTGCTGGCTGCTCGTTGCTCGTCTTGCAGCTCAACGAGTGTATGAATGTTTATGGTCTACGTTCAGGCAAAGTCAGCCTCAGACTTTGGCAGTTTTATGCTAATCACTAAAAGGCCACCACCACCCACCACCCACCACCCACACACATGCACACACACACACGGCACACCACATGCCACACACAAATAGACGTTGAAGGCGTGGCAGCGTTTGAGTAAAACTTTTCATATTTTGGCCCCTGCCAGGCAAAGTTTTCTCTACAGTTCTCTCACTCGATTTTTGGTTTTATAACTCGTTGAACATTTGCCCAACAGTTCGTACAATTGTTGCGGGGGGAAGAACCTTCAGGAATCCTGTCTGAGAGCGGCTTTTTAGGGCGAATTATGAAAGTGCCGCAGTTCCGCTTTGTCGGTACAAAAATTTGAATGTGAATCTGATTTTCTGTGCCGTGGCAATTAAAGCGAGACAGAGCGAGAGACCCTTAAGCGTGGACCACATATCGATGCAGACATCGCTGGCTGGCTGCCACATAAATAATAATTAGGTAATAATTAGCATCTGTCAATTAACAGCAGCGCGCCCGCTTCCCGGCCCGTTTCCTGCGCTGCCTAAGTTTTGTCTGTGGCCATAATTTAATTTAAATGCCCAAAACTGTGGAATCGTTTAATTATGTATTCTCACAGACACATCCAAAAGGGGGGGAAGCTTAAGTGGCGGGGCGGGTGGAAGGATGCTATGCCAAAAATGTTATGGCGGCGCTACGCCCCAACCCGCAAAAAAGAGGCAGCCAGGCAGCGTCTCGATAATCGCAGAGGGAGAGGGACAGCAAGCTGAAGCTGCGGCCTAGTTTTAGAAATACATAGACCAAATATGCGTGTGTGTGTGTGTGTGTTTGTGTGAGGGTTGCGTTAATTGAATGCGCAACTGTCGTCCCATTTGCCTTTAAGCCTGTTGAACAATTATAGCCAGGGAGGAGCACAAGGGGAGCTGGGAACTGGGAGCTGGGAGCTGGGAGGATGTCCAAAATGCCGAGTGCCTTGAAATTGAGTCCGGGTAGTCCAACGTGGCGTATGCGTGTTTTGCTCTATATGCTAATTAAAATGACATGTGTGTGCGTATGTGTGTGTGTGTGCAACTATCTGTTTTTGAGTGTGTGTGTGTGTGTGTGTGTGTTTTGTGCGCTTTGTGCTGTTTGCATTACATAATTATAATTACGCATACGCCATGTTGGCGCGCATTTGATACCCTAAACCCCCCACCGCGTTGCAGAGCCACTCTGCCCCTTGTGTGCCAAATATTTACGTTGTCGTTGCAGCTGCAGCTCTCTGCCTTTTTTTTTGTTGGTGAATTTTTCTTTTGGTTTTGTTTTACATTTAAATGGTTGGCATGAAATATTTAACATTTATTTGACGCGTTGCTCAAATAACCAACCCAAAAAAAACTCGTGCAAATCGAAACATTAACTGGGGGGTGGAAAAAACAATTTTTATTGCGACTGGCACACATAAAATAATTGAGCGACAACCGTCACGTGTCCTCTGACTGTGTCCCCAGCAATGCTCTGTGTGTCTCATTTCATTTGCTGTGTGTGGCGGTTGGGGGGTAAGGAAATCCAATTGCTAACCGCAAACATAATTAAAAACTTTGCACAACCACAATCGATGGCAAACGCGATTGCAACTCCGATTTCCAGAACGGGTGAAGCCCTGCCCTGGACATTACACAACGCAAAGAGCAGAAAGAGTGGAATCAGGGGACGACTGATGGCTCTGCAGTTGCAATCAAATTGAGCAGAAATCCTCATAAGAGGGCAGGAGGGCAGGAGGGCAGGAGTCGCATTGCACTGCCGTTTCTCCCCAGTCTATCGATTCTGTGGTGGGTGGTAGTGGTGGCACGTCACGCAATCCCCTACTCTGCCGGCAACGTACAGCGTGCACCGTGCGTACACGGGCATAAATCCAATTAAATCACAAGTTACGCAATGTGATAAGTCACGTTGTTTATTGTTTCAGAGCACACAGTGGCACAGTGCGCTGTGGCAACAGCATCCCAACTGTGGGACAGAGAGTTCAGAGAGAGGGAGGAGAGTGTAAGCGAGTAGTAGTCGGCATTCCGCACACCGCAATTTATGCACAACCGACAGGCAAACAACGAAACAAACAAACAACTCACGCGGCCGTTGCGGTGTGTGAAAAATAAAATAAAAACGGTTTGGGGGGTAAAGCCAGTGGAAAAACCCACCCAAAAAGAGAGCAAAAGCAACAAATGAAGCGCCATAAAATACTGCCACAACTAAACGCAGTTGGAACCACACGCAGGAGCTGCTGCCACAGAGACACAGAGAGTCATTCCCCTAAGTAGATAATCCTTTATAATTCACGATTTCCGCCAAACCCCCAACCACTAATGCTCTGAAAGTATACAAAAAATGCAGGCAACTAAATGAAAATAGGTGCAGCTTAAAGGGAAGTTTTGATCTGGGAAAGATCCGGCAGATCATTCCATTTTATGGCAACTCTTCATCGATTTTTGACTATTTTTTGTATCTCAAGTTTTTGCCACACTTTAGACTACTGCTCTGCCGTTTTGCCCTTTTGCTTTTGGGTTTCGTGCTGCTTGTCTCCTGCTCATTATTTACTTTTGGTCAACTCTCGCTCAAGTTTTGTGCAGAGCAAATAACAAGTGAAGAGAAATATGAGTGGAAAAGGAGAGCAAGCTGCCAAACAATTTGTGAAGTGCGTTTTGGTCCGCCCATTGAAGTTTGTGTGGCTTTCAGCGCTGCGTTGAAAGTTGATTATTTTCAACCGGACAAAAAAAAAGGGAGCGTAGGAGTGGAGCAATGTCCCAAAAGGTAAGCCGACAACGGACGTTGGTGGCTGCCCCTGCTGCTGTTGGTTTATTGAAGCATCAATTTTTTGTTGGCCAAATTATTTATTAAGTCCCAGTGGACCACGAAAGGGGCAGCAAGGATTCGGCCACAGAGATTCAGGGGACCGCAAGAAAAGGGTTTTCCCCCCCCTCAGCAAACTTTTAATGCGCTCGAGCGTTGCTTTAAGAAGGAGAGAAAATACTCAGGGCATAGCTTTAAGGCAGCAGCAGCCCTACATCAAAGACGCCGTCTCACGTTTTTATGGGTTTTTAATGCTGCAACGTTATTAGGTAGCTTCTACGAGTAAACTCGTGTGTGTGCCTGCCATTTGCCGGCGGCGGCATAAAACTCCAACGAATGGGGCGTCAGAGCGTTAAAATTTGTCACGCGCTCGCACACACATGGGGCGGACAGACATATGTGTAATTTTTTGTGCGCTCTGCTCTGGCCCTCAGGCGAATTTTGGGTTGGATCGATCGATGAATGTAGCAGTGGCAGTCCCAGCTGGCAAATGTATATCGCAAACATTTCTATCAATCATTCAAACCGATTGATTCGCAAGGCAAACAGAGAGCGAGAGAGAGAGGACGCCACGAATCTGGGGCATGTCGGAATGGGAATGGGAATAGAACTGGCGCTGACCTCAGTAAAGGTGCAGCAGCAGCATCTGCCCCCAAAATAATGCATTTTTTGTTGTTGCTAAAACCAGAGCACGATACGACCATGGAAATGGTCACGGCAAACAGGCAAATAAACACACAGACAAACAGCATCAGCTATGGGTTGCTGTTGATGCTGATGTTGCCACATGCTGGTTGCCAGCAGCTTTGCAATTGTTGTTGCAAATTTGTATCTGCTATGAAATGTAAGAATGTAATTGATGTGCCATTTGTGGCATGAATGAGTGTGTGTGTGTGTGTGTGTGTGTGTGTGTGTGTGTGTGTGTGTGTGTGTGGAGCAGGTGACCCCCTAAGATACGCCAGGCAGAAAGCATGCAGCAACGAGCTCTGGCATTTTAAGTGAATGAAATGAAAACAAATATTGCAAATTTACAGACACAGACACAGACAGACATTGATGATGCATTGAGCCTTGCAATTGTTGCCTGTGTGCGTGAATTGGCATATCTGTGGCAGGAGCTGCGGTTGCGGCATCAGTCGCGTAACTGCCGCTGCTGTTGGTTTCGTGTGTAAAGCATTTATTTCATGGGGCATGCCCAAGCGTTATTTAATCGATGAGCATCCGATCGGCAGCCATTGCCTGGAGGTTACTGCAGCTAATCGTAAAGTTCTTCGGCCACAAGCTCTAGTGTTTGATCTGTGCAAATACAACTTACTGATTTTATTGCAAATTGATTTTATGTACCCACTGCCCACTGCCCACTGCCCACACATTGAATGCGGCCCCCGTTCTGCCAGCAGTTTAATTCAAACAAATTTTTCATGTTTACATTGTAGGGGCGATAGTGGAAACTTTTTAATCAAAGTTAATTGGAAAGTTTTGCTTTGTCATTGCAGGCGTAACTCACACAGAGACAGACAGAGAGAGAGACAGAGACAGAGACAGATGGCTTTATAGCCTGTCTGGCCACACACACACACATCTGCAGCACATGCAGCAGGGGGGAAGGGGTGCAACGGGCTGCATAAAAAGGCAAACTAAAAACTGGAAAAGTAAAATGTAGGTTATCCTTCAGCGCACACACAAAATGGTTCTCAATTCCCTTGTGGGTTACTCTCCTGACTTTCGTCTCTCCATCTCTATAACCTTTCTGTATCTCTCTGTCTCTCTCTCTCTCTCTCTGTGGCCTTTTGTCTATCTCTATCTCTCACCCTACTGCTGCTTCTCTCCCTCCTGTTGTCCCACCTTTGATGATAAAATGTCATTTTGCTCGTTTACGTGTTCGGGTTTTGTGTTGCCAGCAGCCAGCAGCCAGAGCCAGGGCCAGGGCTGACATTCAACGCTCTTGATTAAATTTTATGCAGTTTAACTATTTCTTTTTTCAATGCAGCAAGAGAAACAGAGAGAGACAGCTGCATGGGGTGACTGGTTGGTGTTGCAACAGTCACTGCACCGCTCTTTTTATTACGTTTGAAGGCTGACGGACAGAGCGGACAGAACGGACAGAGAGGACAGAGAGAGTTACGGACGGGCATTCAACACTTAAGCGTAGTCGCCTGACGTTGGAGGAGGCCTCCATCCTGGCTTTCCTTTTTGCCTTGCGCGCAGTGCTCCACTGTGTCTTCTCTGCTGTAAGCTTCAGTTTATGCTGCAACCGGAAAATTAATCCTAATGAGTGCTGACACAGGCACACACACACACACACACAGCGGAAGAAAGAGACTGAAAAGAGACAGCGGGAGGACGGGAGGGGCTGCATGTTTGCGCATGTGAAGCGATTTATGCTTTTTATGCTCTTACATTGCGCTGGGGGAACACCGGCAGGGCCTTCGTCAATGTACAGAGGATGTAACTGCAGCTGTAGAGCATTTCACATTCGTTTTTCACTCACTCTCTGTTGCTTTTTCTCTCTCTCTCTCTGTCTTTCGCTCTCTGTGTCTTTTCTGTTCTTCTGTGCCGCTGTGGCTTGGGGCAAAGTTGGATTTTTGTTGCTGCTGTTGTTGCACACGTGCGTTCCATGTAAAATGCAATTCCCACACACAGCTACACACACACGTATACTGTCTCTGTGTGGTTGTGTGGGTTTTCTCTCATATAAAACAACATTTTGTAAGCATTTTATAGGGCCCATAGTGTGGCTGAGTCAGTGAATGGGTTGGCTGACTGCCTGCCTGCCTGCCTGCCTGTACAGGTATATACGGAGCAGCGTGGCAAAAAAAGGGAACTGGGTTGCTCCTGCCTGCTGCTGCTTCCTTTCAAAAGTGTTAAATGCCGCGTTTTGCATTAACTTGCATTGCTCGCGTTTCCCGTTTCCCCCAGCACACTCTTGGGCGGTGTCTTTTATGGGTCTTTGCCATTGAAAACGGGGGCCAGGCTCGAGATGAAATGAAATGAAATCAGTGTCAATGTGCAGGCAGGAAATTCATTTTATGACTTTAAACCCTGAGCCAGCGTCACGGAAATTAGCTGGCGAGTGGCGAGGGGGGGTGTGGGCTTCCTAGAAAACGCTTAGACCCTCCCCCTTGAGCACCTTCCGCCTTTGAATTGCAGTGGCAAACGATATCGTTCGATTCCAAGACATTTTAGTCCATAATTTACACGCCCCTTGGGGGGCCTGGGGGGTTCTCTTTCCCTACATAAACATCACACGCTGATGTCGTCGAGTCACGTAAAAATGTATTTAGCGGGTTGGGGGCACATACATATGTGAGTGGGAGGGAGAGAATCGGCGGTGCCTGGCACCTCAGCGGCTCGGGCTGGGCTCCTCTTTCGCTCGCAACAATGGGCACAAAATAAACAAATTAAAATGTATGCACAAGCACGGCGAGCATATGGCAGTGTGCAGCGGGGGGTGTGGGCAGAGGGGTGTCGTCAATTAGGGGAAGAAAACAGAGAATCAAATCCAAAAAGCAACAGCAAAAAAAAAGATGATTGCATAGCATCGGAGGGAGGAGCAGGAGAACGTGGACAAATCATTTTTGCCAGCGATTTCAGCGATTTGAGAGTGCACAAATTGTTCCCCCCACCCTCTGTGTGTGTGTGTGTGTGTGTTGTGTCCTCAATTCCTGCTCACTTGCCAGCCTGCAAAGCCTGCATGCCTCCTAACCGTTCCATCAACTAAGAGCATTGTGGGACATGACTCTCGCAGCTTTCACATTTGGTTCATGGCAGATTACGTATACGCCCAGTTTGAAAATCGTTTGCATTTGCCACTGCCTCTGCCTCGACTCTTGGGATGCTGCTGGCTGCTGGTTGCTGGCTGTTGCGTTCCAGTTTCCAGTTATTTGGTCCGCTTTTGTGTTGAGGATGTTTTTGGGTAACAAAAGCGTCGCTTTGCTCGTTGCTGCCATTTGTAGCCCGTTTAGCCAGTGTCGAAATGTTGGTTTATCTACGCAATAATGCTGACAATTATTGAAGGATATTTGCCATGTCTGGCAGCCTGCATAGCTCATTGCTTCAGTATCATTTCTCACTGAATTTCTGCCTTCAATGCTGGGTAACCCACCGCTCGAGCATGCCCCGACTCATTGCATTCTTGATTGTTTTTTTGTTTTGTGTCGTTTTATTTGGGTTTGTGTTCCCTTTTTGCGCATGTTTGACATCAATATAACTTTATTTTCCATCCTCCACCCCCCCCCCGGATTCACTTGTGCCAGAAATGTGCAATTCTTGCAGTTCTTTTTTCGTAGGTTTTGGTTTGGTTTCTTGTTTCCACTTCACTTTACTTTTGTGTGTGTGTTTGCCTATTGTGTGCTTTGTTGAATATTGTCATTTGTTGCCACAGTTGTTGCTGGTTGTTGCTGTGTTCTGTGGCAAGCACACATATGGAAATGTGTGTACTGACTGCCTGCCTGACTGCTGCCTCCCCGCCAAAAGTTCGCCTCGAGTTGCATTTAATTATTTATCGTGTTTGAAGTGCGCAAAAAACCATAATCAACAAATTTACTTTTATCTGTCACGCCCATTACCATCGGCAGCCCAACTCCACTCGTGACATTTGCAAATAAATAGGAGCCAGAGAGAGAGAGAGAGCAGCAGCCAGCCAGAAACAATGCTGAAAAAAATGGGAGCACCGGAATAACTGTAAAAGTAACAACTTTTCACATGCGCACAGAAATTTATGGTCGAAAATGGAATTGCATTGCCAGTGCTCGAGTGTGTGTGTGTGTGTGTGTGTGTTTAATTTAAATATTTTACACGCACACAAACACGAACACAGCACCAGCACTTTGCACTCTCCACTCCACTCTGGGGCACATTTTCACGCATTTGTTTCTGGCAGCATTTTCTTTGCTTGTTTTCCCTTTCGCTATTTAAAGTCTGCTGCCCACGCCTTTGTGCGTTTCTTCCCTTAACCAATATTTAAAATATGAAGACCATTAGCTAAATATTGGCTTTGGCACGCTCACGCACAGCGCCAAGAGGAAGGGAATGAAGCAGAGGGAACAACCCAGGAAAGGCAGTCAATAATATTAACTTGGAATTGGGAGCTGGAGCTTGGGAAGCTGCGAGCACTGGATACTGGATGCTGCCCCGTGCTGTGCATACTTATTTGGAGCTCAAGGCGGCACACAGGGGGCTGGGTGTGAGTGCATAAAATAAAAATAAATGTTGGCAATGGCAGAAAGGCGTTTTGTTCAAGCCGGACTGGTGGGCTGGGTGGGATGTTCTCCGTGCGGCGTACGGAGGAGTTACTTTGCCGGCGGTGTCTGGCTCATGCGGCGCACGAAATGCCAGCAACAACGGGCAACCCCCCCGCCCCTATCCTGACCAAGCGGCAATTTGTTGTTGTTGCCTTTTGCGTCTGTACTTATGCTAAGTAAAGCGATGATGTAAAAGACAATAAAGCGGAGCGGGAGAGCGACCACAAATTCTGGCTCTGGGTTCGACTGGTTTTCATTTGGCATTTTCATAAAGTGCGTAACAATTTGTTTGCATATACTTTTGTGTCTCACTGTGTGTGTGTGTGTGAGTCTCTTTATATATACACAAATATATATTTACGGTGCTCTTGCGGTTCATCCGTTTTGATATTGTTGCCATTTATGTTTTAATACTTTGCTGTCTGGCAGGGGCTGGGGGCAGGGGGAGTCAAAGCAGGGCTGCGGCGTCTGTGTGCGTGCACGAAAATAAATTTCAAGCTAGCTGCCAGCCCTGGCAGATGCTGAAAGCTGCGGCGGGTCGTACCCTAAATCAGTTACCTGACCACAGACGCAGACTGTCTCTATCGCTCTCTGTCTCTCTCCACAATGTCATTAGGCAACGGAGTAAAAGTTTTTGCTCACCTTTGCGGACCACAACGAGCACGACACTGAGATTGAGCGCAGGCAGAGGAAGTGGCAGCCTGCAGGCTTTCAAATTAAATAAACTAAAACGAACACATACAAATTTCTGTGTAGACACAATGATAGCCACGGAAATGTAACTAACACACAGACAGACAGACAGACAGACAGACACACACAAACTGCTGCAAAGCTAGAGCAGGAAACAGACAGACAGCCTCTCTCTCTCTCTCTCTCTCTTTCTCGTACATATATTTTAATGCAAATTGAGCAGAATTAATTTAGTGCTGTCTGTGTTTATCTCTGAAGCGCTTAATATCCAAGCCGTCGTCGCTCTGCTCTCTCGCTTTGCTCCACGTCTTAGTGTCGTCTCGTCTACCCTCGACCCTCCCCCCTGCTCTACCCTAGATCTGTCTCCCTCTCTTCTCCATCTGGGGGCATATGTTAAACGTTTGGCAGTCTCTGGCTCCTGCTTTATTTTATTAAAAAGTGGGCAGGCAGCCTCAGTTTTTCTTGGAAGCAGCTTGCGCCTGTCTGTCATTGTTCCCAGACGTCTTACCCCCGTACTTTCAGTCATCTCTTACATACGACAGACAATTTTTTGAAGCTCCAACGACATTTTCACTCAGTGTACATTCATATGTAAAAATTCTTACATTTTTGCGTGAGTCAGTCTCAGTCTTCAGTGTTCGCCCACGTTTTGCGGTTAGTCCTTGCCTGCTGGCTCCTTTGTTCGGGGCCTTTGGTGGCCTCCGCTTTCGCATTAGACACGCATCATTTGCGCGTTTGTAATCAGGCGAAAGTGTTTCGACTTTCGACGCGTTTGCTCAGCCTTCGCCTTCGCCTTCGCTTTCGCCTTTTTGCCTTTGTCTCAATTGTTTCACACACAGCCACAGACTCACACACACATTCGTATGGATGGATATACCGTTTCTAGTTTAAAGTAAAAGTTTTTCAATTTCAAGTTTTATGGGCGACAAGTTCGCAGCGTCCGCTCGTCGAGCTCCTGCCCCCAAGCAGTGTTCACACCAGCAACGAGAGGGGGAGCAGTGGATCAGGGTGTGTGCGCTGAGGGGTTGCCCATCAGCTGCGTAAATTTGCCTTATTTCGTTTTATTTCCCTGGCTGTACGTGCCCACAATTCCAAATGCAGTCGCTTCAAGGAAATCACTTTAAGCCAAGCGAAACCCTAAAGGCCACGTGTAAAACTCGCTACATCCGGTGGGTCCAACAAGTTGTCTTGGCCAACATTTTGGGGTTCCGCTCAGCTGGCCCTTGGCTGGCTTTAGCGCTGCACTCGTTTAATTTAACGCTTCAGTCCACTGCTCGTCCAAAATCGCTGCAGACAATTAAGTTTCATTTGGAGAATTGGCTGCAACAAATTCGCGCCTCATTCGTGGCATTTCTGCGCTCACTGGCCGTTGCTCTTCGCGTTGCCTTTTCGCACAGTGGTCCTTGGATCAATGGAAATCCGCTAGAAATCAAATTCAGTTCATCCGCGCAATTAAAAGAAAGGAAAGGAAACGAAAGGAAAGAATTCTCTTTCAGAGAAACTTTTGCGCAGCGCAACTATTGTGCCGAACTTCCTCGCTGCCTCGTAATCGGTTCGAAGCTCGGAGCATCAGCTCCTGGCTGCACAGCCTGGGACAAGTTTTGTCTGTTTTCGGATTTCCCAGCGCACAACGGCAGCGGGAGCAGGAGCAGTAGCAGGCTGGGTGGCTGGTAAAATACCAAAGCGAAGGATTTTATGAAAATAGCTGAAATAATTTTCCATTAAATTCTTGCGCATGAAATTATCGCATTAAAACGAAACAAAAGCCGCTTTTTTCTGCCCAATCTGCCCACCCCTTTTGCTGGTTACACTACCAGTACTCCACCCACCCCCTGAATGCCATACCCAATGCCCGTCCATTGTTTGCTTAAATTTTGTTCAGTTCCTCAACGTCATCATCATCATCCTCATCGTTGAAAGCTCTTGCTCTGCGGTGTATCTCTCTCTCTCGCTCTCTCTCTCGCTCTCTGCTGGAAACTCTTCTTCTGTTATTTGCTTGGTGTTTTACTGTTTGCATTCATCTTCATTATTTGTTTGCACTTGCTGGCCCCCCCCCCCCCCCTCCCAAGTGGGCGTGGCAAGCGAGAGGCAACGAGTGAGACTAAGAGAAGAAGAAAGTTACTAGCTACCGTGGAGCACTTGGCAGCGAAAGTTTTTTGACACAGTTGATTTGCATTTGAAATCCTTGCTCCAACTCAGCCGCTGCCTCGAACAATCCTACTCAACTTTCTTCAGGGGGCCGCTGCCCACCCTCCCACACACACACACACACAATGATTTATGGATTTTCATCATATTCTGTTGATTCAGGGAATATTTATGATTCGCTTTGCTCCTGTGTCCTTGGGAGATCTGCCTTTCGGAGTATTCATATTTTGGCAGCGTTTTTGTTATACATTTTTGAGTTATAAAAGAAAGAAACGAAATTTTGTACTCGCTGCCGCAAAATGGACAAAAACAAAACCCCAAAAACAGAAACAGAAACAGAAACAAAAGCACGCCGGAAAAATGCTGAATATGCGCAAATTGAATTTGATTTTTAAGCACTGATTGCTTTTATTGTTCTCTACGACGGGGGGGGGGGTCCAGTGCTGGGTTTGCGGCGGAATTTAAATAAAATATTCTAAAAAAGATAACCGAGACAAGCAAAAAAGAAATTGCCAGCAGGAGCAGGAACTGATCGAATGGGTAGATGCGCAGCATTGATTGGCGCTGGCAGCTCCAGCTACCCTTGGGAATGCCCTGCCTACAGGGTAGACCTTAAGGGTGGACGGCGAAAAGGGCTACGCGGCATACCCGTGACAGCGTTTCTATATTAATTTATTGATATTAAGCTTTTGTGTTGCACGAATTTGCAAACGGAAATGGGAAATGGGAAATGGTTTTTTGTTTTGTTTTTTATTTGCCATTGATATGAAATGGAAATGTACAAATTTTAACAACAATTAGCTGAATGTTCGATGCCCAAAAATTGATTTCCATCTAGAGTGGAAATTGCATTTTCATTGCCCTCGCCCATGCCCTTTTCCGAACACATTAGCACTGGGAATGTGCACAAATAAATACTTAATAACCTCAAAGGCAGCCACAAATGCAAGTCACACTTGCCCCAAGCCAAAAGGGGAGGTAGGGGGAGGGAGGAGGTGGCACATTAGCATGAGAATAAAACGAAATTACAGTCTTTAAAATAAATGTATGCGAAATTTCCACAACCAAATGCCAAAAAGTATTCAACTAAATGTGAAATAAATTTGCCAGAAGACAAAGAAAAGACAGAGGGGAGTGGGAAGGGAGGGAGGGTTGCTGCGGGAATGTCAATTCCCTGGGCGTTGGAATGTGCCACCAGGAGACGCAGAAAATCAATTTCGGCTACAAGTTTTCAATAAAGTGAAAATAATGTCAGACAGCCAACAGCCACCAGCTACAGAAACGGAATCAGAATCAGAATCAGAGCCAGGGAGCGCCATTATCCTGCCTAGGAGTGGGGAGTGGGGAGAGCAGCAGGAAAGAAGATATCGAAGAAGATATAGAAGCATCGCTGGCTGCCTGCGAAAATCAACGCCGAGTGTCAAACAATGAGGGTCGTTAGAGGCAGCAAATCGAAGCAAAAGCAAAAGCAAAGCGGCGACGGCGACTCGACTCCCGAAGTCAAGTGCACAAAGCGTCAAATGAAAAGGAAACTGAGGAGAGCGGAAGGCTGAGGGGTACACAGCGGATTGGGGATAAGTCTAGTGATGCGTAAAGCAACGCACTGTCAAAAAATACTCTCCATTGGCGCTCAGCTCAGGAAAAAGTATCAGCCCCCGCCGGAGTTTCGGTTCCAGCTCGGATTGCGGCGCTGCCTGCTGGTTGGGTTGGTGTTTATTTATGTGCGCTGTGCCTTGTGATAAATCACTGACATTGATGCCCGCAGACACACACAGAAAGAGAAGGAGAGCGGGTTTCAATCACCCTGCAGCCACCTTTTATTCCCTTACCCACGTCGCTGGTGACATCGAAAACTTTAAGCGACTCCTCGAAGCTAGGGCAAGCGCGACACGTGGCGGCTGGCAACCTCTCTTTGGGGCTAACAAGTGAGTGGCTGGTGCTGGTTACCTCGTATAATAAGTTTATCGGCAGTCAGACAGAGAGGCAGTCCTTGTGCTGCTCGTTGGCGCCTTCGCGCAGGAAATAAAGCGGCGCTCAATCACAGCGCCTGCCGGAAATCGGAAGTTAGCAGGCTCACGATATCAGGGCCGGCGGTTTCCCGTAAAAATAAATGAAATATTGTGGGAGGGGATGGGGTACCGCAGCTGAAACTGAGACACAAAACTCTGTCGGGAAGTTGGAAACTGTTCGGCAGCGCCAGATAAAATGTTGTTGATTGAGACGCAGTTGAGCGTTAATAATTATTATTTTTGTCCGCACAGAAGTTGCTTCCCCCTTCCGGGTACCTCCTCCCCCCTCTATCTAGGACGTGCTTCGCTTGGTTTGCTTTTGATTTTTGATGTCTTACAATTTGTGGCAGATTTATTTGTGCATTAACCTCGAATTTGCACTGCGTCCATTTCGATTCTTCGATTTTCCATCAGCAGCACGTCGCCGCAGTGATTATCGTTGCCCCACAGCTTCCTCTATGTGTGTGTGTGTGTGTGTTGTGGGTGTCAATAAATTCTTGCCTCATTGCCAGCAGCAGAAGCAGCTGTTTGCCTTGAAGTTTTGTGTCCCAGTAACTTGTGGATGCTGGTCATGTACTCGGCTTAGTAATGGGAGCAGCAGCAGCAGCAGCTGTGCCACTGTGTGTGTGTGTGTGTGTGTGTGTGTGTGGCATTGATTTTTCTGTTCACTTTTATGGCTTTTCATTTATGAAATTTTTGACAGCCACTTTCCCTGGGAGTCGAGTCGCATGTGCCGCAGTCCGGGGACTCTGGCCCCCCAGTTTCCTAATTATAAAATTCTGTCGGGGGCTCTGAACACAAATCGATGGCAATAAAACGAGCAGCAGCCGAGCAGAAGGAAACTGCTGTATTTTTGGAGATTTTAAGTAGCTCCCCAGCCCTTTTTGACGTCTCTCAGCGACCCTCGTCAGGAGTGGCTCAGGTTTAACATACGCAGCGGGTAAAGTGTCGCCGGGAAAATTCTTACGGGCTTCCTGTTGGCCTCCTCCAGCTTCACTTTCTTCTCCTTCGTCGACCTGCTGAAAATTATAAATAGCAGTGAAGCGAAAATAAGTTTTTTCAATGGAGACTTTTATTATTCCGGGCCATACTCGCTGCTCCTTTTGTTGTCCAAGCCCGCAACCCACTCCAGCCCCGGTCCATGCTGTGGCTTCTGCACCACTCGCTTGCCAGTGAACATTTTTCACGGTTTGTGTGTGCGAATTTATTGAAAAACTTGCGCTAAATATAACGAGAACAGAGCAGAGCAGAGCGAAGCCAAAGCCCAAGCGCAAGCCGAAGCCCCAACCAAACCGAAACGGTCGGAAGTTTATAACAAGTTTGAAATTAATTTGATTTCTGAGAGAGAAAGCGAGAGGGAAACCACTGGTCTGCTCTCTGACCATTCCGCATTCAGAACGCATCCGAAAACCGAAAACCGAACAACAAATAACAAGATAGGAGATGGATGCTTGATGCAACTTACTTTGATTTATGCAACCTCAGCCGCAGCCTCAGCCAGGCCTCGCCGGCCACCAGCTCCTTGGCAGACAGCAGCCAAGGAGGCAGCTCCATTAGAGGATGTAGGAGTAGGCTCCTCGTGCTCTCTCGGACTTAACAAGAGTTTGCTTATGAATTGCAATTGCCTTTGCTTTCACTTAGTTTCAATATTTTATGTATCCAAGTGTTTTGCTGTGTCCTTGTTGTTGCCGTGCAGCAGATTTAGTTGCATTTTATGTGATTTTCTTTCTCGTAGCCAGAGACACACGACACACACGTGTGCTGTGCTGTGCTGTGTGTGTGCTTTTGTTTTCCCTTGAAAATTATATGAGTTTTCTGCTTTATTTGCATTTGCACTGCCAAGGAGCTGCAAGTGGGAAAAAGAATCGATATTCGGGTTAGATATTAATAAAAAGTTTCTGCTGAAAATCTGGAATTTGGTAAATCTGTGCAACAAAATGTGTCAGCGCCCATTTCGTTGACAGCAAACGCTTTTAGACCAATTAGGAGACAAGGACATGGACACGGACACGGACACGGAAACGGACACGTAAATTTTCCCC
Source organism: Drosophila guanche (assembly GCF_900245975.1). NCBI lineage: Eukaryota > Metazoa > Arthropoda > Insecta > Diptera > Drosophilidae > Drosophila > Drosophila guanche. The sequence goes on from NW_022995746.1 coordinate 2,554,968, forward strand.
ATTTTCCCACGAATTTTTGTTTTTTTCCCGTAATTAATTGTTGTTGTTGTTGTTGGCGCGACTAAACTGTGATTATTTGATCTACATTCGTCGATAATTACGGATTATTGAAAGTTTAGTTTGAATTAATATTGAAATAATTTCCACACAACCGCAAGACCAGCGTCGTTACGGGGCAGGGGGCTATGTGGTGTGGTGGGGGCATAAATAATTACCAAAAAAGCAGAAAATACAGAATAATAATCGTAAAAATAAATGGCCTCATTGGTTTCCATTTGTTTGCCGCCGCTCGATTGTTTGTACGGCTCGTCGGCGGTTTATCGTTCAATCTATCTAACCGTACGGAACCGCAGCACACAGATGCAGATACAGAAACAGATACAGATACATCATGTGTGCATTAGTGTTCGCTTTTGTCGTGTTATTGTCAGGCTAGAAATTAGGTTAATTAGTGGTCAGTCGTTGTGTAACTGCCGTGTCCTCTGATTGCTCTGTCGTTTTCGGTTATTATTTTTTGGTAGCCCCAACCCAAACGCTGCTTTATTTTGGTTGCCTTTCATTGGGTGTCTGGTTCTGTATCTGCCGGTGTCTGGCATCTGTAGCTCCTCCTGTACCTCAGTCTTGCCTCATCTTAATCCCACCACTCGCTCTCCCTCTTGTTCTCTCTTGTATAATCTTCCTGTAGAATGCACAATTGTGGCAGCAGCCCGAGCCCAGCCCCAACCCAACACATTCAATCGCTTCGTTGTTTGTTTGTGTGTCTCTGGCAGTAATGAACTTTTATGCATTGTCATTAACTTTTATTGTATATATCTGCCATTCATCCGCTCTCACTCTCACTCCCACACACACACACACACACACACACTCGCACACCTTTTGTTGCAACCCACTGTAGGGCGTGTGTCCGCCTGGCGCTGCGTGTTTTGTTATTGCAATTTCTGTTTTTGCGCGCGTTTTAATAAATTTAAATCATTTGTTGCATTTATTTTAATTATGCGCAATTTAAAATGCATTATGGCTGCAGCTTTAAAGGCTTTCAAAGCACAGAGGGGAGGACTATAAACGGCAGGGAAATGCTGTTAGAAGGACGCGTAATTTAATTTCGTTGACAGAAATTCAATTATTTGCGTTTTCCGTTGTGCCTAACAACGGCTAAACAACAACTTTTTTTTTGTCAAAAATGCCTCACGCATGCAAAGAGCTTTTCGAGAGGAGGGGTGGAGAAGGTAGGACACTGCCTGGGGGCCGGCGGCGCATGCTGCGTATACGTGTTTTCATTAAATTTTTATTTATTCGCCGCTCATATTTTCCCTGGCTTTCCCCGACAGCCGACAGCCGACAGAGGACAGAATTCTTTTGGTGTAATTTCATTACTCCAATGTTTTACTTTGCTGAATTATAAATGAGCCCTTCGGCTGAAGTTGCCACAGAGTGTGACGCAGCGCGCGCCTCCTCCTGTTTATAGCTAGTCATGTGTGCGGCTGCTGCTCCCTCCATTGTGATGTCCTATGCGGCAGATGTTTGGGCATAAAATGGGGGGAGGGTGTTCCTGCTGACTTTTTGTGTGTGTGGCGGCGGGGCGTTGGTGTCAAAGTTTGCCTCCCCCTCCAATCATTCACAAACGTTTTCAATGAGCCGCTGACCCGTTCTCGGTTCCCCGTCTGGCGGTCAACTCATAAATATTTGATAATGTGTGGCGCTGTCAGTTAGCCGTCGAATTGAGTGATTTCCATGGCTCCACCTCTGTCTCTCATTTCCTTTTTTATCGTTTCCATTTTTCTCTTGTAATTTTCCACATTTTTCACGGAGCAGCAGCTGCAGCGTTTCCCAGCGCGTTTCGTTTTGGGTTGCAGCTGGAGTTTGAAAGGCTGAAGTGCCAGCCATTGACATACGACGACCCCCTGCCCTAGCCCTCTGTCTGTCTGTCTGCCGCTACGTCTGGCTCCGTGACAGTTTGACATCTACTGTGGTGCCCCTTCTTGTTGCTGTTTTTGTTGCTCGCTTGCTGGTTGACATTTGCTGAGCAGGCGACCCCGTGGCAATTGAATATTATTAGCTCATTTTCACTGTAATTGGAGCCCCAACTGGAGTCCACTTGTGTCTCTCGTCTGTGCCCCAAATTACCCATATCACACATATACCGCATGACCGATCTATTTGCGTGGGCGTAGCCACCACATACACATGAAACCAAAGTCCAAGCAAGTCATTAGCTCCACTTAACTCCCGTGACAAAGTCGGCGCTGTGTGATCGAATTTTAAGCGTCACACATGCCAGAAAGAACCTTCCTTTGAGCGTCTTAAGATGTTAGTCAGACTGCAGGAAATCTGCGCATAGCCAGCAGCTGTTAGCCCCACTGATTAGACAAAAGTTGGCTCTGCAAATTAAGGCACAGGACACACAGACAATTGCCGAATGCCGAAAGCAAACTGCAGAGACTGCAGCAGCTGGCCGGGGTCTAAGGGTTGGGCCAAGAGTCTGCCAAACTTTCGTCGCACAGACTTCAAATGCTGTGGTGGCGAGCAGACAGGAAGACAGGACGACAGTACGACAGGACGAACTTTGCGACAAACAGCAACAAATGCTGGCTGGTAACCGCTGGCGCTTAACACTTTCTCGAAAGGCAGCAATTTTTAATATATTTTTAATAAGCAAACGTTGAGCCAGTCGCTGAATTTAATTAGAAAGTTTGAATCTCTCTCTCTCTCTCTCTCTCTCTCTGTGCATATGATTGGGTTGCTCTGCTCTGGTTTTGCCATTGCTCGCTTGATCGCTTTTCTGCTGGTGCGTTGGCTGGCTGGCTGGCATTTCTGTTTATTTTGTTTATTTGCTGGCAACAAAAAAAGTTTGTCAAAATAACATTTATCAATGTCGTCTCGCTACCCGGTTGCCAGTCCCAGTCCCTGCAGCACTCGACATTCCCTCTGCCCTCGCTCTCTTTTTCCTACGAATTGAAGTGCATCAAATGCAAAGTTTTGTGCATGCGAGCTGGAAATTCGTTTGCCAAATGTATGCTAAAGTATCTGTGGGTACAACACACACACACACACACCCACACACCCACACACATACTGTCAAAGTATTTTATCAATAATTCAACTTGGGGCTGCAGCTACAAAAGTGGAGAACATGGGTAAAAGTTTTTGGCAATTTTCAGCCGCATTTAGGCAGAGATTTTCGAAGAGAGTGCATCTCGGGAAAATTAGCTGCACTCTTGGCTTCGCTTCCTTTTTCTTTGCCTTTTCCCTTTCCTTGTCTTGCCTTTCCTCCCCCCCTGTCTATCACTTGATTAGCGCTTTAGACGAAAACTTTCACCGCTTTTTACATGGCTTGTTGTGTTGCTTGAACTTGTATGAGAGTGTAGTGTGTGTGTGTGTGTGTGTGTTGGGTGTGGGGTGTGTGGCTTGTGTCGCGGCAATTTGTTCGCTGTCACTTTGCACGCGGCTGCGACATAAATTTCGCTTTTGCCGACCCAATTTTCGGAGGCGGCTGCTGCTTCTGCTTCTGCCTCTGCACAGCCGAAAAGCGTTGTCAAAACTTTGCAGTTGGCTTTTATTTACATAGAGAGAGGAGCAGTAGATGAGGGGTGAAAGTAACTAACCAAAAAAATGAAAACAAAAATAGACCATAAATAAAAACCACAAGCAGCAGGAGCAGGAGCAACACCAACAGCAGCAACACACAGAAAATAATGGAAAAAGTTAGTTTTGCATAACGCGCAGATCCCGAGCACACTTGAAAGTCTCTACAGCTGCAGTGGGTACAAGGGGGGGGGGGCATTGCATAGGGGAGCCTGGCCCTTGGTCTCGGTCTGAGTCTGGGTTTTGGGTCTGGGCCAGTGTGTGAACAGCGTCCTGGCGGCACCCGGCATCCGGGGGGACTAGAAGTTGTGCAAGAACAACAGCTGCTGGGGCTACGTCCTGGGTACTGGTCCCCCGGAAACAATGCAGCAAGTAAAAAGGGCTAACGGACCTCGATCACCCACCCAAAGTGTAGCTCTCTGTGTGGCTGCAAGCTGTGGTTACACTCACACACACACACACACACACAGATGTAGTGACTGCTGCTCCCCACAAGGTTACTGGGGGGTGTGTGGCGTAGGAGGAGTTTGCATATTTACTGCAGCTGCAGACAAAGTTGCACTTTTACTACCATCGAAGCAACTCTACGAATGAGCTGACGATGCGCCCGAACTTCCTTCCTCTCTGGGTTGCTGCTGGCCATCCCATAAACTGGTCCAAAATCGAAAGTTCCATTGAACTTTCCAGCTGCCAGTCTCCTCTACTGGCTTTTCCGAGCTATTGCCATTTGCTCCTTTTGCAAGAATTGAAACCGGAGAAGGACGCACGAAGCTGCCTGCTGCCTGCTGGTTTCTGGTTGCTGGCTGATGTTGCAGTTAAATTCTGCATTATTCGACTAATTGAGGCACATTAGACAGCCACTGGGATTTGAAGCAACAAGAGCAAAATATTAACCCAATTTTTCATGCTCCCAAATGTTCAAACAATTTTCATTTTTCTTAGAAACTTTTTTCAAAGAATTTTGCATCTAGTTTTGTCATGGGGGAATTTTCATGGGCGAACTGCGGAGCTATCTTAGAGAACATTTTTAGAAGAAAAGAAAAAATATATTTATGTACAAATCTTTGTTTATGTAGAAAAGAACACAAAACACAAATGTATTCTTGATAAAAGATGTATCAAAAACCAATTTTTATGCTCAAATCTCCAAGTTTGTGGGCCCATTGTTAGCTCCCTATGAATTTACTCTACATATTCCACTTATACTGTTGAAATATAACCAAGATTTGGTAGATTTATTTTAATCTGCTCAGCAGCTACTCATATTCCAAATGAAAGATTTTTTTTTTCAGTAACAAATATTAAATGCAAACATTATTTACGTTCCCAGCTTCTGAGCCCTAAAAATATTCATTAAAATGTACTTTCCAAGAAATGTTTACTTTTTGCGAGAGAAATGCATAGAAAGTACGCCAGAACACACATTACACAACAAATCAAAAGAATTTCAAGAGAAAAGTCAATTCTAATTCAATTGAAGAATTTTTGAAAGCAAACACATTTTTAACAACGTGAATTGCATGGAGCTTTAGAATTCCAGATCAAGCCAATTAGATTGTTATTTTCTAGGCATTTTATTATAAATTCCAACACAGAAATAATTGTTGTTGTTGTTTATATTTTTGCATTGAATGAAACACGCGAATATGAAGATTTTTTTGCCTTGAACTTCTGATGAAATCTCTTTTAATTTCACGAATTTTTATGCTTATTTTACCGAACAAAATGACGTCTCTATATTTTCGTTTCAGTGTGAATTTTGCTGCCTAAACCGAGGTCTAAACCCAAGCTCAACCCAGAGCTGTGGTTTCAGTGAATCCTCAAGACTGAGCCTAGCAAACATTTACACTTAGTCACCGAAGATGTTCACTTCTTCCAAGAGGTATGTAAGAGCCATGACTACAGTTTAATGCACATTTTTACGCACATTTAGTTGTCTGTATATTTGCACTAATTTCACATAAATTTATTCAAATCGTTGGCACAATCTCTCACTTGGCACCCGACAGGGCATTAGGCATTAGGAACTTGTTTAATTATTTTGAAAGCGAATTACACAAAAATAATTTATTTATGGCTCCCCCAACTTTTCAGTGGACAATTCTAACCAAAAACTTTGCACTTGCTACCCAGAGAGAGAGGGAGAACAAAATAGAGATGGGCCAGAGGAAAGGACTCTCTTTGCTAATTGAATGACACACAATAATTTCGGCTGCTCCCGCACTTTATTCACTTTATTCATTGCCAGCCAAACTGATTTGCATGTCGCCAGTGTCCGCACTGTCCGTCTGTCTGTCCGCACACTCACATATTCGCACGAATCTCTGGATGAGTGCGCTCAATGAATGCCATGGCATGGCAGTTAGAGAACTTTTTGAGGCTGGGATTTAGTTTGGTCAAAGCCACTGAGGGGGAAAACTGTTGGCATTCAAGAGCCACAATTCGCAGTACGGTCTCATTATTAGCGCTTGAGTCGGCGAGCGCGCAAAGCCAAGACTAAAGTAAACTCTGTTGAATTAAAATTTAAATAAATACGAATGGCAGAGGGCAACTGGAGAGAGAGAGAGAAAGAGAGAGTGAGCGAGAGCACGACCTTAACAAAAAGTTGCTGTCTGCTTTCCATTTTTGTGCTGCTACTGCCAGCTGCTGACTGCCTGACTGCCTAGCTGTAGGAATAAAGAAAGCACCAGGAAGCGACTACACGAATTGCCACTTAAAAATTCAAAAGTTTTGTGGCTGGCGCATATGGCAGCAGCGTGGCAGCAGCAGCATCCACAGGAAGTAGCAATGGAAATGGTTGAAATGGAGGCCCTAGAACGATGGCGAAACAATAACAAAATATGCCACACGGCGGCTCAGCGGCTCAGTTGGGGTAAGCCCAAACCCGCGGTCGCTTCGCGGTGGTTTCATACGCAGGAAGAGACCTTAACCCGGATCGTATTCTGAATTCAGCAGGAAAATCTAATTTCAAATGGCGGAGCATGGCATTAGCATGGGAAATTCCTTAACGCTCACGCATTTGATGGAAAAATATTTGAGCTGGCACAAATTTCGCTGGCAGGCATTAACATGAAAGATGAGACTTGGCTAGGCCAGGGACTGGGCTCTGGGTGGGACAAGCATGAGCCATGTAATAGAAGGGAAAATAGGGAATGGCAGAAGAGCAAAAGGAAACGTTGCTAAACAAGTGCTGAAGCCGAGTGGCAAACCGCAAATTGACTTGGACCGTGGGGGCAGGGGAGTTGAGAGTTGAGAGTTGCAAAAGGCACAAAATGCACTCATTGCCGGCTTCGTTTTGATTTCCGCAAGAAGTCAAAAGCTACGACCACAGCCGCTTGTCTTTTTACTCATTTTTCTTTTTGTCTCCCTTGCTTCGTCTTGTTATTTTTCTTTGGGGTTTTTTCTCTGCTACTTGCTACTGGTACTTGCCTGCTCTGTCACTCGAGTGCGGCGACTCTTGCTGCAGCTGCAGCACGGAAATGTATCCCGATTTTGCCCGAAAGCGGCGACAATGCCCCGCACACATCCGCACACACATCCACACAAAACACTCACAAAAGCGCACAGCCAGCCACTGGAAACTCCGTGGTACGGGCAGGGGTACGGGCACGGGCACGGGCACACACGTATACGGCGGGGGATACGACACGAAAAACGAAAACAAAAACGAAATACGAGCGCACGAAAATTGCTTTAAGAGCTTTGCTTTACTTTAAAGCCGACGACGACGACTGAAGCCCGTAGAGGAGAGGCGCCGGGCTCTGATTTGGACTGCAATCGAGCAACGGATAATATCCGTTCTGATACTGCCGCTGCTGCGGTCGATTCGCAGTCGCAACAATTGCCAGTTGGATATATTTTTTTGTGCTGCTGCTGCTTAGTGCAACATTTGAAGCGTCGGTCGCATCGCGGCCGAGGCAGCGCGCTTTGGGTTGCAGTTCAGTTTCCAGCTGCTGACCGCACGATTCAGAGGCAAAACGAAGACTGAAAGCACCCAGTTGGCGCACTCGTTATTATATACGCGAAGCCACCCCCGAGCACAACACACACTGGAGCAAGAGCCGGAGCACAGGTCCTTCGTGCACGGTCGGCTAACAGCGGCACGACCATAACTCCGTGGTGAATTGAGTGCGAATCACGGATGGATTGAGTTGTCGTTGCCAGTCACAGATGATGGTTACTTTTGCGGATAGAACGAAATTGAAGGGCGAGCGCGGAATGCAACAGTTTTATGTTACATTTTGGGTTGTCAAAGATCAGGCTTAGCAAATTAAAATTTAGATGAAATATGACTTGGTAGTGGCCTTAAATCCGATTCAAGCGCTAGTTGCCACACCGAAAACACTACCATATGCCAGGAAACACACAAAATGCCAAACATTTAATTACATTTTACATATCTGTTAACTAACAGCCTGGGGGAGCGTGCCATAAAAACTTATCCGCTCTGGCTCTTTGCGAAACGGTTAACATTTGCACTGGCTGTAATGTTAAATAACAGATTTACTCCGTTTTGTGGCTGTTAGGGGTTTAACAGAGTTGCTGGTATGATAACATGCAACTTACAGTAGCACAGTTTTAGCGGTTAATGTTAGCGTAACAGCGTAAGTGTTGATGGCATATTCTTGGGGCTGTTATGTTAATATTTAACATACACTAATGGGAGGCAGCACCAGGAGTATGTTAACATCGCGGCTATGTTATTTTAATGCATGAACATTTTCGGTTGCGATCAAAATTTGATTTCATTTGCATATCAAAATGGAAATCTTTGTGGCATACATTTTCTACACTATTTACCCTATCCCTTTGCCGGCATTTATCTTGCTTATTTTGCCACAGGTGTGGCGCTGTGGCTATCGGAACCATCAAATGTCACTCGGTAAACAATTTAAAAGCACATAAATATCTGAATATTGAAGCCCGGGAACAACTCCATGGATGGAAGAAAAATGCTAAGAGCAGCGCATAAATAACAGTGCCACTATGTGGTGGGATCGTGTGTGTGCCGGTGGGGGGGGGG
>NW_022995746.1:2564940-2849553 GCF_900245975.1 Drosophila guanche
CCCCCCCCCCCCCCAGCACCATTTCTCCGCTAAGAAAAATTGCAATGGTTTTGGCAATTGTTTTTCTTTTTAAATGTGCAGCCAGCGATCGTGCGTGAATTTCCCTCCCGCTCTCTGGCTGTGAGTAATGTGTGGCCCTTCAATTGCGTGGAAAATTGAATTTTGCTGCAAAATGGCTGCAATTTATGAGCAGTCGGGAGATGGGCATAGAATATACATTGGGAGTGAGCAGTTTGCCATTTGCATGGAGCTGCGTTTTATTTGTCCAAGGCACATCAGCAGAATCAGCAGCTGCTGGCCACTTAGTGCAAACAAATGGGGGAAGATGCAGCTGCCAGCACTTTGCAGTCAAGCAAATAAACAAGCAATGCAGGCCCTGACAGGACACGCAACAAACTCGAGGACTGCCTGCCACACAGTCTTCAAGGGGAAGCCTTTTTTCCATTTCAATTTCCTGCACGATTGCGCCTGATTTTTGCGGTCTTCCTTAATCGGTTCCTGCGGTTATTGGCAGGCCCACAGGAGAGGCCCAACAATCCATCAAAAAGTGTCTTGTGCTCCTTTCAATGTTGCATGTTACTCATACGATAAATCCCTGCTGCCCCATGCCTCTGTGTGGCGAGTGCAGTACGTGCTGTAAGTGGCAATTGCCACAAGACCCTGGCTGTTAATTAAAAATGTTGCCAGCAATTTCCTTTACAAGTTAGCAAACGTCTTGGGGATAGCCCCAGCGAAGATTTATACCAGCTAATGGGTTGCTTGTCTGCCGCTGCCGCTGTCCCTGCGGTCGGCCACAAGAATTTCAATTTGCCCAAGAAATTGCGGCCGCCAAGGCGCCCCACACCCCCCCTCCCTGTGTGTCAGTTCTATTGGCGAAAAAGGGTCGAACGATTGCCCTGCATGGACTTCAGCTTCAGTTGGCAGCTAATCCTTGACTTTGGCTTCGCCTTCGACCACAATTTACAGCACGGCTGCAGCTCATAAATCTCCCCGAGTGGAAAATTGCTCAATTTATAACATTTGCCAAGGTGTTGATTGCACTCGAAGCCATTCGAAAGTGTTGCCAACTGATTGGACGCCATATAAAAAGGGGGGGTGATGGGAGTGCTGCTGCTCCTGCCACTTATTAATTTGTTTATGCGACTCTAATCACTCACACTCCATACGAGAGACACAATCCCAGTGGCAGCTCTAAGCCGCAGATCAGCTACGAAAGCAAACTTCACATTCCACGCATGTCGTGGCCTGTGGCTCCCGCTCTCTGTCCCTCTCTCTCCCCCAGACAGTCAACAACAAATGTTCGAAAAATTTGTTAACATCAAAAAGTACATTAAAGGCTCAGGGAATGCGCTTTCGTGCGGAAATTGCTTACGTGCGTGGCATTAACAAATGACATGCCGCATGCCTCCGCATACTCTCAGTATAAGACTCGTGCTCTTTGGGGGTGCGTCCTGCCACAGACAACATCCACGCGGTGGAACTTGTCGCTGTGTCGCCGTTGCCTCAGCCATTGGCCATCGCTGGTGGATTTGTGGCGCTCTCTGGCCACTGCGCATGCCACTGACGGCAACAAGTGTGGGGAGTTTGCCACAGGCAGACTGCCATTCAGCGTGGCTGTTGCTGGAGTGTAGAGTTTTCTTCCCTCTGCCCCTTGCTTCTCTGACTGACACTCGACTGATGGCTCACGTAGCCAGGCCAGAGTTGAAGCCACTTCACAAGAAATATAATTAAAAATTGAACACACACAGCGGGTGGCACGGACGCGGATAAATGACACTCGTTGGCCATGGAATGCAATGCCATCGCCGACTCTTTGCCACACACACACACAGCACGACGACATGTCAGCCAGTCATCTTTAGCTGCTCAGTTTACAGCACGAAAAGCAACAAAGGCAGCCAAAAGGCAGCACGAAGCACCCACAGCAGGAGCTACATTTCGCCTGCAGCTGCTTAAATAATTTTCGCTTGCTGCTGGGATATAAAATGTCAATAAGCTCCAATAACGCAATTGACAAGCTGAGACAGCAGCCGTTCAGGCAACTCCACTGTGGCAACAATAAACGTGAAATGACACGAAGGCAGCAGGTATCTCGGGGCAAGGGGCATGGGGCAAGGGTTATGGCAGTGCCCATTCAGCCGTGCACTAACTTCCAGCATCGACATCTCGCGCGTTGCCTCAAGACACAACCAAGATGAAGTAATTTCAAGCTTAAAGAAGCGCCAAATTGATTACGGAACCAGGCACAAATTTTTATTGGGGGGAAAACTCTCTTCAGAGACGCGCCTCTTGTTGCTTTTTCTTCCTGTTCGATTTCTGCGTGTTTGAGGAGCTGGAGCTGGAGGATGCGCCACCAGCTGGGAGTTCACACATCTCCTCGGAGGAGCGGCCAAGCACTATGCGCCGGCTCGACTTTGGAGTGCGTTCGAGAGATTTCTCCAGGGAGGGACGTGGCGTGGTGCGCAAACTGGAGACAGGAGTGCCCGCCGTAATGGGTTTCTTGTTGTTCCACACGCAGAGCACGAATCGAATCTCCTTCCTGAATGCCAACTTGAATGTGAGCTGTGGGTAGGGAGGAGAGACAAACTGTTAGAGTAGCAAAAGGCAGAGAGAGGGAGACACCGCTCACCCGCTCCTCGAGTGCCACCTGCTGCACGTAGACCAGAAACTCGGTGATGCCAATGAGAAAGGCTATCAGCAGGCCCATGTACAGTGTGTAGAATATGCCGCGCAGCTCCTCGAATGTCATGTCGGGCGTGGCATCCGGATCGGGCTCCTCGAAGCACGAGGAATTTGGATTTTTCCACCACTTTTGCTTCAGATCGTACAGCTGTCCGCGCTCGCTCAAGTGGAGAATGGCGACGCTCAGATTGGAGCGATACTCCGCACCGAAGGGCACAGCAATGGCGTAATGTTTCTCCCCGAATTTCTCACCCACAGAGCGCAAATCGCAGTGCTGCTCGCGATGATACTCCAGGGTGGTTGTCTCCATCAGGAACATGTAGTCACCGCGATTCTTTTGCACGCGATCCACGCCCTCTGCATTGTCCTTTGTGTAGGCCGAGGGATCGTCGTTGTTCATCAGGTTGAAGGCCAGGCGGTAGGTTGTCTCATTGGAGTCGGCCAGCAGGTTGTAGGTGCTGCCGCCGTAGATGGTGCCGAAGTGCACCTCCTTTTGGCCACTCAAATCCTTGAGATTGGCAATGCTGCCCTCCATCTTGGAGCTGGTGAGAAAGGCAGCCAGATTGGCGGTGTACGAGTTGGCTATGATGATGGCAAAGATCCACCAAGTGGCCTCGAACATGCGCACCTGCGGACTGCGCGGCAAAATGTCACAGCCTGCCGTCATAATGGATGCCACCGTCAGCCAGAAGGTGTTGTTCAGATGCCACTGATTCTCGAGCACTTCGGGATCGCGATTGCACGGATGTGGATTCTCCCACTCGGTCTTGGCAATGCGCGCCATTATGGCTTTTAGGAAGGTCATCACAAACACAGAAATCAATATCCAGATCCAAACTTCACCGCCAAAGGGCTGCAGATAGGCATCCAAAGCCTTCACCTTGTGCGGGCTCTTGTAAGCGAGAATGCTAACTCCCAGCTGCATGAAGGGCACCGTAAAGTCCACAGCGGTGCGACGAGCCTGCGTGATGGTCAGATCACAGATGCCCATGTGAGCGTCCTGAAGAGAGGGAAGAGAAGAGAAATCAGTTGCTGCATGGGCAGGGGACTTCCACTCACATTATTAATTATCTCCCCAATGATGCCATTCCACTGCTTCGTGTCCTTGTCCTGCTTGCCGTACTGCTGATCCGCCACAGGCACAAACTGATACTCGAAGCCCACCTCCTGGGCAATGGCATCGATGAGATCCACCGCATAGCCCTGGTAGATGGCATTGCCCGTGAGGTTGAGCTCCCGCGCTGTCTCGTTGTACGAGAAGTAGGGCGGCCCGATGCGTGTGGCCACGCGATAAATAATCTTCTTCTGCACCTTGGCATCGACATTGCGCTGCGTTATCTGGCCCCGCGGGTCCCACACGGCGATGCCGATGCCGTCCAGGGGATCGTACACCTCAATGTTGAAGGTTATGCGCTGTCCCTCGTCATCGAACTGCAGGCTGGTGGTGCGAAAGTTGGTGTTGTTCATGCCGGAAGTCTGCCGGAAGAGGGATACCACAGGGTATTAGCAAAGGGTGCTCTGGCTCTGGCTTTGGATTGCTCTAGCACTTACCCCCTTCATGAGGCGCATGAGATAGCGACCCATTTGCCAGGTGCGACCTCCGGCGGCGGCAAAGTCGCAGCTCATTCGCGGCACAACCATCCGGTCGGGGTAGAAGTAGCTGGCATTACGCCACGACTGCCAGAACAGCTGCAGGGCATCGTGGATGAGATCGTGGAGCAGAGTGCGTGGCGAATCATTCGTCTCAAAGACAACATTGTCGCGCTGCGTAACATAGCCATAGGGCAGGGAGTACTAAAAGGGAAAGACTGAGCGGAGTTTGGCCAACTAATGGGGGGTGGGGGGGTAAAAAACTTACAGATGGTGGCTCTGGTGTCAGCAGCAGACGCGCTGCAGTTATGTTCACCGCAAAGGACTCATTGGCTGCCGAAAGCTCCTCCAAATGATCCGTGTAGGTCTCCAGATTGGTGAGGAATATGTGCTGCAGGGAAGATGGATTAAAAATGAAGCAAAAACCAAGAAAAACTACACACATTGAACTGTCCCGTGAGACCAAACTCCGAGGAGGAATTGAGCAGCTCCACCAGCATGCCAGGCGGACAGTCCAGCACCACGCGTCGCTCGCCCCGAATGCTCTTCCACATGACGCGGTAGTCATCGTCCTGCTGGAACTTGCGCACACGCACCACATCATTGTGGACTTCACGCAGCTGTAGAAGATCCTGCAAGCGAGCAGCGGCCTTCGCTGGAGGGAAGCAAAGAGAAGTTAAGTCAGAGGAGAGATCACAGAGAGGATTGCCGCTACTTGCCATCACTTGAATCGTAGACAATTGTAAACTTGCGCCAGCCAAAGTTCTGCACAATATCCGCATAGGCCTTGGACAGTATTACCTGCGAGGGATACATGTTGAGCGTCATTTTATGGTTGGGTCGCTCCGCCACATGCTCCTCGTCCGCCACATCGAATTCTATGTGGGGTATGCCCGTGTTGTTGCAGACCAACGCAACGATATCTGCAGAGAAGAGAGTGAGTGAGAGGGAATGAGATTTGAGAGCCGCTCTCTGGCGAACGCATTTCCGCTATTCGTTTGTGTCGCATATGCGTAGTGAGAGAGGGGAAGAGTTGGGGTGGGAGAGAGATCTTGCAGGGCCTCTCTCTATTGTCAAACAAATTAAAGAGAGAGGCAAACGCATTCCGCTATGCGCCTGTATCACATATTCGCTTAAAGAGAGAAAGCGCGTGAGAGAGCTTTTATAGCTTGCATTTATGTTGTCAAACAAATCGAAGAGCAAAGCGAAAGCTTTCCGGCATTTGCCTTCGCGGCGGAGCTTTCGTTCTTCGTTCTTTCCTGTTCTATTTTGCTTTCATCTTCTACACAAGATCTGCTTATGCTCCCTCCCTTCCCCCTGCTATGCTTACCACTCGACGCCTTTGAACTTGGTCCGAAAATAGCCGCGACACCATTATCTATGAGATCGCAAGCTGAAAGCGAAATTGAAATAAAAAATTCACTCGAATATTGTCCGTTCCATTCCACTCACCCTCCTCCTGCATTGTCACACTGCCATCCTCGGGCTTGAGGCGTTTTATTAGCGGATACAAACGGAAGGTTTGCTCGGACTCTGGACCATTGATGGCATTCACCACAGCCATAAACTCCTTCTCCAGCTCCAGTTCATCGTCGTAGAAGAAGGCACCTGCAGGCGGGAGTATGAATAGTGCTCTAAAAAGGATTCCCCCCCTGTTGGCCCTATGCCTTACCAATGTTGATTTGTTGCTGCTGGCTGTGGCACACGAAAAATGCACTCCACATGCAGCAAAGCAGAACTATGCGGTGCGTCCACATTCCGTTTTGCCCGAGAACGAGAAGCTCTTTGCTCTGGAATTTTCACAGCTATTTTCGAAATATTTCGTTTTCCGTTTTGTTCGCACTCGCACCCGATGGCAATTTCACGGCAACTGAGGAGAGAGAAGAGCTTTCCTTTCCGTTGGATAGATCGCCGGCAAATGGAGAATCCCAGATCAGCTGGGAGGAAAAGCTCCCTCCGGACAGCTGCTCAATCATTTCAATTCATCAGTTGCATGATTATTTCAGTTTATTTGGTTAGAAAAGAAGAAAAAAGCCATCAAAAGGAGAAGCGATTAGCTCCCCAGGGAGCACCATTAACCTTACCCAGGCAGCCGGACACAGTTCAATCAGCCGCAGACTTTCACACACGAACGGGAATGGTAAAGGTGACGGGGTGGACCGACCTGCCTTCTCCATTGAAAAGCGATGAGGTGTCAATTTTGCATGGCAATAAGACGACAGCAGACGCCTCGCAGTCATCATCGTTTGGTGTTCCTATCGTGGGATTTGCATAAAAGGAACATTCAGCATTCAGCCATGCATACTTTTAATGGAAGGAAGGAGCAGTTAGTGGGGGGGATATAGGGGTGGGGTTCGGGGACACACAACATGGAAGTAACAATATGGCCGCTGGTGTCATTTTAGCCTTTTGCCTCTGTTTGCTCAAAGGATTTTGCGAATGCCGAACACGTTTCGTGTTTTAGCCTGCACCTTTTTGTCGAAATTTGAATAATTCCCAGCACCAGCACCAACCCAAGAGTATGGTGAGAGCAGGCGGGTGGAGGTGTTAGGCTAAACCGTTAATATTCATTTGCTGTGGGGGGAGGTGGAGGGATTTCAATATGCCTCCAGCCGGGCAGCTGATGATGATAAATGCTGCCGGGCAATGTTCGAGTCAAGGCAACTATTTCTCCGAATTGAATATTCACCATTAGTAGCAGCTAATGCCATAATCTGGCAGGGGATGGAGAATTTCTTTTTCGATTAAAACTTTTCCACATGGAATAATGAAGTCAGAAAAGAGGAGAGATGAGGGGGAACCAAACCAAGAGTGGTCATAAAAAATGGGCAGAGCCAAAGCTCTTACAAAACATTTTCTATTACACGAAATATTTATGGTTATCATGCGGACCACACGGACACGGAGAAACAGCAACAGAAGCAAAAACATGGCCACGTATGGAATGGAATGGAATGCCCGAGGCCACCATCCTGCATCATTCTGCAGCATGGCAATCCCAGTGCCAGAACCAAAGCACACACACACACACACACAACATAGCACAACAAATCCAGATTCAAGCCACAACAGCAGAAGAATCTCCACAAACTTTTGCTAGGTAATAAGACCCCAGTGGGCAGGGGGAAATCCCCTTACCCATAGCTCTACCCATGGCCATGGCATGGCGTCCCCTTGGCTAGTGCAAAAAACTTTTTAATACTTGCCATAATGTTGCCAAAAGGATTATCCAAAAGAATGACTTTTAATGGAGACAGGAAGTAAGCGCATAACAGACAGAAGTATTAACTGTTTCCTTCCGCTTTCGGGAGGAGTTCTGGGAAGGGGTTTGGGGGGAGTGCTCTAGGGATGTTCGGGTTGCCATGGCGAACCTCTACACACATATTTACAAAACTGTCAGCTCCTAAGCGCTCCTCCTGGCAACGCATTCTCTATGGGTGTGTGTCTCTTGTGTGTGTTTTGTGGCACGTAAGCTGTGCGGAAATATTGCAACATGCTCATAACGTGGCAGACTCCAGTCGAGTTGGGAGTTTAGCAGTCGAGAGTCGTGAGTCTGAGCCTCTGAGTCTAAGGCTCAGTCTCAGTCTTAGTCTCAGTCTGCGTCTCAAGTCCAAAAGGCTTATGATGATTATTTTTATTTGCTGCTTCCCCACTGTCGAATGTCAAGTGTGGCGAGTACGTTTCTTAGACGGGATTTGGGTCTCTGCTTGGTGCTTGGTCAATAATTGCTCCGGGACTCGACACACTTTTGCTCCGCTTCCTTGGGGTTTTTCAATATATTTTCCACTCACTTTACATTTTAATGAGTTCTTGTGCTGAAATATGAGCCACCAAAGGGTGGGGCGAAAGGTGGAGGCCGATGACAACATAATTTTGCCTCGCTGCTTTTTACCCGTGAGAAAAAGGAGCGAATAGCTCCCTGGCTGTGGCCGTATTTTTCTTAGAAAGTATCCTAAGTCGCTTGCTGGCTGCAGGATATTGCTTTAATTGAAATTTATGCTAAATAGATTGACACTAATGAGCAATGGCTCCTGCTCCAGCTACAGCTTCAGCCTGGTTGCTGCTCTTCCAGCTGCTGCCCAGGTAATTCCGCGAGCGAAGAGACTATCTGCATAATTAAATTGCTTTTGCCAGGGAGTGCCGTGGCCTGGCGGCGGGTCTACGAAGTGATGTCAACCGAATTATTATTATTATTTTAGCATTTTTATATGAGAGGCGCCTCCATTTGCATGCGGATCAGGGCCAAGTGCCAACCGAGCTGACAAATGGTTCAAGTTGCGAGGCAACTTCCGCTGAGACTGAGGCTCCGTTGAGTGCTCCAGTTCCGTTCCGGATGTGACTTTTTGGCTTGTGACATGTGTAGTGGAGATCTCGAACCCAGGCAGCATTCATTCTCTCTCTTTATCGCTTTGCTTTTGGTGACGGAAATGAGTTTTTGTCGTAAACTTTTATGGCAATAAACGTCGCTTGTTAGTCCGGAATCGCCGTAGCCCCCCACTGCCGCAACCATTTACGCACTTGGCACAGAAATCATAGCCAACAGGGCCACAGCATAAACATATAAATAGCTCGAGGAGAGGACCCAGCCGTGCCAAGGCTTTTGTCGTTGTTTCTACGGCGTTACACATTTCCAGGCTGCATAAAAATAAGCGCATGGCACATGGAATAGTGTGGGGTTTGAGGTGGGTTTCTGTGACCATTTTCCATTACATTTGCCACGTCACGGCACATTTGCCTCGCATGTTCCAGTCTCTAACCAGAGTCTATGGCAACTCTGGCATCCGTTTCCGGTACAGTACGCTGTCTGTATCCGCTCTCGCTCCCTATCAGTATCCATTTCTTACCTCTCCACCACCACTCGGGGGAACTGTTATCATTTTCTGGCTTTTGTTTTCGTTCCCTTTTGTTTTGCGTGTGGTGGGGGGTGTCCTCTCTCGCGTCTTTTAATTCTTTTAACAATTGCGCTAAAAGTTGTGCATTGAACACTTGGCTGCCTTTCAGCCAACAATAAAAATGGGCACGGAAACGTAGCTGTAAAGTATACCACTCTGGGCACTCCTGCCACACCCCCTCCGCCCCTTGGTGTATGGCAAGAGATAACAGAAATATTGTTTACCGCAATGCAATTGTTGCCAAAGAAAAGCAACGCCCCATGAGTGCTGGCAGGGCGCCTCCCTTTTCATTTGTTTTACTTTATTCACACCCCGTGCCAAAGTTGTCCGAGAGCCGCAGTGGCAGTGGCAGCGGCTGCAGGAGCGTGTACAGCTTCCGTTTCCGCTGAAAAGTTTCATTTCCCACACGCTGACTGAGCCGTTATTGTTGCCTCTCTGATGCTGCTGCTGCTCCTCCGATGATAAAGTACAAAATTAACTTTTGAAATAAACAACAAAAGCAACGACGAGAGCGCCACACTGCCACTTTCACAGCCCACCGCCCACAGCCTGCAGCCTCAGGGGTTCACGTGTGTGTGTGTGTGTGTGTGTGTGTGTGTGTGTGTCTGGACTCCATGGGCATGTAAAAATAACCCAAGAAACGAATACGAGCAATGCATACGCTCATATCATTCACCTGCAACAGCAGTGGCAGCTCTCCCTTACGTGTAGGCACGTAAAAAATATGAAAAATTTCGCAGTAGCAAGCAGTTCATAAAGCGCGGCCGAAATCAAGTCCTGGGTTGCTGCCTCAAGCCTCCAGCCGCTCATAGGCGCATGCATATTTAATGCGAGGGCGTGCCAAATCCACTGCCCTCTCTCTGTGTCTGTGTCTGTGTCTCCGTGTGCCATCAACACGAAAAGCAATCAAATTGCAAAAATTTGTTTCATTTTCTGCGATAACATGACTTGAATTTGATGAATGCCTTGGCAAAGAGGAGTGGCCCCAATCCCAATGCCAGCCAAGAGTGGAGAGCGGGAAGATACTTCGCAGCAAGGATATTGGCAACGAAAGCCAAATGCCAATCTCGGCGCGCTTTTTACGAGCCCAGGAATCGCTGGGGGGAAGAACGAAAAGCACCAAATGGGGTGGGGGAATGCGGAGGAAGTGGAGAAAAAAAATGTGCAGATATGGCCAAATGAAAGAGTTATGAATCCGCAACTTTGTTGCTCCCCAGGCGCTTCTGGCTCCAGCTCAAGCAGCTCCATCTCTCGCTCTCGCTCTGTCGAAGCGAGGCGAATGCCAATGTCGATTACTAATACGCCCTGTTGTCCCGCACTTCCCTACCCGCCCAGCTGCTGCTGCTACCGCCTGGCCAGGGATTAAAATAAATGCGCCACATTTGTATGTGTTGCACGAATGGCGAGCAGAGAGCACATCCTGCAGGAGGGTGTCGTAGTCGTCGTCGGCAGCAGGGGCTTAGCCCGTTTTCCTATTTCCGATAACCGCTATTTATGGTTAGCTGCATTGCCCATCATCTCTCACACCTCACACTCCCCCCTCTCGTATACGACGCCCCCGGGCCAGCAGCATAATATCAAATGCAAAAATATTTTGCGCTCTCTTTTTTAAGGGCCATGGCCAGGGCCAGAACCTGACCAACACCGCGGGGCATTCAGGGGGTGTCATCAACTTGACGGAGTCCGACGCAAACGCACCGAAATTTTGTAATTACGACCACGTCAAAAGCACTCGCCGCACAAACAAAGCCGCGCACCAAGAAATAAATGACCAGAACAAGTGGGCGATGGATGGCACCAGGCGGGAGAGAAAAAAGCAGAAAATTAAAATTAAATTTCAAGCATTAGGCGGCCGCGCACTCTCTTAACTTTCGTGGGCAGCAATTTAGGCATTTTAATGGGCAGTTACAGCGATGTTGTGGAGTTCAAATTTAAGGGCAAGCTGGACGCTGCAAAACATAATTTCCCCCCAGTAGAGCTCGGATACACAGGCAGAAGGGCGCCTGCTTTTGATACACTCACAAAAGTAAGAGATTAAAATGTGATTTATTTTTAAAAAATATAAAAATGTACATAGGAGTATGGGATATTCCAGGAATCCACTCTCTATCCACTCTCTAGACAGTGACTTCAAGCTTAATGATCATATTTCTGGTACCTTTTTCGCGTTCCTTTTTCTGCTTAATTTTGATATCAGACGAAAAAAAAATAGTTTTCTATATATTTATATATTTTTTTTCTTGCAGTATATTTATGTCACAGCTGTCTGTGCAGATTCCATTGAGCTCTTCGTTAGTTGCGATATTTGTTGCTCTGCCCTGCTGCTGATGTAAGCTGCTTTCCGTTACGCTCCACCTGCTGCCCCTCTGCTCCAACTGACTCTGCTCCACATATTCTAAGCATATGCATTCGTGGGTATCGTTGTCAACGCTACCAAATGGTGCCCCCACCTGTACCCAGGCTTCGGCTTAAATGCTAGCAAGCAGCAATCAGCAATTGGCAACATAAAAGTCAATTTATGGCGTATAAACCGCTTTGTTGTCAGGGGAACTCAATTACGGAGTGCTGTTCCTGTCTCATGTCTCTCTCTCTGCCTGTCAAAGGAGCGTTGCATAAATCTACTGCCACCCCACATAAGTCGCATTATCGAAATATTTTAATGAATCAAAGTAGAGAGTTTCCTGCACGTTTTCCTCTTTGTTTTTGCTGCTTTTGGTTCGTTTTTTTGTATAGCATTTCAATCGAACGATATGACACATCATCAAAGTTGGCATATTTCATTATCCCACCAAAGTCCCAGTCCTCATCCTTCAGCCTTCAGCCTTCACTCTGAATCCTCCCATTTGTACATCGATATCCCCCATGATATTCTCGTCTCGTTTTGCATGTTGCGTGTCAGAGTTCAATATGGAAAATCGCACAAAAAGAAACACAAACAACATTCAAGTGTTACACTTTAGTTCTAGTCACAGGAGTGGGCGTAGGGGGCGTGTGCCTAGGGAAATTTTCATTTCATTTCGCGCGTCATTTGAGGCGGCGCCGCTTTGAATGGTTGCAACGTTCTCCTGCCTCGTTCTGCCCTCGTTGCCTGATCAAAATTGTTCTTCGAGTTGTTGCTGGGCCATTGATTGAAATCGCATAAAAAACAATGCCCCGTATACGGAGTACATGGCGGGGCATGGGCTCAAAATATTTACGACTCTCTGTGTGCGTCGCAAGGTTCGTTCTACGTTTTGTTTGGAATCGATTGCAATCGTGAGAGAGGAGGGAAAGGGACTCGTGCCTTAGGTTCTGCTTTTCTTTTATTAAAAGTTTTGATTGTTTTTCCGCGTTTCAATTCGGTAGCTTTTGCGCCTAATGACAGCCGAGCATGCCATGAAATATGAGTTGATTGCCAGAAGTGAAGGCAGTTGCCGTTGCCGTTGCCTGATGAAGTGGGTGACGCTGGCTCATTGAAGGGTTATAAATCTACTCGAAGGCAGGGGCCACAAACAAGCTCATTAGGCTGCAACCAATTACTTCTAATTAATGTCTTTGAGACGCATAAAATTTGGTTAAGTTTTGCCCAGCAACTGCCATTCTGCGTTGCCCATTTACCTTTTTCTTTTCGACTTTTTACTTTCGTTGCACGCCAATTAACTCTGAACGCTCATTACAGGTCTGACAGCTTCCAGCAGCCTCCAGCCTCGTCCTGGCCTAGTCCTTGTCCTGGCTACTGCTACTCTTTGTGTCTGTGTGTCTGTGTGTCTGTGTGTCTGTGTCTCTGTGTCACTCTCTGCGGTGCAACGGGGCGTATTAATTAGCTACTCGAAGCCATCGCCAAACGACCAGCCAGCCATCCAGCGGAGAGGTTTCAGTGGCAGGTCGTCACCATGGAGCGCCGCTTCAAATGTTTCCATTTTGCAGGCAGTTCAAAAAGTGTCCTTTTGCCCCCTGTGCCCCCTGTGCCCCCATTGCTCCATCATCATTGTCGTTAGCATTACGTCAACTAATTGGCTTCATTTGGGGTTGCCGTGTGCCGCTTCGCCGTGACTCCGCGGGACTTTCTAATTGGCAATGAAAGGAGCATAATTTATGAATATGTCGCGCACTCGTTTCCCGCTACACTTGCCAGCCAAAGCGATTGCACAAGGCGCTGACTTGCCTTGCCCTAGCCTCATCGATGGGGCGTGTCGCTCTTTGATGCCGCTAATTGTCAGTCTTTGCTCTGCTCTGCGTTATAAAGGTAAAACCCAATCATTGCCTGGCCTCGTTTGTGCGAGTAATTCCCAGTCTGTTTACACAAATCTCCACCCGATTCCCCGCAGAAGCATCACTGGTTTTTGCCACCACATTTTGGACATGTAAAGCATAAAGTCAGCAAATGGCATGTTCCCCATAGCAAAACGACCAAACAGTGCGTTTCAGCAGTGCAAAGCGATTGCCATTGAAGAACTCCACAAAAGTTGCCTTGCAACCCTCGAATGTGCCTACAGTTTTGTTCGCTGCTGTACATATCAAGTCAAATAAATTACATGTATAAATACATATATGTATATGTATATTTACACACAGAATGTAGTTGTAGTTTCTGTTTGTTTGTTTGCCTGTTTGCCTTTTATTTTAATTTCCCTCGGCGGCACACGCTCTACATCTGTCGTTCCCGCTCTCCTGCTCCCTCTCTCTCCCCCTATTTGTCTCTCGCTCTTCACAGAGCACTTTACACATTAATGTAAAAAAATTGTGCACTGATGTAAGTGCGTCTTCCGCACTTCGGTGCCAGCCAGCGCCCACTCATGCTCCACTAACCAGACTGACAGGCAGCCGCAAACCAAACAGCCAGCAATGCTCGTTCCCATTTACCCATTTGCACATTTCCCATTTGCTGGCCATGCCCAAGCGCTCCCCGCTCCACGCTCCTCACTCCTCTCTCTGCTTCCAGCAGACTGCGCGCATTTTAATAAAAACGAATTAAAATGTGCACTAATATGTTTTTATTATTTATGTTTATATTTGTGTTGCTGTATTTGTATTTTGTATTTATTTACGAGCATGTTGCAAATAAATTGCACTCCAAAAAAGCTCGAGTGCATTTCGGATTGTGTGTGTGGAAATTGTGTCACTGTGAAAATTGCTTTGTCGGGTTTAGTTTTGCATTCAAAGTTCCATTAAAGCGAGTTCTCTCCCACTCTCTCTCTCTCTCTCTCTCTCTCTCTCGCTATTTCCTTCGCTTCGGAGAGAGAGCTTCTACTCATGTATATTATATCATTTGCCATATGCGGATTAGCCATAAGCCGCTTTTGGCATAGGAAGCATCCCAAACGCCAGTCTCCCCAGTCTCGCATAAGCAAACTTTACAACAAAACTGAGCCCCTCCCCCCCCAAGGATGAGCACAAGTGGGTAAACCGCTTTCGTTGAGGCACTTGAGTTGAGTCGCTGGCTTATAATTTGTTTGACAAGCAAGCAGCATCAACTCCTTCTTAAAAGTCTCTCTCTCTCTCTTCCACTTTGAATATTAATCTCAGGCAGAGCTTTTGCTTTTATTTCTTGCCCGTATCTTTAACATATAGTAGCTGCTTCCACAGCCTCGAACTCGCCCGTTTTGGGAAAATCATTGAAGAAATCGATTTTGGTTTGATTCGCACTGAGTCCCTTGAGGACTGCTGCTCCTGCTGCTCCTGCTGCTCTCCATGTGTCCACCACTAGCAGCGCCTGCAGAGCGGTGTGCAGCTCAAACAGCACTGTGCCCTTCTTGGAGTGCATGTGCTTGGCCTGCAGCACTTGGCCACGCAGTTGGATCAAGCCCAACTCCCGCAGCCAGCGACGCACCAGATTGATGGGCAGCTCAGCGTTGGATATCTGATGCGCCGCGTCAGAGGTGACCAAAATGCGCGGACTGAACTGATCGTAGGTCTCGCAGGAGAGCCCAGCCTCAGCGAAGACGCCGCTGGAAAGAATTATCAGCAGTGCGCTAGTGGGCAGCAGCAACATCTTCGAGATACAAATTTAAACTGACAGCAGCTGGGAGATTGCTGCCCCAGCTTCATGGCTTATCAGCAGACTTGGCCGCAAATGATCTTGAGGTCAGTTATACTCAGAGATACTCTCGTGACTCACGCAGCCATCGCCAGCAGCAGCAGCAGCAGCAGCATCATCTCGGGCTGCAGACTTGGCTGCTGGCCAGGGACTTAATGATGCATACGTGTCGCCGCCATTTGTTCTCGTTGGAGAGTGGACAGTGTATCAAAGTGTCACTGCTGCTGCTGCTGCTGCTGCTGCTTCGGTTGCTGCTGCTGCTGCTGCTGCTTCGGTTGCTGCAGCTGAGAAAACCAATTAGGAACAGCGCCAAAGAGGCTCCCAGCGGGACTTCTTTCAATTAAATTGGCGACACACAAAAACAGGCGGAGGACCGTGAGCTCCCGGCATTTGTCAGCGGGTAGAAACAATTTGCTGCTGTCAGATAAGGAACTCGGAGGACATTGCCTAACATTTCCGCACGCTCAATTTAATAAGGGCAGCTCCTCTCATTAGCTGTCGCTGGGGGGACCCCAGAACCCAGAACCCAGAACCCAACTCCTGCTTCATATGGTTCGGGTCTTCAGGGAGTTGTTGTTGTTGGGCTCCGGCTCCAAGCCAAATTGAAAAATGTTAAATTATCATCAAATTTCATGCACTATCAAAGTCAATTTCCTGTCATCTCCGTTCCCGTGTCCTGCTGCCATCTCGCCACTCCACTGGGCCACTTCAGGCTGCTGCCCTCGCCTCCAGTCACAAAAATAATTTATTCAACTTGATGCCACGGTGGCCGTTGCTGTCGGCGGTCGTTGGTCGTCATTGGGTTGGGTGTACCGACCGCTGCCCTGCGGTTCATTGTCAGTTAAGCTTTTTAAAAGAAAACCACTTAGAATGTTGACATTATCCTTCACTTTCTATTTATTTTGTCATTTAATCAACTTCCTGCCCGACTGACTGTCGCTGTGCGGTCCAACGTCGTCCCTGATTTGCATAGCAACTCGGCCTCGTTTGATGATGGAACACTGTACTGTGTGATGGGTGCTGTGGGGCTCCTTCCGGATGGGTTTCGGGGCAGACATCTTGAGATGGACGCTTGTCGCTTCCTCGTTGCTCGTTGTCTTCGGACGAGTATTTGCGCTCCGGCGCCGTCTGGCCCAATCAGTCAACGGAGCCAAAGCCAAAGCCAAAGCCAGAGAGACAGAGCCCTCTGGTAAATAAAAATTGCTTTTTGCCGCATAACCTGTGGCCTGCCTACACCCATTGCTCTTACCCCACGCATCAGTCAGTCAGTCAGTCAGTCAGTCGGGGAGTCCTTGCCATATGCCAGCAGCAGCCATTCCCATCGATGGAGAGACAATTTGATGGCAAACTGAATGACAATCTGCCTCGGCTTGGATGACATTTTGGGGTTGCTCATTTACCGTTATTAAAGCAATTCCATGAATATTTTAAAAGCCCTTTCCCCCCAACCCCCATAATAGGTTTAGAATTTCACTGAAAAGAAGGAACACAGAGCCTGAGACAAGGAGAGAAGGAGAGAGAGAGAGAGAGAGAGAGCGCATGTAAATAATGTGAGAGTGCTCAATGGGTGTGTGCTGTAGGGGCAGGCTGGACCTGCTACGGGGGGAAGGGTGATGGGCACCTAAGCCGCATTTGGGCAGCGAGCCTCACAAATGGAAAATCCCATTGAATAGGAGCTCTTTCTCCTTTTGTTTTAAGCATGGAAATGCTTTTAAACAGCGCCCAAAATAAAAACGGCTGTGCAGGGGGGGAGTGGCACAAAAATGCCTTGTATTGCTTCTTGTTTATTATTCGCTCAGTCAGTTCTAATGAACGCCGCGGAGTCCCACTCAGGAGCACTTATCCCTGCTTACGGCCAGTCTTAGATCGGACACGGGGCAGCACAAAGGCTGTGGGCAGGGGGGGGTCAGCTAGAAAATATGATGGCAAAGTTTTGCTTTCTGTTTGCTCTGTGAAAAAAAAAGAGAAGAAAACTTTCGTACCAGAGGCGAGAGCTTAATGCTGAAATAATTACGCCGCCAACGCCCTAGAGGCAGGGCTGGTCATCGGGGGGTCAGGCAGCTAAAGTACGTGACGCATCGATGAGCCGGAAGGGCAACACATAACTTTGGCTGTTGCTTCTGAATTGATTAAACATGAAACATGAGAGGGGCACACGAGATCAGCAAACTCATCGAAAATGTAAAGGACTGATGGGACTGCGTACGAGTTCCGTTGTTGTGGAGTGAAAACTACATGGAAACTGTGTGCCAAAAGTTTGCCCCATGTGTTACGAGTTAATTAGAAGCCTATTGATAAAGTTGAATTGCAGCTAATGTGGCAGAAGTTTGTCTGTCGGTCGCGCAATGCCGCCGCAATGGCAGCCACCGGGTGGACGGAAGGACGGCAACGGGAAATTGTTGTCTCTGGTGTTGGCCCAGCGGTAAACTAGATGCACATTTATTAATTAAAATGCCACAAAAACACAAACAGGCATCCATCTGCCTGCTGCCTCTGTCGCTTTCATTAGCGTTTGTCAAGTGCTCATCAGAAACAGAAACAGAAACAAGTGGCAGCAGCAGCAAAGGGTAAATTGATGGCCATGTTTGTTAGTTTAATTATGCAGCAGAGTCCCTGTGTGTGTGTGTGTGCTGCGGGACACTCTGTTATCATTCACAATATTCGCTGCTGCTGGCTGTCAGTGTCGTAATAATGGAAACAGGTCTGCAGCAGCAGCGGCAGCGGCAGCGGCAGCAACCCGCAAACAAACAAACAAACAGCGCCCATGCCGCACACTCAGCTACAGATACTCATTCAGCCAAAAAGATACACAAAGAGAGAATTTGCTAAAATTGTTGTCCAGCAATCATAATTTTTGTGGGGCCAAAGGCATTTTGATTTTTAATTTGGCCTGTGTGGCCTGGTAACCGCAAAATTTCTCATAACAATTTGTAATTGCCATAAATTAAATCACTTTGTGGTTACAGGTTGCAACAGCCTCGACCACCGACCGCTGTTTCGGGTCACCCGAAAGTCTCCCGCTGATCAGTTCTCACTATTAATTACACTACTCAACAAAATCATAGTTTTTTTTTGCTACTCAAGCAACCAAATTAATTTTTTCTGACAGATTTCGGGCATTTAAAATTATGTAATGCATTTTTAAGAAGCTTTAAAAATAGCCCTTTATTTTTTTGACTTTATTTAAATATCTTACATCTGATATTAATGAACTTTTTCGTTCTAAAAAGCTGATGAATGATTCTTTAAAATGAAACCAAACACGTTTTACTTTCAAACCTCAGAAAAAGTCGACAAAAAACTAAATGCTGTGTGCCCCTATAACAAATAAATTATGTCACAGACATTTTTTTTGATTTGTTTCCTCGAGTAAAATAAACGTGTCGGACAGTGTTATTGATCGATTCCGACTTTATTTTTGGGCTAATCGATTGTGGACTCCCATCATCTACGATTTTACAAGCTATCAACGAAGCAAAAACTGGCAGCTCTTAGCCATTAGCCACGTGTCTGTGATGGTTAATTGACTTTGGCTAGACGGACGCGGGATACGCCCCCGAAGTGCTGTCAGCTCAGCATATGGTCGGGAGCCAAATCGGGAGCTGCCTTAAATCCAATCAACGTTTTTTTTTTTTGCTTTTTCTAATCAGGCAAAGTATGAAGTAAATTCAATTACGCCACGCGGCTACTTTGTAAATCCGGCAGGATCACGCGCCTCAGAGGCGTTCGTTCACAGTGCGTATGTGTGTGGCAGGAAGGAGGCATGTGTGTCGCGTGTGTGGGTGTCCCAAAAGAAATTTTGAAAATAAATAGAATTCCGCCAAAGTCAAAGCAAAGTAAACAAGTGCCAGGCGGCGGATGGTCCGCTGAAGATGAAGGGGAATCCATGGCAACTAATCAGAAATTCCGTCTCATGCGCTGCCTGCTGCCGGGATGTGAAGTGTGCCACCAAAATAAAAAAAAAAGATACGGAATACAAGAGGAACGACAGACAGACAGACACACAGACAGGATGAAGACGGACTGTGGCATGGAGAGAGGATGAGCGGCAGCCAGCAGAGACAGCCCAAGTGGCATCTCCACGGCGCTTGGGATTATGCAAAATTCAATTTGCAACTTAAATGTGTTTATTTTGCGTTACGCTGCTGCTGCTGGGGCAATTTTTATTTTCACTGAAAATGAGGGATTTACTTACTTACCAAGTGGTGGTGGCGGCAGCTCCAGTGGCAGTGGCAGGCATCCTTCCACAGTGTGCTGTGGGTCGTTGGAGATAAGCGAACGGGTAGCCCGGCCTGTTACCCAACCAATGGGCAATACCGCCATCAATTTTCCAATCTTATTGAGCGTTTAAAAATGTTTGTGTGTGTGGGAGGTACGGGCGAGGCGACAACGACAACGACATCAGCCTCGTCCTGTGCCCGGCTGCAAATTGCTGATTTACAAACAAAATGAGATTTCCGCAAAGGCAGAGGGCGAAGGCAGGAGAACCGCAGTCCGCCTCTTTTATGGGGCTACATAAACAGTTTGCTCATGCCTCAGACCCCCCCTGCGTGTCCCTGATCCTTTGCATAATAAAAGGAGCTGCAGTTCAGAGACAAATTGCCGAATTCAATTTGATAGTGAATTTAGCCAGCCGTTTATTTAATTTTATGACCCAATCAAAGCCATCGAAATGATGAGCCATAGACACCGTACTGAAGCTGCTCCTCGCTCCTCCACGCTCCTCGCTGCTGTCCTGCCTTGACTTATCACAGCTCGGAGATTTCATATCGCGCTTTTAATTACTTGTCAGTCAATTTTCTTATGACAGCAGCCCAGGCAGGAGGCGGCAGCAGCAGTGGCAGCAGCGGACCCAGAATTAAAATTCAAATGGCTCTGAAATTAAAGTCAGTTCCTGGAGGCAGGGCGGGGGCCGGGACAGGGGCCAGCACTTGCCACGCAAATGACAGTTGAATGGAAATTTAGTTTTAAACAAAGCGTTAACTGAAGGCACAACCCTCAACCCCCAGCCTGGCCCTGCCCGGACAGCCGCCTACAAGGAAATGTTTTAGTTGCCGCACGCAAATTAGCCGAAAGTTTTCCCTCTAAGGAAGAGGCGCTGCTGCCGTTGAGGTGGAGCAGAGTACAGACTGGAGAGTGAAGTTTACTGTGTCGCCTTGAACTCTGATATACTATGCCTCGCCCTGCACTGCCAGCTGCCCCCCGTGGCAGCGCTCTCAAAATGAATATTTGATGGGAGAGTGCGAGAGTGCGCGAGGACAAATTAAAAGCGCTTGCAGAAGCTTGTTGCATACTTTATGGCGCTAATTTAGGAGCGGTCCTAGGGACAGACAAGACCTCCAGCCTCGGTGATGTAATGGGAGAAGTTAAGCCCCAGCCAGGGGCCCCCTCTATGCCTTGGGTCCGCAAGGGGCATCATTCCGCTGCTTGTTTATGCACGCACATTAATTGCAAGGGGCTGTCTGCTGGGAGGGGGATGGAGCGTGGAAGGAGAGCTCTGCCCACAACCACATTTCAATGCTGCACAACTAAATGCTTTTAAGTGCATTTCATTGTTGCCACACGCCCCTCAAACCGATGCACGGACAGTATGCCAGCGGGGAAAAAAGTTTTTTGGGCCCAAAAAAAATAAAATTTTGCACCATTTTGAGGCAAGGAAAATGCAAACAGGCTAGAGTGCTTAGAATGCCACAACTTGCCAGAGATGTTGAGGTGTGATGGCAGCGTGACACGTTACCCCCCAGCCCACTGCCTTGCCCCTCTCTCTCTCTCTCTGCCTCTGCCCCTCCATCACTTTGTTTAATGAACAATTCGGACAGGAGAGCCACAGAGAGCTGGCAATGGGCAATGCCTCTTTGGGTTGGTTCCCTCATAAATATTCATTCGCCATTTATGTAAATGCCTAGCCGGCAGATACCGCAGCGGAACCCGCCCCCCCTCACCCTTTGGCTTACCTTTGATAATGTGTCGCGCTTTAATTATGAATTAATTTCGAATGATTTCAACATCATGCATTTTAATTGACATGCCATTGTGCTGTGCTGTGCTGTGCTGCGATCTATGTGTACTCCGAGTATCTGCAAGGTGTCATCCACTCAAATACACACACACACAGAGGCACACACTCTTGCAGCATCATTTATCAGGCAACTGGGGGAATGTCCGTGTCCGTGTCCGCGTCCGTGGGCCACTGGCGTGGCGTGGCCATTGTGTGGTCGACGCTCGTTTCAATCAATTTCATTTCGTTATCGTTATTGACATTTTGTAATTTAATCGTGTGCTTTGTCGCATGTGGCCCGTCATGCCACACACATGCAACACACTCACTCATCTGGCTGGCTCTTAACTTTATCATCGTGTTTGGCTTGTGGCTGGCAAAAAAAGCTGCACACAGATGACACACAAGGAGAAGATGAAGGGACCGGCCGGGCAGCCAGTCAGCGACATATCCAATGACGTGGCACAGCCAAAATGGCAGCCAGCAAGAGAATTAATAATGGGACCCAAACCGAACCTGACCGACCACTCCACAAACAGCAGGTGCAACAGCCACTAATTAGTTGCAGCCACATAAATATTGGCAAGGATCTGCACTTCGATCGCAGGCTTGCTGTGTCCTTGGATGAATAAAGAAATTAGAGCCGCAGAACGCGGAGGGTTACAACTACCAGCCTTTGCCACATGTTGCCTTTGTCTTGATTTTTGCGGTTTCTGCCACACACACACTGCCACACTCATGTGTGACGTAAAACGCTTAAAAACTCATTTAGTCTGGCAGCCAAAAGAGAACAGAGCTTCCAGCAGCTGCGGCCTCGGCTCGCCTTTTCCCACTTTAATATAAAATGTAAATTTACACAAAACTACTTTTTTTTTGGGTCTGCTCCTCTGAGTTGTAATTTCCCCAACGACTTTTACCCAAGTCAGCAAATGTTGTGCCCGCTCCACGTTGCGGTGAGGGTCAACCGCAGGACGGGAATATTTTGAGTGGATCGAATGAAATATTGGGGAAACGAAATGAAATGAGTTCAAGCATAAATGTAGGTCGTAATATTTTAATCAAATTATGCAACTCAATGGACATTCGAGCTGGCTGCGTGTCCTGCCACTGGGTAGTACTGGATGGCTCCCAGAGGGTTTCAATTACGGCAACATATGACTTTTGAATTAAATGACCTGAAAATTGTCCCCTACTTTGGCCCAAGCACTCAGCCAAGCGTGCCACGAACACACACACACAAACACAGATACAGCTGCGAGGACAAATACAAACACAAATACACTTTACGATCTCATCAACCTGGATAATGGCCAAATTAGGGGTGGGGTCTGGCCACATTCTCAAGTGGGTGGATGGATGGTGGCTGGACATGTCGAAGCACTCAATACCCTGGCCATAATCATTGTTCCTTTGCCAGCAATTTGCTGGAGAATTTCTTCATTGCTCGGAAGAGCGGGAAATGACCACAAAAACTGCACAACAACCAAACGAATGACTGAGAATGAGAGAGAGAGAGAGAGTGGAGAAGAGACAGCGAAAACGAGCGCAGAAGAACACAAATGAGGCGAGACAACAACACAATAATGTACAACAGTAAAAGGCAACATGCAAGCGGGCGACAAGCAGAGAGAAATTTATAGAAGAGGCATGCAAGAACTTGAAATACGCTACTTGGGAGGGGATAGAATGTACAGAAGGAACTGCTTCTGGGGAGTGTGATACAGGCGCTGGGAAATTAAAAAACCGAACTGTGATTCGTATAAAAAATTAAACAGGCATCACGGCAATCGTTCGTGTACCGCGTAGCCAGATATTAAATCCCTTAAAGTTTAATAGAAATTTGCAGCAGAATCTCAAAAACTTCAGGAAGATTTTTAATATTGATTACCTACAAAGCTTTGTCATTTTGGTTGCAACTTATATTCGGAGTCCAGAAGCTTGTTCAAATTTTTGTCAATCGATGACTGAAGGTTAAATATCAGATTTTAAAATTAAAGTTAAAAAATGTAGCAAAATTTAAAACTGTTTTCTATGCATCATTCTATGCACCATTCTATATATATTTATATTCAATTAGTAAAATGTTTATATATGAGAATTGTTTTTCATTAATATAAAACTGGCGCAACTAATTTCCTTAGGTTATTTAGTATTTGTGCTACAAAAAATAATTATCCAGAAATTAGAATCACACCAGCAAAAGAGTGGTGTATTAAGTTTCCGCTACCCAAAACAAAACTCTAAATATGTGCTCTAATTTTTCCATAAATCCATCAGCTCCTAGAGTGTAGAGCAACTGCCAACATATTGAGCTTCGCTTTTTTGTTGTTGTTTTTTTATATATTTTTTCTGTCGTTGTCCCCAACACGCTCATATTTGTGGCCACTGAGAATGGAGAGGACAAGATGAGCGAATGGCAAAAGAAACTACACCTAAACACACACACGGACAGGGGCAGGGACAGGGGACAGGAACAGGGACATGGCGTACATAAACGGACAGGGACAGGAACAGAAACAGGGACACGGATGCGGACACATGTGTGTACTATGTTACAAAGGGGGAAGGCCAAGGACTACGGCAGGAGCTGGTGCTGTAGCTGAAGCTGTAGCTGAAAGCTAGAAGTGGCAGTGGAGCTGTGGCCAAGGATCAAATGAAGCACGCCAATGGCACCCGAGTGGGGCTAATCAGCAACACACTCGTAGGAGCGGAGATTCCCAGCTCCAGCTCCAGCTCCTGCGGCGTCACAGCGTCAGCGAGTCCCTACGACGCGTCGGTAGGTGAGTGGGTGGGTGAGTCCAGTCAACATTCGACTTGGAATAAAAGAGAAATGGCTAAAAAAAAGGGCACACAAAATTGCCATTTTTCCTTCGCTTTCTACGCCCGGCAAAAGATGAAAAATGGAAACCGTAGAAAAAAAAGGGAAGCAGCAGAGAAAAACGTATAAAATGAAGTGGAATAAAGCGTAAACTATGAATGTGGCCATATGCACACGAATACACTCCCACACACACAAGCATTACATGTGTGTGTGTGTGTGTGTGTGTTTAGATATCGTGTATCTGCTGTGTGGAGTGTGAGGAGCTCCGTACGCCTTGTATGTTTGTGCTTTTTATTTGTTTTCTGTTGTTATTACGACTCCATTGCGTTTAGATGGAGATTAAGTCGCTATACCCATCCGTAGCACTCCATTCCCAACCCCAACCCTCCCCCCACTTACACCCCACAAGCAGTGGTAGTCCGCTGGCTCTTACGCCTTTTCCTTTTTGCGTTCCGTTTCGTTTCGTTCCGCTGTTGCTGCTCCTTTTGATAAGTACCCTTGAGGGGGGAGTATTATGATTTTACGCAAATGTTTGTGCGAGTCAGAGAAGAAAGCATAATTAATTAGAGGAAATACTTAAATATTTACTTGCATATTTTCATGTATTTATTGTTCATTAAATCTCCCAAAATGTAGCCCAAACTCTTATTAGAAAATCTAGGAATACATTTAGATATATTTAAACATGTGTCTAGCTTCCAGGGTATCTTCATCTTCGACTCCACCACCTATCTCTACTTTTTCTTGTTGCTTTTTTTGTATATTTGCAATTTTTTGCTTTATGAGCAGTTTATTTGTTCTCTGAGCATGGCCACATATGAATGTGTGTCTGTGTGTGTGTGTGTGGTGCCTGGGGCCTTATATGGAATGCGAGATAGCTGGCAACTCTGCACCAACATTTGTTTATGATTTTAGTAACAAATGAAAACTGTGCAAAAAGAAAGCGGAAATATTTTATATTACAAAAGTGGAGAGTGAGAGAGGAGTGGGAGTGGGAGTGGGAGTGGCTGCTTGACTATTATATTGCTTTTGTGGGAATGTGCCAGGAACGCTCTCTGTGTACTGTTCGCTGTCTCTGTTTCTGTCTCTTACTGTGTGTGTTTGTGGGTATGTGTACTTTTATTAGTCACTGTCACAGCGAGTGCGCTGCATAGTTGCTCCCCAAAGTGCCATCGCGCAAAACGATGTTGATGCCGATGTGCGTGTGTGTGTTGATAAGCGGGAATGGTAATTTTTTTGTTTCGCTTTATATTTTTTTCTGCTTCCCTCGCTGCCCTGATGCCATCGCTGGCTGTCTCTCTGTTATTGCCGAAAATGTATTAAAAATACACACACACACACATAGACACTTTACCTAGCTGTGCGTAGGGTTGCCAGGCTGTTGGGGGTACTGTATGCAAAGCGCTAGCAAAAGCCACAACGCAGTCAATTGACAACCCTGGCCCTTGGCAACCCAAAGTATGCAAAGCCAAAAGCGAAAAATATGTTTAGCCCTATAAAAACAACACACGTGGAGTGGGGACACATAAAAGAAAATTGACTGCGAAAATGGATATCACCTCAACCCACGCACACAAACAGATTGTTGTTCCACTGCTGAAGTTTTCTGTTTTTTTGATGGCCGTATCTTCAGCTTGCTCTTATCGCAACTGGCAGATCCTTCCTGTTTGTCAATGCCCCCACATTTCGGACTGCTCTAGGACACACTTTGGTCTCCGTTTGTTGTCCCTTTAAGCCTTGTCACGCTCCTTTTACGCACACAGAAAACACACACATCAAAAGTGGCATTCATTAGCTTTATGCTTATGCCATCGAGGTTTATGAGTCTCAGCATGCGTCACACGGTGTCGGTGTCGGTGTCGGTGTCGGTGTCTCTCCCTCTCCTCCCTCTCCTCCTCTTATGTGATTTTTAAGCCTCATTGCGAAAGCCCAAAGGTGTTGTGTGTGTGTGTGTGCTGCGTCGCTCTGTGTCTCCTCCTGCACAGCTCGAGCATAATTTCTAATTAACTTTCTGCTCAAGGGCGTGGCTGCAAGTTACATCAGGATGTGGTGTCGATGAGGTACCCCAACTCCGTACTCCCAACCTGTTCCCACAGTTCCCAGCGGTTCCCTTTAGCACGTCATCATAAAAATGTTTTGCCAACACATTTATGCGACGCCTCTTGGGCCCAGGCATTGGGGGGTGTGGGGCTTGTGGCAGGGAAATGCGTAACAAATGAAGCAAAGAAATATGTACA
Source organism: Drosophila guanche (assembly GCF_900245975.1). Classification (NCBI taxonomy): domain Eukaryota; kingdom Metazoa; phylum Arthropoda; class Insecta; order Diptera; family Drosophilidae; genus Drosophila; species Drosophila guanche. The sequence goes on from NW_022995746.1 coordinate 2,591,177, forward strand.
GAACGCAGCAAAAACATTCCTCAGCTCAGAGCTCTCTCACTCGGAACAAGCAAACCAACAACCGCACACCTGTAAGCCGAAGCTTCTTCGTTGTTTTTATGCGTTAAGTCATTAAAATGAAAATTTATTATGCAGTGGCTGAAATGGGGCAGCGTACACATAAGATGAAGCAAAAACAAAAAGGACAAGCAATGTAAGTCAGCGAATATCTCATTAAGCCCAAGCGGAATGCCGCTGATACTAAGATGCTCCTGCTCCGGCTTCGGCTCCAGCTCCAGCTCCAGCTCCGGCTGTTGCTGCTGATGCTGATGCCATAATGAAGCCAATAAAGCTTTTTATCTGGCAGACAACGTGATTTATTTATATGCCTGAGAAATTATAACCAAAAGCCGCCTTTGATTTCAAAGCCATATGGAGTTAACGTTAAGTTAAAGCTGTTATTCGGGCAGGCCAAATGGAGGCTGGATAGAGAGCAAGTCTGCTGGCAGCTTTGATCTTCTGGCAGCAGCGATCTGTGGGCTCTTTTCTGCCTAAATGAAACCGAAATGGCAGCAACTTCCATTAGAAGTGTGAGCATCACGACGACACTCATTAAAGTTGGCCCTGTGTGGTTTCAGGTAGTAGCAATTACATGTCACATCCCTGCGGAAGTCCTTCATTTGCCAATGTGTGTGTGTGGGAGTGTGCGTGTGTGCACTATCCGCAGGAGAAAGTTTGTCAAGTGAAATTTATGCGAGCAGTGGCTGTGGCTGTGTAATTGAAGCGGAAATCCACAAGCAGCAGCGCCCGAAGAAGAATCTAATAATTTACTTTATTTGCACCTTTGAAGAGTCGTTCGCTGTCGTTGTCGCTGTTGCTGTTGCTGCCACCCCCCTACCATCTGTGGGCAAAAACTTTTACACGTACACATGCCATCAGCAAAATGGAAAAAGTTTCGCTTTCTCACTAGCAACTTGTCTGTGTCTCCATCCACCCTCTTCGCTCATCAAGGCGCGCAAATGAAGAAAATTATCATGCATCGTACCTAGGCAACTGCCCCCAGCCCCTGGGTTAAACTTTCTGTGCGCCCCGAATCCAATTAAACATAAAAATAAAATATATTGTGACATTTTCCAATTAGCGAAGCGAATAGTTGTGCCGCAAGAAAGATGAGCCGCCTGCTGACAACATGTGTCATGCCTCCTCCCACTGCTGTCGCTGTCAAGACAAATGCCGGCACCGAGATGTCTATGGAATGTTGGAGATTTGAGATGTTGGATTTGGAAGTAGTAGGTTTTTCGGGGGCTAATTAATGGCGTCACAGCAACAAATAGCAATGGAACGGAGCAGTGTTAGACAGAGAAAATACCCTGAGGAACTCCGATTGCTCGCCTGCTCTTCAGTCTAATATGCTTCAAGTTTCGCCAGCCTCTCGGTAGCTGAAACTAGCTGCAAATTACACATGAGGCTCCACACTCCAGACCCACTTGGAGATGGTAGACAGACAGTAGGACTGTGAGTCGAATGTGAAAATAATTGCCAAAAATAACACAGAATTTATTTATGCTCCCTCTTCAGTTCACTCTGCCGCAGCTCCACTCTGCTCGGTCTCTGTGGGCAATTGGCAGTGGGTTTTTATGATTTTGCTCGGCATGGCCATAGACAGCTCTCTAAATGAGCAAAAAACACATAAAAATGTTGAGCAATTTCTCCTCTGTGGCCAGGCCAGAGACAGAGACAGACACAAGTCCTTGCTGCTGGCTACTCCTTCTTGTCCTTTTCGGCTTGCCTCGCTTGTGCTTTGTGTTTGCTTTGACTCTGACCAAGCTCTGCTTTCTTGCAATTTGCAACTAATTGCCACAAATTAATTTTAGTATGCTTTTAATGGCATTTTGAATGTGGCAGAGATGGACAGTTGAACATGGATGGGAAATAGAAAAGGGGGAAAGCTCTTTTGTGTGTGAGCAAAAAAGAGATGAGATTTTTGCGGCTTGCCTTTTGCTGTGTGGATTTAATGAGCTGCGACAATCGTCAGTGCCTTAGCCTTCAGGACTGCCAACAATGGAGCGCATTTGGCTGACAATTCCTTTCACTGACAAACTAAGCGAAAAGAAAGTTTCGCAAGAAAGATGAAATCCATTTTGTGCTACACTCGAAGGGCGGAAAACGGAAGGCAGTGCGTGCTCATTAGCTCACCATTGTGCTGCATCCGCTTGCCTGGATGCTGTCGGGTTTCCGGTTTTATTCCGGAGTCACTGGCACTTCACTGCCTCCTGCCCTCCTGCCCTGTCTCCAGCTCTGAATGTAAATCAATTTGTTGTCGTGTCAAGAGCGTAACTAATTTATTTATGAGTTTCGCTTTAAACTCTGATTATTCATATGCCAATCGAGGCAGTACACCCTCAGAATGTGCCTGTGTTGACTTTCATTAGCTCAAATTACCCCAAAAGTACTCAAGTGGGTGCATGGCACGCATAAATCAAATGGCCAGAATCAAATTCACTTGCAGGATGCAAGTTCAAGTGAAGGCACTGGACACAGGACACAGGACTCACATATATATGTGAAGCAAATGGAGAGCCCTGTCGATGTGTCTCCCACTTTGTGGCATTGGCCACGCCCTGGCCATGTCGTTGCCACCGCCTGTGTTTGGTTTACGTGCTTAAATTGGCAATTAGCAGATTAATTGTCACTGCCAATATATGCGTCAATATTTTGTGCAACCGACAGATGCAGTTGCAGTTGCAGTTGCAGTTGCAGTCCAGCCCAGCCCATCCATCGTGCCATCCTGCCATCGTGCCATCCTGTGCACACACGAACATTGCTTTTGCGTTTGCTTTACGGGCCTGCCTCTGTTGTTTACACAATTGTTGCTCCATTGCCGTTGCTGTTGCTGTTTGATTTCACTAACGAGCATTAGCATAAATTGCATCAGTCAGAGCCAACGTGGGGTGGGGGCCATCGTCATTGCCATATGGACACTCGTTTCGTTTCTGTTGCTGTTGCTGTCTCTGTGTGGCAGCTGTCCACTGTCCACTGTCCAGTGTCCCATGTCCAGTCCCCTCTTGTAGACTGTCAAAATTCACGTTCGCAACGAACGGATGACTCCGGACATTGGGCAGTCAATCAATTGTAAATTTTTAATGAGTTTTCATTCGGCATTGGCCTGACAGCCACGCTGCTCTCCCCTGACTGTGGTGCCTGTCCCTGTGCGCTCTGAACTTAGCAATTTGTCACACTAATTAGCTGCTGGTGCGGTTTGCCCGCTAGCCTGCAACTGCCACACAAATATCACGTATACGCCACCGCACAGCCTCCATGCTAAGTGATGCAAATGGTGGCGTAAATGAGCTCAACCAATGTCCATCATGACAGTGGGGGGTATTAACTATGTCTAGTACGAGTACTTGTTCTTTTTCTTGGCGCAATAATTTTACACAAAATATTTCCGCTACACATCGTCGATGGCAGCTCCCTTTCCTGTCCTTGCTGCTGCTGTTGCCTCTACATTTCACTTGACTTCCCCGTTCTCAGGCAGCTGCAACTTATCATTTTATAAGCATTTGTTTTTCTTTTGGTTGCTGTTTTTGTGTCCTCCTTGGAGCTATGCCCTTGCAGAGTGTCAAACCCTTTCCTTGCTGCACATACTCCCTGGTCAAGCGAGAGCATCCAAGACTTCGACTAAAGAGTTTTAGCTTTCTCCTTTTCTTGTTTTCTTTGTTTCTTTGGCTTGAATGTTTTTCCTGTGCGCACAGCATAACAAAATATTTTGTTGCATTTTCTTTGCTTGCTCAGCCCTGCTGCGCCCTGCCCTCGCTGCTCTCCTCACCCCCCTGTGTGCACTTTATGTGACAGATACTTTAAAATGTGGCAGAGTGGTTTTTGGCAAGCCATTCCCATTCCCATTCGCATTCGCATTCACATTCAGTTCTCGAAGTGGTTTTTGGGTCACATGCTGCTTGGATCTGCCATGTCCATTCTTGAGGGCCATTCCGAATGAAATTAATGCAGAATTATGTGCCACGTAAACTAATTTTTATGCGACGTCCACTTCCGCCAAACACTTCAGCGTTCCAGCCTCCACTGCTGTCTCTCCCTGCCCTCCCCACCCCCCCTGCTGTCTGCCTACGATTTACGACACAATCCTTTCATAACATTCGTAGCCACCGTTTTATTGCCCCGTTTGCTGCCACTTAGGGTTGAAGCGAGCGAGAGAAAAAAACCAACAAAAAAACAGAAAAATATACCGCGTGCCGCATTAAAATGTTGCCGCCGCCGCACCCTCTCTCTCGCTTGTTGTTCGAGCTGAAATTTATACTAGGCCAACAAAGTCGCCCCAAGAAGATGCGAAAGGGAAGGGGAAGCCTGCACGGGCTGCCCTTGGCGTTGGCGCCTGCTCTCAAGTGCTCATAAATTCACGAAAATTTCACAGCCGCCGACGGACCAACAAAATACAAAAAAAAAGCAAAAGCGAACGGCGTGGGAGTGGGAGTGGGGTTCCAGCTGTTGCAAGCAGAACCCCAGACCGGGCAGCACACACTCGACTTTGGTTTTTGGCAACATAAATTGTTAAAGAATTGCCACTTTACAGTCGTAAGGAGCACATAAGCCGGACAAATAAAAACCCTACGCTGCTGCTGCTGCTGCTGCTGCTGCGTTGAACCCTCGAGGTTCACTTTTGGCCAAGGGTCAGGCCAGGCTGCAACCCAGCCATGGCAGCGCACTCGTAGAGCAATCAGTCGCAGACTACCGGATTGGATGTCATAAAAATGTCATCTAGCGAATGGCATGGGACTCTGACTGGGGTCGCTGTTCTTTGTCATCATTATGGCATCCAATTTGTACTCAATAAAAATGGCAACTCAACTGTGATGAGTGCTGGGGAAGGGCACTGACTGGCAATTGTTTTCCATCAAAGTAACATGTAGGAGCAGCTACACGAAGCTTCATTGAAGGCTGCTGCAATTTTTGGACCGCTCTCCAGCGGACATGTGTTATCTGTGTGCCCTGACCGCTTGGAGGAGGTGGACTTCCCAGTTTGCATGTGAAGTGCCGTGATTTATAAGCGTTTTGCCAGCGATAACAGCTTCGAGGACACGCCCCTGGGCAAACAATGGAACTCACAGCATCGGAGCTGGGAGCACATGCAAATCCTTCGCTGGAGGAAACCCCTTCTGTGGCCAAACGATTTCTTTCAATTTTCTTTGTACGGGTTGCTGTGGTTGCCGCCTGGCTTTGCCGGGCAAATTTTTATCTCAAGTTTCGGACTCTCGTTGACAATAAAAATGGGCAAATAGGAGACAGAGAGAGAGAGAGAGAGAGAGAGAGAGATAGAGATAGTGAGAGAGAGGAGGGGCAAAGGCAAACCACAGGCACAACATTCAGGCATAGGCATCCTGGGACAGACCCAAGCCCATATCATTAATTTTGCACAAAAGGACGAAATGTCCTTTGCCAAATGCAGTAGGGCGAAGGGAGGAAGAGCAAGCCAGGCAACGGAGCGAAACGGACCAACAAATAAATAAGGCAAGCAGCCGGACTTTGTTGTGCATTGGCAGCTCTGCGGTTGGGATTGCTCTCGCTCTACGTCCAGAGTCTAGATGGAAGCGGGAGATGGCGAGGGAGGGGCATGGGCAGGGGCAACTGAAACTAGAACTGAGGTTTGTGTGGGGGAGGGGCTGCGGCTCTGAGGTCAGCTGTGGCTGCAACACGTTCGACATTTTGTGGGTCTCACGCTGCGTTGGGCATTGCCAAATTGAAATTGTTTTTTCGCCCCCACCATTTGCAGTGATGGCAGGACATTTCGGTCCAAATAAAATGTGCTGCAGAGAAAATGAGATGTATACACTATGTATGCCTTGTATGAAACTCTAATAAACAAAATGGGTGAGCAGAAATTTAAAATGTTTTCTTTGGTTTGCCTGCAGCACATTTGAATTTCGCGCCTTTAAAAAAGACAAAGCATACTTAGTTCGATAAACAACCGCTGACAGCCTGATGGCGCCACTGCACTGAGTACGCCGCGCGCTGCCAGACAGTTGAAAAAACGTCAGCAACGTGCCGTTTGAATTTAAACTCAAATTTAAATTATATTTTTCTTTTTTTTTAAATAGCAAAAGACATACGAACAAATGTCGGATATTGAAATACACCATGTGGCCAATGAGGCGTCAGCGCCACAGGAAGACGAAGATGTGGAGCAAGGAGAAAGCAGAAAAGGTTCAGAAGTGCCCAAACCGAGCGCAAAACTCAAATCAAAAACGAATTTCTGCTGCATAGCCAAAGAGTGTGAGTTGGAGGACATTCTTTGCTAGTGTTTACACTTATCTTTAACCACTTTACCCATAGACTACAGCGACTACACAAACCTGGTTGATTCGCTGCACATAATGCCGCGACTGATGATACACCAGCGGGGCTTCAAGATTAACAACACCTACGGACTGACGCTGAATATAAGGAACAGTGGATTGGTAACCCATTAAACATTTGATTACCTAACCTACAGCTCTGTGTTGTTTTCCCTTGCAGTACCCCCGCTTGATCCGTGTGAGCACTGACAGCCGCGTGGACACTTCCATTTCCATAGTCGAAGCGGATTTGCATCGCTATCTGGCAACCGATCAGCTGCTGGAGGTGAAAATCTGGATACGTGCCAAAAGCTGGCGTGATATCAATCGCAGGCGGCACATTTACATCGAGTCTTACCACCCAAATATCATCTTTCAAGTGCCGATTATAGGTAGGTCTTTGACGTTCATCCAACAGACTCATCCAAGATCCTCTCTCCCGCAGTGCTGCACAAGCTGGAGGAGCCTTCGTTGTGTGAATTTATAAGCCTGCCACGCTGCGTGCCAAACAATAAGTCCTACTATGAGATGATCATCTACAATCCCACAGAGGAACGCATTCGCATGCGCTTCAGAAAGTATTTATCCAGAGTTCACAGCTAAAAACCCAAATGGATTGCTTTCTCCCCCTGCCAGCACCAATCGCGGACTCACTTTGAACACTTTGAACAAGGATCTGCTGCCGCCCAAGGACTACATCAAAGTGCTGCTGGTATTCCATGCGGAGAAGCTGCAGTCGCTGAAAGGCTTCTTCAACATCAAGTTCGGTGTGAGTGGGTATCGGAGTTGAACCTTTGCCACGTTCCTTCAGTTTAATTTCCCCTCTTCTAGTGGCACCCAAAATGATCATTTTCGATTTCCTCGCCAAGTCCATGGGCGTGCATCTAAGCGGCGGCACCGTGCCCTTTGGCCTGACCAAGTTCTCGCGCGAGGAGCGACGCACCGTGACCGTGTGCAATGAGTCGTCGCATGAGGTCATGATGTCAGGCACCTTCGACAGCGATCAGCGTGACGTGGAGTCCGCCACGCACAGCGTTGCATCACATTTCTCGAACAAACTGATCGACGAGGCCGTCAGCATGCACAGCGTGCTGATCTACGACTTTGAGGAGGATTCCAACATTCAAAATGTCAACTACAATGCGACGGCCCCCAAGCACTTTGGCTTCGTTGTGCCACACTCGATACCGGCTTTGTCCGCAGCCGAGATTGTCATCAACTTTAGGCCGCTGTATGACAGCAATGAACCCTTCTCGGACGATGCGGAGCCGCCGTACTTTCAGCGCACGCGCCTTATCTTTTGCTTTACGGATGCCGAAGAGTGCATGGAGTCGCATTTTGTGGTTGTCTCGGGCGAGATAAGCGGCATTGAGGTGGAGCTGTATCCGAAAGTGATTGATTTTCGCAAGATTTACCTCGGGGAGGAGCATTGCGCGCAGATAAAGATACTCAATGTGGATGGTGAGTGGCAGGAGGAGCTGCTGCTGAAGCTGCTGCTAAAGTTTGTTGTCTGTGTCCCCAGCTGTGCCCGCCAAAGTGGCGTACAAGGACACCCTGGAGAAGGACCTGGGCGGCGTGCGAGTGTCGCCCATTGAGGGTCTCCTGCTGGAGCCCTGCTGCCGTGGCGCCTTTAGTCTTTCCTTCTACACGGTGCATCCCTCACGTTTTACCATCACGCTGCGCTTTAAGGTGGTCAATGGAGCGCATCACAAGGTGCACATTAAGTGAGTGATTGTCACAGCTCACGATCCTTTTGTATCCTCTTCTCCCCAGAGGCACTGGCCAGCATGTGCAGCTGCGCACGTTCCCACAGCTCGTGGAATTCGGCAGCATACCCATGGCTGTGCCGCAAAAGCGTTATATGCTGCTCATGAACCCCCTGGCAGTGCCCATAACGCTGCAGGTGACGCCCAGCGATGATGGGGCGGAGCAGCCGCTGGTGCTGAACATACGCGACTCCACGGAAATGCTGCCCATCACGGTCCGGGACCCCATTAAGCACTTGCAGCGCGCACACGAGGACATGCGCAACGATTCGCTGGAGTTGACGGACATCAAGCTGACGAGCCTCGTGCCGGATATGCTGTCACTGAAGTCGCTGCACATTAATGAGTCTGCGTACAGCATGGAGTTCGAGGAGGATGTGATGGGTGGGTAAACGGCTCAGGGGGAACTCGTAACTATAATTTCTGCTACCCCTTAGAACCCGTGCCGCTGCTGGCCACTCATATGCTGACCAACCTCAAGCGGCAAAAGATTTTCGACAAAACGGAGACGGACAAGCGGGTGATCCAAGAGGCGCTGCATGGACTGCTCAGCACCAAATACTTTTCCATCTTCACCAAGCACAACAATTTCATATTCATGGACTGGAATGCGTTGCCCAGCGATCCACGGGAGGTTTACTGCGACAATGAGATCATTTATCTGCGACCCAACACGGGGCGCACCATAACCATTCTGCTCATACCGAATCAAGTGGGTTACTTCCATCGCTCGCTCACCGTGCGCATCTGTCCCTCGGTGCTGTCCAATTCGGGTTCCAGCGAGAATCTGCAGAGCGTTAAGACGCTCATCAAGTCGGATTTTCTGTGCTCCAAGCTGTGGTTTGAGTATAATTGTGTGACGCCCGAGATTGAGTGGAGCCATCTGGTGGATCTCTCGTCTTGGATTGTCTACGCGGGCGAGGAGTACGAATTCGACATGTCCTTCTACAACAGATCCAACACGGGTGGTTTTCTGCACTTTGATGTTATTGTGCGTAGTCCTCCCAGTTGGAGAGTTCTTCAATTTCTAATCTCTCCCTCATCCCACAGCCAAATGAAATGAGTTTTCGCGATGGCACCTGGAAATTCTACATTGGCTCGGGCTCACGCATCATTGCCAAGTGTGCGGTCAGCTTTCGCTCGCTGGGCAACACACGGCTCACGGGTCTGATCAAAATTGTGGGCGCCTCGCGGCCTTATGCCTTTCATTTGTTTGCCAATGTGCTGCCCACGGAGATAAGGATAACGCCCAACTATGTGCAGCGACGACTGCAGACGTACGAGCTGCACAAGGTGCACTTTTACATAGACAATTGCTCGCCGACGAATACCAAGCTGACAATGAAGCTGGTAAGCAAAAAGCAGCACAGAATGCCCAGCTTTACTTTAATTAATTCTCTACCCCTTGCAGCAGGACACCACGTTCCAATATTTGACAACGAGAGGCGGTGTGTTGGCCTCCACTGGGCAGAGCATGTACACCACCCTGGTTGCGATATTCCCCGATCCAGATCTCTATCAGAACATACTCTATGTGGACCTGCAGTTCGATCATGTCATGGAGATACCCATCACATTCCTCGTTGAGGGTGTGCCGCTGTACTTTGAGCCAAACATCAGGCAGGGCTTCGATGCGGGTCAGCTCTACACGGACACCAAGGAGCAGTTCCAGCAGAACGTCTACAATCATCGCTTTCCCGTGAAGGTTATTAACAAAGGCTTCCGCACATATCGGATCACCGTCACGCGCCTGAAGACCTACGCCCAGGCCAAGGGCCGTTACTCGCCCTGCGCCTCACAGGCACTGACCGCGCGCTTTGACATCACGCCCAAGCATTTGTACCTGCCGTCTGGCTGCGAGGAGCGACTCGAGATACTCATCAGCTCGTGGCAGGAGGGCGTGGTGCTGAGCGACTTTCTGCTGCAGGTCACCGACCAGAAGTATCCGCAGCGCAAGTACACCATCAAGGTGACGGCCAAGGCAGAGTTCGTCGAGTGCCAGCTGGTCTGGAGCCGCAAGCAGCTCCTCTTCGAGTACCAAAGCTGCGAGCCGCTGAAGCAACGCTCCAACATACACACCCCCGAGCTAATCAACAAGCACGCGCTGCCCATTGCTGAGGTGCGGCTGCAGGTCTGCGGTCCCTTCCGCATCAAGGGGCTCTACGAGGACACGTTCGAGAAGGAGATCCTGGTGCCCATTGAGGCGCTGCAGCACAAGGATATCTTTGTCATACTCAACCGCGGGGCCATGAAGCAGTTTTACTGCAAGCAGCTGGAGGGTCGCATCAGCGTCTGGGCTTTGGGGCGTCAGCTGAATCCGCTCGCGCTGAAGGTCACTGTCCAGGTGCCCGATGTGCTTATACTCCAGCCCGAGCTGGTGGTCTTTGATCGCGGCGCGCCCTTTGACTGCAGCGTGAGTCTCGTCAATCAGGGCTGCCTGCGTGCCGAGTTCAAGTGGAAGCGCCTGGAGACCGCCGAGCAGTTTGTGGGCGACAACGATGATCCGCAAGATCTGGTGGCTGACTTCCTGTCGGAGTTGCTGCGCATGCTTGAGTATAATTTTAGCTGCGAGGATGAGCCCAATATGACGCTGCGCTATCAGCAGTGTCGCTGTCAGTTTAGTCAGCAGTCGGACACGGCAGAACTTGTACTGGAGCTACTAGATGAGTTGGTCAACGACTTGGACCTCAGCCACCGCCCTTTGGTGTACCCCCGGGAGGTGCAATCCAGCGAAGACTCCGCCCTGGAGCTGCACAGCACTTCGAGCTTTGTGCGTGCCACAATCCACGATTTGCTCGAGCGACTCAATGTCGAGTCCAGCGAGCAGCTGTCGCCGGCCTCCTCGGAGTACTGTTTTGCGGAGCGTTTCATTTACTTCCATGAGAAGCAGGGCGTGGTGGAGCTGCCCGATGTGCAGCCGGAGCATCAGTGTGTGTTGCATGTACCCCACATACGCCGCTCCCATGAGTTGCGCGCAACCTTTCAGCTCACAGTGGTGGGCGGACGCAGTCAGTGTCTGTCCGTGACGTTGGTAAATCTGACACAGAAGATTAAGTTTCACAAGGAGAGCGTTTACCTGGGGATTAAGGTAGACACCACACACACAGCCTCTGCTTTAACTCAACCTGAGTCTCCCCTCCTTCCAGCCTTGGTACGAGCAATTCAATGCTGTGCTGCGAGTCGAAAATGTGACCAAATATCAGCTGCAACTGTTGGTCGTGGAGCTAACACCAGTGCATTCCGCGGAGAAGCGACTCATTGAGGGCTACAGCACGCTCGTCAGCAGCGATTTGATTCACTTGGAGCCGCTAGCCAGCGACCAGCTACGGCTCAAGGGCGTACTCGGCTTCAGTGAGAGTTTCTGCCACACCTTTGGGGTGCTAATCAATGGCAGTGCCTCGAGTCACTTCTGGCTGCGTGGCCAGGGCGTGATGCCCATGCTGAACGCAGACTCGAAGCTGCCAGCGGACCATCAGGATGAGCTGGATATCGTGGAGGAATATCGCCTGCTGCAGCGCATTTACTACTACGAAATGTTCAAAAGCATCACCGAGACAGATGCGGAGTTTTCTGCTGCCGCTGGCGAGGAGGAGGGCTTTCAGGAGGATGCCATAACCGAAGATTTCAGTCAGCTGTCGGAGAGCGAGGAGGAAATGTCCAGTGTGCGACAGCGGCAGCACGACACGCAGCTGTTTAAAATGGTGCAAACCTACGTGCTGGTAAACAACAATCAGGAGCTGCCACATGCCACCATCCTCAAGCAGCTGCTGCTGGGCGTACGCTACCGCAAACGCCTAAGGGACAACGGGGAGCTGTATGCCAAGCACCAGCAGGTCTATCAGCGCCATCAGCAATTGCACAAGGCAGGCAGCTACAAGCTGCCGCCGAATGCCAAGTACTTTACGGTGCAGCCCATACCTTGCCAGCAGCAGGGCCACATCCTCGACCTTGGACAGCTGAAACGGAACACGCTGCGCCGCTTCGAGCTGCAGCTGCACTTCAGCGGCCCCGGCAAGCTAATAGCAGCCGCACGTACGGCTGTACGCATTCCCGGACTGTTTGTTGACTTTAGCATCAGCCCGGACCAGCAGTGAGTGGCGGGCGACATATATAAATATATTCGCACTTATCTCTCCCTCCCCCTACAGCGCTGATAAGAAATTATCTTTCTGGTCTGAGCAGTGCACCACGCTGGAGTACTTCAAGAAGAAATATCGTAATATGCTGGAGCGACTGGCGGATGCCCAGGACCCCACACTGAAGCATTCGCACTCCTTCGATCTGGATCGTCTGCTGAAACATCAGCGCACGCTGACGGGCAAGGATCGCCACTTGATGGAGGAGTACTACAACAGTCTCAATCCGTCGGTCTATGCCGATCACAAGCATCACTTCACGCTGGCCAAAGTGTACTCGGGCAGTCAGTCGAACTACTCCGGGGTGGATGTGCGCATTGTTGGTTACTTTAAGCCCGAGACGCGTTACTACGAAAAGGATCAGTTTGTGGAGGATTACATATACATCGATGTGAGTTAAGGTTCCACTTTTAAGCTACTTTTCTACCTCCTTTTTCTGCCCTGCAGCTTCACATGGGACCCACTCTGCCCATACTGCTGCTGGGCTCCATCGAGGCTTGACTTGTGGGTTATAACAATTTATATATTGATTTTATGTGCAGTAAATAAAGCGCTCAACAGTACATATTTAGCTGTCGAAAAAAATAATGAAAAATGAGCAGCACGAGGAAGGAGCTGGTCACGGGCAGACCCGCCGCTTTGATCCACCCAAGCACATTATAATCATCCGGATAGAACTCGAATTGCTCTGTGGGCAGCTCGCCGCAGTTGGAGATGACCACCGGCTGCACGGGAAAGTCGTCCGTGTCCGTTTTGACCTGTTAACAAATGCAGAATTAATTAAGAAAAGAAATTGCAAAAATATTCAAAGTTCCACTCACATCTTCAATGGCATAGATGGTGTCCATGCCCTCGAGCACCTTGCCAAAGACCGTATGTTTGCCGTCCAGCCACTTGGCGCCCACTGTCGTCACGTAGAACTGGCAGCCGTTCGTGTCTGGTCCGCGATTTGCCATGCCCAAGTACCCCGGGCGATTGTGCTCCACAGATAGCGCCTTGTCCTCATCCGGGAAATAGTCGCCGTAGATGCTAATCGAGCCGGTGCCATCGCCGTGCAGAATATCACCGCCTTGGACCAGGAAACGATCGACTATCCTGTGAAAGCGTGAGCCCACGTAGCTGGTGCCGTTGATGCCGCGCAGGCAGATGTGCCGGAAATTGGCCACCGTTTTGGGCGCCAGCTTGCCAAACAGCCCGAAAGTAATTCTCCCAATGGGCTGCTTATTGTGTTTGACGTCCATAAAGATTCGAGAGGTGACCGTGAAGCTGAGAGCATTCGCAGCGGCCAGTAGGCCACAGCCGTAGAGTGCCAAATGTATGAGCTTCATAGCCAAGAGAGAGTGTAGGACGACTGGACACGCTGATGAAATATTTACAACTGAAACTAACACTGAAAATTACAGAATGAATTACAGAAATATGTGCCGCGCGGAAGCCGCACAAGTTTCAGGTTAAGTGCAAGCGCCCAGGTGGTTGGGCCAGAAATCGATTTGTGTTGAATTCATCATATGACTTGGTCTTTAATTGTAGCTATACAAATGAGCTCTTACAGCTAAGGATAGTTATGGTTCTCGTAATATGTTTTGGGGGCTTAACAAAATTCAATGCGAATCGAACGAACTCTCACGATAAGTACAACGTAACAATATCTTGTCCCGGTGCAGCTCTAAGACAAAACAACTTAAGGATACAGAAAACCTACATAAGCTACCTACATATACCAGATACATACACTTAATATAAGTTATAAATATATACAGAGTTAACAATAACTATGTATATGGGGCGTGGCAACAGGCCAGCAGGCCAGAGCTGGCTGCAGTCTTCAGTGGCTTCGGCTTCAGGGGCAGCCTCTTCTCTTATATTACAAATATCGCAGTTGTGTTTGTGTTAGCTCCTTGAGATCTACGCAAATGAATCTTCCTGGGAAGATTCGAGCTGCTGCTCCTACATACGCTTGTTCTGCGGATGAACGTACTTGCAGGATTTGCCCATTTTGCAGTGTCCCCGCATAAACTGCTTGCAGACGCCCGTGTTGCCGCCTCGATTGGAGCCAGAGCCCGCTGTGCGCCAATTGCCGCCAGAGTTCTCTTGGAAGTTATTGCCACCACTCCGCCAGTTGCCGCCACCGCCGCCGCCTCCATTGTTCTTATTTCGATTGTTGTTGTTGTTCCGTGGTCCGCTACCATTGGGCATGGGACCCAGGCCGGGCCCGGGACCCATGGGACCATTCGGACTGCTGTTCATCATCGGTCCCATGGGTCCATTCGGACTGTTGTTCATCATGGGTCCCATGGGGCCATTGGGACTGTTGTGCATCATGGGTCCAGGGCCAGGTCCGTTCATCATCATCGGACTGAACCCCTGGTTGAAGGGCTGCGGTGGTCCCGACGCATAGGGCGGACCGCCGGGGCTGCCAAACTGATTTCCCATATAGTTCTGTGGCGGTATGCCGCCCATGTTCATGTCCATGCCGACCGGTCCCATGGGCCCGACAGGACCCACAGAGGGTCCCATTTGGTTCTGCCAGATGGGCGGACCAATTGGCCCGGGCACGGGTCCTTGCATTGGCATCTGCTGATTGGGCGGCATATTTCCGCCGTTTGGCATAAAGTTGTTGGCAAACGGCTGGAAGGGATTGTTGGTCAACATATTGGGTGGCCCGCCATGTCCCGGGCCCATCATCACGCTGTCATTGTAGGGTATGTCAGGGCCGCCGATGCCACTGGGCCCATAGCCTTTGGGCTCGGGCCATTTGAGGTCGCTGTAGTCGTTGACAGCATCGGGATTGCCGGTAAGATCATCCACCGGGATGACGGGAATGTCGTGGGCAAAGTGTGGCTCCAACTCCGCCTCGGCAGGGCTGTCCGGTATCATGTCCGTGGAGAAGTAGAGCGCTCGCAGCGTTGTTGCCTCGCGTTCGGCCTGCACGTGCCGCTGCTTGGAGAGATTGCCATGTGGAACGTTGGACACATTGTCCACCTCGATGAGCGGTCGCCACTCCATCTGCGGCTGCATGGAGTCATCGAAGCCCCGCCGGGAAATGTTCAACGCGTCGCGCTCGCTGTATCGTTCCATGTTCTTCATCTCGGTGAAGGTTTGCTTTGTCACATTCACCCGCTCGGAGAGATCCACCTCGAAGAAGCGTATCTGTGTGAGCTTATCCTCCGGCTGCCAGGTAAGCTTCTTCTTGGGGCCCTTGCGGCGGTGCAGCATCAGCACTCCGGGTGGGCCATCAGGTCCGCAACCCGGGCCCGGCTTCCTGGGCTCCTCGGGCGCATCGTCAGAGCCATCGGCACTCTCGCCGGCCGCCTTCTCCTTTTGCACCTTTTGCTCAATGTCCTCCTTGACCCGCTTCAAGGGTATGTCATCGTCATCCGCATCGGCGGAGCCATTGGGCGAACTGGAGCGACCCTCGTCGTTCTCCTTGGTGCTGTCGTCCGACTTTTCGTCTCCCTTCGACTCGTCCAGCGTGTCCTGGTAGAACTTCAGCGGTGCCAATGGCGCATCCTTGTCCGTGGGCGAGTTGGCCGACTGTGTGCGCTTGCGCTTTACCACTTTCTTTGGTTCGATGCTCGCTGCCAGTGCATCCGAGAATAGATTTGTCTCCACAAGCGTTGAAACTGCAAAGGAAAATTATGATAAGTAAAATATAGAAAAGGGTTCAATGGGTTATGGGTTGTGGTTTAATTCTGTCGTTCTGTACATTTGGTGGTTTTTTCGCTGCAAATCCTACCTACGGCATACCCCACACAATAACGAATTCCTTGCAGTGAGCTGTCCTCACGGAAGTTTTTGCTGAAACTACGCATAGTGTATAATGCTTTTTTTTTGGTTGTGACTTTTGTTGCCTTATCTATCGAATTGACAGCTGAAACAAGGCCAGCCCCGTACACACAGTTGACACTGTAGTGTCTACAGTGATCGGAGGGTAGAGCTGGGACAGTGGCAAGCGCCTGCTCAGTTCTCAAAAATTGTTAGCACCAGGAAGACGGGCGGCACACACACACACACACACACACACACGCACTCGAACCAATTGCAAATCAGAGCCCATCGATCTGACGAGTGGTGCGCCTGCCTGTCGTCTGGCTATCAAGAACCGCCAGCTCAAGTTAACATTGTCTTTGGGTTTTATTGTTTTCGTTCAATGCATTTTTTATTCATATAGAAAAAATATATTTTTTCTAATGGAAAATTCGTTTTTATTTGTATTGTGGCTGGCAAAGTGAATCTACATACCTTTCTTAAAAGCTTAAACCTAAAGCAGTAACGAGTACGTTTAAAGAGATTTTCTTGTTCATATACTTAACACCTGACCCAGTCTTTCGTGTTTTGCTGATGCGCATGCGCAGTGAGGCCGCAGCAGCAGCAACCAGCGTCCAGTCGGGGGCATTCGCATCCATCAAACGACATATCCAACACACACTTTGATTTAACATTTAAATTATTCCAGCACTGGATCAGTCGTCGCTGAGCCACAAGCCACGAGTAGATAGCCAATTAATTGTGCAATGCACCCAAAATTTGTTTCTGCTTTTATCTGCGGTTCGAGAGAAGCTTGAACTTAGTCCAATTATGTGCCCCCCATCTAAAATTAAACACCTCCAATGGGGAGTAGATACTACAGAAAATACGATTTTCTGATTGGCAAAAAAAAAAGGATATTTGTAACAAAAACCACCAATGTACGACACGACCTGTGAATAAACGCTGAGAGAAAAAAGGCATTAGTAAGGTAGTACGGAATGGTAGATGCTTACTCTTTTTTGGAGCAATCAGCTTGGCTGCTCCAGGGCGCTCAACGTGGCCTGTAACATTGCTCATGTCGATCTTTGGCTTCTTCTCCGTCGGCGAGTCTCGGGGTGGTGGTGAGGGTCTCTTCACGACGGGAGTTACCAGAGCTGATGGCGTCGGGACGGTGGATGTGGGCTTCTTCAGGCCCTTGCGTGAGGGTGGAGGCGGCGCCTCTTCGTTTAGTCCGTGCGATCGGAATTTCGACTGATACGTCTTCACGGTGGCCGCCTTGTCAGTGTCCCGTCTGATTTCTATCGATATCGATGCCTTTCGGGACATGATGGGTATCGATCGGGGCTTTTGAGGCTCACTCTCGGCCTTTTCCTTCTTCTCTACAGCACTCGTGGCCGGTGAATGGGCCGGGGATAGAGTTGAGGCTGGCGGGGGCATAAGCTTATTGTCTTTATCTTGCTTCGTTGCCGTCGACGAGGACTTGTCCTTCTCCTTGTCGCGACTGCGATCTTTGGACGAGCTCGAGCTCGAGGAGGAACTCGACGACGACGACGATGAAGAGGACTTTGACGACTTGTGCTTATTCGAAGAGGATGACGAAGAGGATGAGCTACTGCGCTCCTTATCTTTACTGGAGCTAGATCCAGAGCTTGAGCGAGACTTGTCTTTGTCACGGTGCTTGTCGCTAGAACTCGAACTCCGATGAGACGAAGAGGACGAGGAGCTCTTTGACGAGCTCTTCGATGTTGAGGAGGAGGACGAGGACGACGACGACTTATGGCTAGATGAGGACGACCTGTGACTGGACGAAGACTTTCTATCCTTCTCACGATCTTTCTCAGACCGTTTACTCTTGTCTCGGGCGCTCTTATGCTTCTTATTATCAACCTCCTCCCCGGATTTAACCTCTGTTGAATAACTATCATCTAAACTTGATTTTTTCGAACTCTGGAGACTGGCACTTGTCTCAGGACTTTTGCTGCTCTTAACACCAGCCTCAGATGGCTGCGTGGAACCATCATTGTCAACATTATTCATATCATCTGTGTCCAAGTGCTCCACTGACTTCCATTTTATGGTTATGCTGTTGTGGTTGTTGCTATTCTGGGCCGAAGCAATGGAGTAGTTCATGGTCACCGGCGTTCCTGCACTATCCGTGCTGTCCGACGAAGAGGCAGAGTCCCCCGTACCAGTGGCCGGATCCGTCGCCGTGGGAGCTGTTACCCCGATCTGGGGCGGAATGGCAGGCATCGCCGCTGGCGCACCACTCGAGTTCTCAGTCACAATCTTCAGCCATTGTTCGACCAGCCGCTTGGCTAGAATGCGAACACCTGGAAAGTTGACCGAAACAGTAATAAGTAATCCCTTCCAGGTACGAGCAGAGCACAGATATATCGAGACATTGGGATCAATAGACTGTAACTTACCTTCATTGCCGCCATCTTTGCACAGACCCTTGACCAGAACGGGTGCCGAGTTGATCTTCAATCTGTGCACATCTACTGGGGAAAGCAGCAGTAATTCCAGAATTTCCTGAACCAGGGGCCAGTTCATAGCACGAATGGAGTCATTCAGCCAACTGTAGACCAAAGACCACCCGCCCGAGGCCATGAAGTCCCCCAGCAACTCCGTCTTAGTTGATTTTAAAATTTGAACGTAAACGCACTTGGAAACCAACTTCTTTGAATATTTCTGCATGAGTCTGGGAAAATGTAAAAATAATTGATTAGTTTGACGCTAGAGGGCGCTTCGTAACGCTCGCAACTTACCCTGCTATGCGCTTCACCTCCATGGCACTTAAGATGCCACCATTGTTGTCTAGGAGCACCCGTAGACACTTCAATAACTGCAACGGCACTATTCGCGGCTTTAAACGCAAATAGAAATTAAACCAAAAAAGTTAGTAAAAGTTGGGCGGATTTCCTCTACCACAGCCGTAAACTCACCATTTTTCCTCTCTATAGTAACAAAAAACACGAAACGGGTGGCAACACTGTACCACAGCAACTGCTCTATTGCCGTCTCTCTCTCTCACACGCGCGCAGATTTGTTCATGCGTGCGCCTTTCAACGATTATGTTGGTGTGGGTGTGTGCTTGACTAATGCATACAATTTGTCCACAGATTACGTAATTCCATTTAATAACAGCTCTTAAAGCCTTGTGGGGTATATCTAGAATAGTAAAAACACCATACTGAGTACAAATTCGAATACTTGAATTGAGTATCGTACAATTCCACTTTCTAAACTGCAAAGATGCTACAATATGTTCCTCCTTCAGAGGCCACCAAATGTGAATGCGAGAAATCAATATTGCATAAAATCAATATATCCTATGGCTTTTTATTATTTAGTTTTATTGCTAAGCTAAATTGCTTTGCATTTAGAAATCGTTTTCCATGTGTTCTACGACGAAAAAGAAAAACGTGCTTCGCGCTTGAAGATACACTGAGTGGCGCCTATCGACTGCCACCAATCGATAATTGGCCAGTGCAACCCTGCACGCCAAGACTACCAACTCGGTTTTATCTATCTCAGAGAGCTAAAGATTATGAACATGTAAAATGTTTTAATTTTTTAGGCACAAATGTTTTTGATTGGAGTTTCCTGCGTTCGTACGATCAAAAAGTGAGGGGGAAAGCTAATTTTTCTCGCCCGACTATTTTTTCATAGACAAGTTGGCAGCACCGTGCCACGACACAAAGACGTTCAATGACGCCATATTGATTTTCACGTTTTTCTTTTCACACTGCGCAATAAAACGCAACCAAATGAAATCCAACAAAAATGCGTTTTTATAGCAATATGATTACAATTTTAGCCACTCCGTAATGTTTTTTTGCAGCAATTAGCCTTTGCCGAGCGTATATCAGATATCAGTTTTATGCAAATTTCGTATGAACAACACGTCCACGCCCCAAATAGTTATGACTTGGCGACTTTCTCGGAAGACACTTCAGTAGTTTTATTTAAGCCTACCAGAAAATAAATTACAAGATTTTATATCGTCCTTACAGTTTTTTTGTTTCTTGGTTTTTCGACGAATTAGCGGAAAAAACTCCTTGCGTGCGCTATGGTATACAGAATTTGGTTAGTGTGACCGCGGAGTCATCAATCAGAGATACCGCAAAACCCTACATATCATTTTATAAATATACCGCAACTTGATACTACTTGATATTATTAGCTAGTTGGGAGTCTCAGCGCTAAGACTATAATTTTATCCTATTTATCAACCAATCTTCCATTAGATTGGCTACTTTTCACGACTTCCTTTCCTTGTAATGTTTCCAATTTAAATTTAAAACTAAAAAGGTCAGCCAACAAAACAAAAAATCCAATTAAAATGACGTATTTGACAATATGTTGCTTGTCAATTTTCCTTTATTTTGACATGCTTTTAACCTTTTTTTTTTGTTTTCTATGTGTTAATAGACCAAGATATAAACCATTGAACTAAGATTACATCACATATATATATCTTTTAAGACTTACACCATGTAAATAATCCCACACAAATTTCACAGCTCTCAGTAGTTGAAGTGAAATATATTTTGGTAAAGATGGATCTACTAGTAGAATTACCAAACAGTTTGTTATTCTACGTTTCACTCCAGACGTTAGGATGTTTAAATAGAGGGTGGCTATGTGGGTTAAGTACCGTTTTTTCCTCGGTATATTAAGATAGTATATTTCGGTATATTTCTGAGGGTCACTTTCCTGGAACAAAACAAGCGTGCGTTGGGCAAATTTCAACCTGTGAATAACAAATAAAAAAAAAGCTAATAATGAGTGACAGCGAAGAAGACACAAAGCAGAATACGGATCCAGTGGACAATGCCTGGTCGTTAAAGATTCCCGCCTTCAGGCAGGAGGACAATCCCCACGGTATGGTGGAGGAGAGCTCCTTTGCCACGCTCTTTCCCAAATACCGAGAGAAGTACCTGAGGGAAGTGTGGCCGCTGGTGGAGCAATGTGTTTCCGAGCACCAGCTGAAGGCGGAGCTGGATCTGGTCGAGGGCAGCATGGTGGTGAAGACGACCCGAAAGACTTGGGACCCGTATATCATCATCAAAGCTCGCGACATGATCAAGCTGATGGCTCGCAGTGTGCCCTTCGAGCAGGCCAAACGCGTGCTGCAGGACGACATCGGCTGTGACATAATCAAGATTGGCAATCTGGTCCACAAAAAGGAGAAGTTTGTGAAGAGGCGTCAGAGACTGATCGGACCAAATGGCGCCACACTCAAGTCGATCGAGCTGCTCACCGACTGCTACGTTCTCGTCCAAGGCAACACTGTGTCTGCGTTGGGGCCTTACAAGGGTCTGCAACAGGTGCGCGATATTGTGCTAGAGACGATGAACAACGTGCATCCCATCTACAACATCAAAGCGCTGATGATTAAGCGCGAGCTGATGAAGGACCCCAAACTGGCCAACGAGGACTGGTCCCGCTTCCTGCCGAAGTTTAAGAACAAGAACATAAGCAAACGCAAGCAGCCGAAGGCCAAGAAGCCCAAGAAGGAGTACACACCCTTCCCGCCGTCCCAGCCGGAGAGCAAAATCGACAAACAGCTGGCCTCTGGTGAATACTTCCTCAACCAGGAGCAGAAGCAGGCCAAGCGGCACCAGGAGCGCAGTGCCAAACAGGCCGATGCGGCCAAGAAGCAGGACGAGCGTCGCAACAAGGACTTTGTGCCACCCACAGAAGATGCTCCTAGTCGCAAGCGGCAAGCAGAGGACAGCTCCAGCAGCAAGGTGGATGTCAAGGCACTTAAGGCGAAGCTGGTCAAGGCAAACAAGAAGTCCAAGAGCTAATGTGTGTGTTTGTGTGTGTAAGAGCCTTCTTTTAGTTGTAGTTATTGCTAGAAAATCCTTAAATAAAGAAAAGAACCCTGTAATTCCAGTGCAACTTTATAGGAGATCTCTCAGCGACCGTAGTCGCATGCTCAATTCTCTCCTGAGAGCAAGTTTCTCTCTCTCTCTCTTTTAGCCGCAGCAAGCAAGCATTTCGAGGCTTAGCTCTCGCCTCAGCCAACAACTGGCTGTGCTGTGCTGGCCAAGTTAGTTTTTTTTTTCAGTCAGAAACAAGAAGCACGTCGGCCACAACGGACAACGCTCGCGTGTGTTTCAGACGTCCACAAACAACAACGACGTTGCGGGGTTATTGTTATTTGTACATTTGCTTTGAAGAGGAAATCAGAGACGAGGTGAGACGCGGCGCATCGCGGTAGACGGCGACAGTTTGTAGGGAAGCGGCGGTGGAAAAATTAAAAAGAACGAAAGAAAGCCGACTCGAATATAAAAATCGAAGAACGTCGAGAAAACACAGCACCAACCACAAGCCAGAGCAGGACGGAACGAGGAGGAAGACAGGTAACAAAAAAGAAGAAGAAGTAGAGTGCGATGGATACGCAAGCCCAGTTACAGTTATTTTTTTATGATTGAATTAAAATAATAATAAAAGGCAGTGAAAAACGACCGAGTGAGCCCTCGCCGTGTCCGTGTCCCTTCTCCCATCTGTGATCATCGCTTGAAAAAAGAAACCAGTTAAAAATACTAGGGGAACGTGACAACGAAATTCGAATTCGTGCTAATTAGAAAAAGAATGCGCAAAGTGAGAGGATGAAGTGGAGAGGTGATATCTAAATGCTAAAAGAGAGATATGAATGTGTATACATGTGCTTGTGTGTGTGTTTTAAGGGAATACCTACTGTATATCAGTGGGGTAAATGCGGTCAATTAGAATAAATATACCTACACG
Organism: Drosophila guanche; assembly: GCF_900245975.1. Classification (NCBI taxonomy): domain Eukaryota; kingdom Metazoa; phylum Arthropoda; class Insecta; order Diptera; family Drosophilidae; genus Drosophila; species Drosophila guanche. The sequence continues at coordinate 2,613,920 of NW_022995746.1, forward strand.
GGTGTGCATACATGTACATATGCACATATGTGTGCATGATTCGATGAATTAGTGAATGAATTGTGAACAAAAAGCATTGAAAATCAATACGAAACCTGCCGCCGCTCCCAGTTTGTATATCCACGCACACACACAACATTGAGAGGCCATGCCATTTACCTGTGTGGAAGCGAGTGTGTGTGTGTGGAAAAGACTCGAAAAAATATCAACAGAGCTGGAGAAAAACAGGTGGAAAAGAAAGCTTAAAAATGCGGTCGGTCAAAAAGTAAAGTTGCAGCAGACGCTGCGACGGCGAGGGTGATGGGAGGTGGAAAATGACGGAGACAAATATCAGCAGCAGAGTTACCTTTTCAAGTCGTACGTCTCGCACACACATGCACACAAGAGCGACTCACAGTTACACAGGTACACTCTGTTTGTCCGCCAGTCACGCATGCGCTGGACAGAGATGGCAATAGTGCTTGTTGAGCGCTGTGCTTGCCTGTTGCTCCGGGGTGTCGGTGTCGATGTCGGTGTATCCCCATTTGTAACCGAGCCGTGGCTCTCAAGCTTGTTTTTCACACAGCGCCATTTACCTTCGCCCAAGCCCCAAGTAGAGGCCCCCACCAAACATTTGAGATAAAAACCAACCACTAGCGGCCCATGTCATGGACAGGGGCTTATCTAAATTTGTCCTGTCCTCTACATACTGCTGCCCTGCCGCCTGAATTATTTGAAAAATTACTTCCCATCCCAGGCAGCCAAGTGATAAACAAGCCAAAAAGTCGACCAGCTGCTCCCCCGCTATGAGTGTAATTGTTTTTGTTACGTTTCTCTATCTCGGTATATTTGTGAGCGGGGGCTTATCACGTCTTAATTAATTATCTCCACCTGAATGCCGGCCGACTATTACTAAGTATTTGATTAAGACGTACGGCCCCGCATCGCGATCAAAGTTGATTTATGCAAGTGCGATCCACAGCGGGCACTTTCGCTGTTATGTGCGATCATTTTTATCGCCTGGTTTCGTCATTCCATTCCCCCTGCCTCCTCGTTGGCTGCTGTAAGTCAACATCAGTTTGTCAAATACCTCGCAGATGATGCAATATGCCAAGTGCTGTGATATCTCCACACAAAAATTGAGTAAATATAGCAGGCCAGTGTCAGCAGAGTTGATCCCGTCGCATATCATTTCATTCCTTCAGTTGACAAAACAAACTGTAAATACATAAATACATACATACACACATATCAAGAGTAGACCAGCTGCTCCCCCCAGCTGCTACAGCAATCTGAGGGAATGTTCTAGCTTGTTTAGGACTCTTTCTGTTATTTTGCTTCCGCAAATAGATTCTTTGTTACCTTTTAAAAACTTTCCATTCCACCTGCAGCAGAACACCAAAAATTTGTATTCCACCTTGGCCCGCCCATTCCGCCCCTGTTAGATTGGTATGCGACGCTAGCGTCGCTGCCTTAGTCGGCGCCAGAGCCCAGCCTAAGCCGTCAGCGGAAAAGTAGTTGTTTCTGCTGTCACTTGAGTCGCGCTGAGGGAGCGGCTGAGAGTGCTTGTGAGCGAGACCGAGAGCGACATCGAGAGAGAGAGAGAGAGAGAGAGCGTTTGCACATCCGCGTTTGTGTGTGTGTGTTTTTGCAGGTGTGTTCATTTGCAAAGCTGTTGATAGTGAGAGGGAGAGCGGTTCGAAGGGGATAGGCAATCAGCTAGCTATGATGAGGGAGGGGAGTAGCGCGCGATTTTTGAATTCCAAAGCTGAGGCTGAGGCTGCGGCTGCGGCTGGAGGCCGCGACGCTGAGGCTGCGAGGCAAAATGTTAAAGTTTGAGAATAATTGTGGCCGATTGTGGTGTGGACTTGCCATGTGTGGAGCGTGCGGGGAGTGTTTGGAAGTGTGTGTGGAAGTGTGGAATGCGGTCTGAGTCAGCGTTTGTTGGCTGCGCAATAGCACGCAGAGGGGCGTACCAGAGGGGAGTCTCTCCTCAGTCAGATCTTGCTAACCGAACCGATCGTTTGTTTCCTTGCAGACGATCCTGAACGCGCTTTTTGGCTAGCAATAACCACAAGACAGAATGGTTAATCATCATTCGAATGGCGGCGGCAGTGCTGGGAACAGCAGCGGCAGCCTGCGTGGCGGCGGCGGCGGAGGAGCCCACGGCGGTGGCGACTACTCGGGCGATGATCGCAGTGGCGGCGGCGAAGAGCGTGAACGTTTGGACGGGGATCTGCATGACAAGCCCACCTACCTGCTGGAGCATTTGGCCACCTTCACCGTAAACAAGGAGTCGGGCATTGTGTACCCAGCGGATGGCATGCGCCGACTGCTACAGCTGGAGAAGACCACGGGCATTTGGTCGCAGAAGATGCAGCTCTGCCTCGACTACCAGTGGGTGCTCATCATGGACTACGAAACGGGGGTAGGCACAGTCCATCAATATCCCTTGAGTATAATCCTTATTGAATTAATTTCCTACAGAACATTATTGAGCGTTTCCCGGCGTCACTCGTTCAGGAGCCCACGGCATTCACCTCCAACGATGCCATGGAGCTGTACAACAATATTCTCGTTTTCATTGTATCCGGTGGCGGTGGTTCCCGCTCCGAGATGCACATATTCCAGGTAGAGTGTGGCTTTAGCTGTCGCTTGAGTTCCTTCTAATCCTCTCCATAATCTCTCCAGTCACAAAGCGTGTCCGCTGTCCATTTGGTGGAGGATCTGAAGCAGCTGCGCAGCGGCAAGATGATCACACAGCAGCGCGGAGCGACGCCCACGCAGTCGGCAGGTGCCTCCGGCATGGCCATGATGATGAGCAAGACATCCTCCTCGTCCTCCCACAGTCGGGCAGAGCTCCACCAGCAGCGGGAGCAGCGTGGCGAGCGGGAGAGAGACAGGGAACGCGAACGGGACAGGGACAGGGATCGAGAACGCGAGCGGGAGCGGGAGAGTCACCATCACAACATGCACCAAAGGAGCAGCGTGGAGCAGTACGGAATGCGAGGCGGCGGTGCCGTGACCGAAGTGGACCTCGGACACAACGGAGAGACGGACTCGGAGCATGGCGGCGTCAATGAGCGCGACGAGACTAGCTCCACCTCCAGCGAGAAGTACGAGCGAGATGTGGCCGTGCTCAACCATTGCTTCGATGACATTGAAAAGTTCATAGCGCGACTGCAGCACGCGGCTGCCGCTTCGAGAGAGCTGGAGCGGCGTAGGAGGAATCGGAAGTCAAAGAAGCGGGACCCGGGAGAGGGTCTGCTCACGCTGCGGACGCGGCCGCCACACGAGAAGGAGTTCGTGGATATATTCGCCAAATTCAAGCTGTCGTTCAACCTGCTGGCCAAGCTGAAGGCGCACATCCACGACCCGAATGCCCCCGAGTTGGTGCACTTCCTCTTCACACCGCTGGCCCTCATTGTGGAGGCATCAAGCGACACCTACTACGAGTCGCAGCTGCCGGCGAGAGTTGTCAATCCGCTGCTAACGCGTGAGGCCATCAATCTGCTCATCAACTGCGTCACCAGCAAGGAGACGGAGCTGTGGCGTTCCCTGGGCGATGCCTGGGTCATACCGCGTGACCAGTGGAAGGATGACGTTGGGTCCTATCATCCCGTCTTCCTCGACGGCTGGTCGCCGGACTACCTTATCAACGACGAGCTGGAGCCCACATCCCCGCCAGCGCACGTCAGCAAGCGGCGTCTTGAGGTACAAGCCGGCCCCGGCCATGGCTCCGGACTGAATGGTCGTGGGCCGCCAGGCGGCGGCGTCTACGATGACTATGATACTGGCAACGGCATGGCCATGGCCATGGGCATGGGCATCGAGAAGTACACCATCCACCATGGCAACGATCGGGAGCGGGACAGGGACAGGGAGCGAGAGCGCGATCGTGACAGGGATCGTGCGGGTGCCATCAGTGCGTCAGACTTTAATACCCGCAGCGAGCTGTCCTTCGACTCCATTGAGCGGGGCGGAGCAGCGGCTGGCCATGGCCCAGGACCCGGGGCAGGACCCACACTGAGCGCCATTACCGCAGGCCTGCAGAATCTTCACACGCGAGACTCCCGCGGCGGAAACGGTGGAGGAGGGGGTGGCGGTGGTGGCGGTGGTGGCGGTGGTGGCGCATATGGCGCAGGTGCTGGAACTGCCTCCGAATTGTCGGTGGCTGGTGGCAGGGCTACCAATGTCAGCGATGACCAAATGCTCGAATCCTGGCTGGAGGATCTGCAGACGGGCGGCTCCAAAATTGTGCTGGTCACGTATCCGCGCACCGCCAACAACGACAAGGAGCTCAGTGTAATGCGAGGCGAATACCTGGAGGTAAGGCACAGAAACTCTTCCTCAAATGGAAATCTTAACTAAGAATAACTCTCTGCAGATCCTCGATGACACCCGAAAGTGGTGGAAGGCGCGCAACATGCGCGGCCAGGTGGCCCATGTCCCGCACACGATTGTCACGCCCTTCAACTATGGCGATGGCGATGGATCCCAGTACTATGGCCAGCCGGTGCAGCAGCAGCAACAGCAGCCACTGCCGCAGGGCGGTCCTGCGAGCAAGTCCAGGCCGGGGGTAAGCCAATCGATAAGCAATTCCTCACTCGATCGATAAAAACTAATATCGATAATCGATTTTTGTGCGTAGGACAACACTGGAATGGAACAGCGCTCGCCAGACCCCACGGACATGATGCGCAGCAAGCATCTGGGGAAGAAGGGCGAATTCCGTTACTTTTAACGATATAAATAGACACCACACACACGCATATATACACACACACACATACAGACAGCACATGGATATATATTCGTTAGTGAGAATTAGAGAGAGCGGAGAACAGGCATCCCAATCGTCCACTTCCAAGCCCAACCCCGACCGCATCTTAAAGAATATTAAACCGTAAGACTAACCTAAGTTCAGCCCCACAGATTGGAGTTGCGGCTGAAGAGCTGCTGGAGAGGCGCAGGCAATAAATTGTTTTAATAAAACCATATCCAAAGGATCCCCTAGAAATGTGTTTTGAAGTGGAGAAGATTGAATTGTGGCAGTAAATATTCTAAGCTCGGAATCTTCAATGATCCTGAATCAATTCCGCAGAAATATCGTGTCAGAATTTGCTTTATTTATTAAGTGTTAATGAGCGGAGGAAGTAGACATTTTCAACGATCAAAAACACATTCAAAAGTTACGTTAATTCCCCTGTCAAATAACTTTAATCGTTTGCTGACTTTGATTTATTTGAATGCTCATAAGAAGAAGTTTAACTGGTGCTCTACAGAAATGTCAAAGCCAACGAACATACAGCTAGAACTCCAGCTAGATAATGGACAACTTCTCCACGCGGGACAGCAACGGCGAGTCCGAGTGGTACTCCAGGCTCCTCACGGCAAAGTCGCCCACATCATTGGTGAAACACTTCAGCGTAGAGATGGAGAATGGGCGAACAGGGAAGTTGTAGTACGTAAAGTACTGTCCGTTGACGGCAATGAGAAAAGCGCGATCGCCGAGGCCAAAGGCAATCTTGAAGAGTTTGCCACGCACAAAGGGGAACTCGCCCTCGGTCTCCTCGTCGTCGCTGGCAAAGCTGCAAGAAAAAAGACTGAAAGGAATCCCTAAAAGTAATAGAAATAAAGGGATGCCCACCTGTTGTCCTCTCGTTGGTAGCTCCTGGAGACGGTCGTCCTGTCAAAGTTCACCTGAAAGCGTAGCACGGTGCGTCCGCTGTCGTTGCACTGGAAGCAAATGGAAAACTCCGTGCTGGGTGGACCCTTGGCAATGCACTCCATGGCCACAACGGTGCCCGTCTCGTAGCGTCGGGGCACATCGCTCTGAAAGGCAATGCGATCGGGGCACATGAGGGTGCGAGGGAAGACCAGTGGGAAGAGCATGCGGTGATGGAACTGGGTGATCTTCTCGAAGTCCCCGTAGGCCCGCACATAATTGATTTGCTTGGGGAACTTGACAAACTCAAAGGATCCATACAGCTGATCGTTCACGTAGATCTCAAAGCAGCGCTGGAGCACGGCCACGCGGAAGGTGAAGCTCTGGCCGGGTATCAGGGGATTCTTGGGCCCGTCGCTCTTCCAGTTCTTGGAGATCTCCTCCTGCTGCCAACCCTCGCCGGGCTGGAACATGCTGCGAATGATCTGGCCCTCACGGAAGTTGGCCTCGATCTTCAGGTAAACCGTTTCGCTTTCGTTCTTCTCGTTTACATTGTCCGTGAGGTCCAGCGAGATTCTATAAAGATTTTGATCTGTGATCTGGCTGGGAAAGTGTACAGAATCTGTTGCCTACTTATTGGGATGCGGCTTGACGCGTCCACTGACAACGAGCACATGCCCAAAGGGCACCTCCGTTAGCACCTTTGCCTTCCACACGTTCATCACAGCTCAGCGACTCCAATGCAACTGATTTGGATTCGGAGAGGCACATAGAGCTTGAGCCAGAGCAGGACACGTCTTATGCGATGTTATGCTAATAGAATCGCTCGCCGCTTCATTCCTTCATTTATTTATTGTGATTATGTAAAGGGCAGGAGTACTGGAGGGCAGCCAGGCAGCCAGGCAGCAAAACAACGGCATGAAATGAGGAATTACCTGCAGCCGCATGCAAACTTGACGTGGATGTGGACGTGGTAAGGTTACCCCCACGCCCACACCCGTATAACCCGCTCGTTCGTTCGTTCCAATCGAATCCCATTCAACCCTTGGATTCAATCCGAAGCGACCCCAACTGCCTGACATGAGACGAGACGAGACGAGAACCTTGCGCGCTTATTTATTTGATTCAATCCTTGCCTTTGTAACCCATAACTGTCATCCTCAAGTTCTTTTCACGGTTGTTGTCACGCCCCCGACCTGTTCATTTGTTGCTAGTTACAGTCCGCCTCCTCCTGGCGCTTGTCATACCCTCGGAGTCGTAAATATTGCGGGTATATTTGTGTTTATCAAAAAGCTATCAAGTCTCTCCATTTACACATAAAATCCTAACACAAATCGCTTTATTTTGCGTGGCTTTGTGGCAACATGAGACTTGAATTTGAGAACTTTGTTTGGATTATTGGGAAACCTTTTCCAGGAAATCTGTCCAGCGGTTTCGTTTGGCTGGAAATTGTTCACTTCTTGCCATTGTTGTGTTGTTGCGTGTCTTGGGTGAAATAAAACAAGGCAAAAGCAATTGATTCCCTGTCTAAAGTTTTGCATTTGCAGTAAAGTGCGACTCGGAGCTGGAGCTGGAGCTGGAGCAGGGCACTCATCCAGTCAAAAAGTTAAATTCATTTCTTTTGACATTCCTTGGCATATTCGCTAAAGTTCTGACTCTGTCTACATCTCGTACTTGTACGCCTTCACTTTTAGACCAATGACATCGACATCTCCACGAAGCGGAGCTGCTCATCCCTCAGCCTGACTACGTGGCCCTACGTCTCCGTGTCGCTTGCACCTGATCGAATTTGGCCCAAGTCTTTGGCTCTCAGTCTCTCTGTTTCAGTTTTAGTTTCTGTTTGCTGATTGCGTTTCACCTTGGCACACTCCGCTCCAGCCACGAGAGAAGGTGCCTGGCTACGGCTGCTACCGCTGGCAAATTGCTAATTGGTTAGTTATGGCTCCACCGGGAGGAGCTCCCGATGTGACCTTGCCACCCACACACGACCCGAATGAGAGCTAATGAAGTAATCGTGTCGATTTCAACTTTAATTTCCGGTTGTCACTCCAACTGATAACTCGAGCAAGGTTTGTGTGTGTACGTTGCACAATTATCAGTTTTCAGTTTTAAGTTTTTTCAGTTTTTACTTTTCCTTACCCTCCCCCTGCGCCACGTTGCCTGCTACCTGGGCAACCCCACCAAAAGAGCGAGCGAGTGTGCGGCGGCTTCTCCGAGTTCTTATCTCAGTTTCTACTTCTGGTTGGAGAGCTCCCATTCCACCATATCGAATTGGTTCGAGTCGAGCGACGACACGTCTACACAAATCAGATTTTACAGTCGTGGGACCCACAAATCGTACAAGCAATATAACGATAATGGGTTTATGGTTCCAACCCGACGACCCACGCCAGCAGCAGACGAAGACGTAGCCGAAAGCCACAAGCCGAAAGCTAAACAGTAGCCGAAGATCGGGAGTCGGCAGACCGGCAAACCCACCACCATTTAGCTACTGTTCTGCAGGTGGCTTCAGGCGTTCGGGTTAGCGCGAATTCTCAGAGTCGGTGTAGGGGGAGTGGGGGTAGCAGGGCGTGCAGTATCAGTGTCATTATCAACATCAATCCACTCGATGACAACTCAACCACTCGCCAACAATTGTGCAATTTCACATTGATTAAGGCGGAACCCCAAGGCATACCCATAACGATCCCTCAACTTTCCATTCAGATCGATGACGATGCATGACGTTGACAAGTCGGATGTGAACTCCGAACTCCTGTCGAGTCCCTGGCTCTGTCCACCCACGTGGCGTTTACTTGAGGCGTGAAAATAACTTAAGCCAAACGAACAAACTTTTTGCAATTGCGTTCACAGTTTGCATTCCCCTGGCCCAAGTAATTCGCTGCCCAATACGGATGGGTGAGACATGCACTGGCACGACTGTTGCCTCTTGGATGCACTGCGTCTCCGTATCTGCGTTACACGTTGGCACCAGGCACTGGCTAAGCGAGCACTGATACGCGCACTGATCGTGATCGATCTTCTCTTTTTTTATGAGGAGTACAGCTGGGAGCCCTATGCACTTGTCGCGTATCGAAACGTTACTGAATGGTTGGTTTTAACGATGAAGTTTAAAACGTCAGCTCTGCCTGGTGCCTGGCCCACGAAGTGCTCGTCGATCGGCCGAACCTCCGATATCTCTCACCCACCAAAGGCTCCGAAGTGGTAGAGGGAGAAGGCCCCACACAGAAACAGAAACAGAAACCGAATGGCAAACAAATAAATATATGAAATATTGAACGGCACAAATGTGGTTAATATTTTTGTAGATACGGGTACAGGTAAGGGTGTGGGTACACGGGGTGCTGTGTGAGTGCGTGTTGTCTTTGTATTGGCCATTAAACAGTTCCACTCGCTCTTTTGCTCGTTTTTCCACTGCTGTCAACGTAGACGCAAAAAGAAAATGAAATGGCCTACAATTTGTCTCAATAGATTCCATTTTCATTCCCATTCCCATTTGCTCTTATCAGCAGCAGCAGGTAGTGGATAGGCTGAGTGTTCTCTGCTGAAGACCAGGTCAGGCGCATACATCACCCATCAAAGTGTGTGACACCTGACAACTTCAACGATTGTTTGCTCCAGCGATCGGTTACTCCTCCCTGCCACGTTTTCCATTGTCAGAGAGAGAGAGCGAGAGTCAGACCAGACTTTTGCCTTATCAACAGACAGGCGAACATGTTGAGAAAAGTCATAATTTTCTTTGATGTTTGCACGAGCCGGAATGCCATTAATTGATTTATTACTAAAGTTGATTGTCATGTTACTGTCTCTATCTCTATCTCTGTCTCTTGTCCGTTCTCTGCCCGATTTGGAGGATGTCCAACTAATTTCATATATATGGTCTACTAATTATGTAAAGTGTTTGCTTTGACACTTGGTCGGCTGTGTCCTCTACAATGTGACCCCCAAGCAACACTTTGTCTGCGATCCAATTTCACATTCCCTGCAGTGTAAATTCCATTTCCAATTCTTGTTTTAAGTAAGCACCACCCACATTTTGTACTCCAATTCCCGGTTCCCGGTCATGTGTGCTCACATTTCGAGCGTATTTATTCAGCTTGGAAAACTGAGACGCACGCAGAGACAGTACAGCACAAACACCCTTTGGTGTGCACATACATAACTATAGCTATTGTGCGAGTATATATATTTTATATATATCTACTTATATATCAGTCATCTACAGCTAGAGTTTCATATGAGCCAGACTCTGTTTCTTGTCGCTTCCTTTGCCGCTGGCCTCGAATACATTCTGCATGACCAGCTCGTAAAGGTTTTGCTCCTCCGCTGCCTCGTTGGCCACTTCATTCTTTGCCTGCAGCGATACTAGCTCCTTTCTGTAGTTGTCTAGCGCCTGCTGCAGCAGTTTCTCCACCGGCGAGTAGGTAATGCGTGACCTCAGACGAGCCTTTGCCAGTTCCAGCGACTTTAGAATGAGATTTCATTAGTAGTTAAACGAAAAAGCCTCCTCCAACTCACCTTGAGTGTGTTTGTGTTCCTTAGTAGTGCCTCTTCGTAGGACAGCACCTTGGGTGGCGGCGGATGTATCGATATCTTGGCCAGCTTCTCGTTCTCACGCTCCAGCTTCAGCTCCTCAGCGTGGCTGCAGGAAAACATCAATAAAATAGTGTTCCCCCATGGAAGCCTACTCCTGCTTACACTTTATCCAGTTTCTGATCGATTTCCGACTCCAGTGCCATATATTTCTCATTAATTTCCTTTATAAGGTCCATAGTTTCTTTCAAAGGCAAAATAAAAAGTGTAAACAAATGAGTAACCAAGCAACGGTAAATGTGATGCTCATTCGGAGCTGCCAGATGTATGGAAACAGGTGGACGCCCTACCTATCTTTATCGGAAACCTGTGAACCATTACGGTTACGCGCCAAGTTTTGAGTTGCTTCTTCTGTTGTTATTAGTGGTGATAGTGGTGTTGAGTGCTGTAAAGCGTACAAATAATCGAATATTCCGAGACTCCGAAAAGGAAGCAACTTTTTAAACCCACAATTTATCCCAATAATTAAATGTAAATGTGTAATTTGCCTATTAGTTTTCGGTTTTATTAAATGTGGTACTCTACGTCCAAGTCCACACAATACCTTTGATCTGTTACGTCATCACAATCCAGTGAAATTAATCTACAATTAGCCTCCTACTTAATTAAGCACCGCTCCCCCCTCCGTAGCGTGTCCTACTGGTCGCGCAGGAAATGGTTTATGTGCGATGCGACACGCTCCGGCGTGACCAGATGCAGGTGATGGGTGCCAGGTACTTCCACGTAGACCACATGGGCAGCATGCTCCTTGAGGGTGGCTATCACATCCGCATAGACCTGGGGCGTCTCGAACTTCATGCCGGGCGTGCCGCGTATGTTGAGCACCTTGCAGCGTATCTGGCGGGCATAGGCCAGGGTCTGCTCCGCGGTGAACATGCCCAGCAGGCTCACCTTGAGCCGAAGATCCCGCGCAAAAAGATAACCATCCTTGGTGGGATTGTGGCGCATGCCTCGCTGCATCAAGATCTTCACTGAGGCCTCGTCGACGGAGCCATCGTAGGCGTCCAGCACCAGTTTGATCATCTCGTTGTACGAGTAGCAGGGCTGCTTGCTCTCCGGCAGCGACTCATAGTCGAGGAATTTGTCCAGCGCCTTGCCCGTGCCCTCGGCAATCCGCTGAATGCCGCGCACCGTCGGCCCGGCAATGTCAATGTTGATCAGCTTGGCCACCTCCTCCGGGAAGCTGGCGGCGTACATGAACGTCAGCGCTCCGCCCAGTGAGTGGCCCAGCAGGGTGACATTCTTCCAGTTGTACTTGCGCACGATGCGCCGGATGAGGCAGATGCCATCCCAGAAAATGAAGTACTGCATGCCCTGGGGATAGTGCGTCGACTTGCCGTGGCCGGGCAAATCGATGGCCAGCACAGCGCTGTCAGCCGGCAGCAGGGGGCACAGCCTGTCGAAGCTTCCACAATTGTCCTGCCAGCCATGCAGAGCGATTATGGGCTGCCTATTGCGCGAGCCCCACCACTTGCCTGGGGGAGAAATTACGTTTGATTACTCGCTGCGTCATTGTGAAATCACGTCAATGGCAGATGCTATGGGCCGATACTTCCGGACCGTAGATAAGCCGAGCCAGACGGTTGGACGATGTGTGTGAGTCACACTCCACGCGCACTTACCTGCCACAGTGCCCCACGGTACATCGATTTCGAACTCCTCCCAGCTGTCCGCGCCCAGGAGTTCCTCCACGACGCCATCTGAAACGCGAGCAGACATTGCACGCAACAGAAAAACAATTTTTAGCACTTGCAAAACAAACAGCTGCGCAAAGCAGGGGCTGAGATGGCGAAACTGTTTCGGTGAAATCGTGTTGTGTCTGTTGCGCCAGGTGAGAGAGCGCTAGCTAGACTTTGGACCACAGGTCAGACTTGAAAGGTACCACACTCACTTGTCTTTGACGTCGCCGCCAGCCCCAGAGCCGACGATGTCAGTGACGTTGTTGTTGCCAGTCGTGCTTGTGCCATGGTCAAGATTCAGATGGGGCCGTTTCCCGTTTACGTACTTGTTGTGCAGGCAGTGGCTGACGCTGGTGCACGGTGACTAGCTGCAGAGCGACTAACGAATAGCGACCAAATATAATCAATGTTTTAGCCGCGCATCGTCGAGTAGATATTCGATTGTCGTTATCGATTGATTTCAACAGGGTGGCAGCACTGCGCTCAGTTTGTTTTGCTTTTGCGTTGCTCAAAAAAACTCGATTTAAATTAATTTCAGCAGGATACGACCTTTAAATCATCATGTAAGTGCTATAATATGTACCATGTTCTGTGCAAACACTCACCCAATCCCATCCGCAGGACAGAATTCTGGAAATCAAACGAGCGCAAGTACTGCGACTTCTGCAAGTGCTGGCTGAGCGACAACAAAGCGGTAAGTAATGCGATTCGTACCCCAATGGATGTCCTTGTAATCAGAACTCTTACAGAGCATCGCCTTCCATGAGGATGGCAAGCGACACAAGCTGAATGTGGCCAAGCGGATCACGGACATTAGCCGCAGCAGCGAAAAGTCAGAGCGGGAACGCCTGAAAATGGATGCGGACATACGCAAGATGGAGGAGGCGGCCATGAAGTCGTATGCTCAGGATATACACGGACGTGCGGACATGACGGCCCGTTCCATCAACACTGTGATGAGCGCGGTGGCTGCCTCGGGCAGCAGTGGATCTCGCGGTGGAGCAAACGCCCCTGGCAGGGGCAGGCAGGTGGATCCCATGCGTTTGGAGGGCTACTCTGATGAGGAGGAGGACAATCGACGCGTGACAGTGAGCAAGGTAGGAGCCGATCCCGTTGTGCCTGATGCCTCGCTCTGGGTGGAGGGAAAGTCGGATGAGGGCCACACCTACTACTGGAACGTGAAGACGAACGAGTCCGTGTGGAAGCCACCCAAGGAAGGATATCTATCATACGAGGAGTACGAACGCATCAATCAGCTGGCCATTGACCAGCAGGAGATATCCCAGGAGAAGGAATCGCTACGGTTTCGAGCCAATGCCGATGAAGAAGTGGCCCGCGTTAACCGAGAGCGCCTGAAGGCCTTCCGAAAACCAGAGACCGCCAAGGAGAAGAAGCAAAAGGAGGAGAAGAGGCTGGAGTTCAAGACTGAAGAGGAGGCGGCCACCAAGGAGATTGGCCAATGGCAAACAGTGGAAGTCAAGTACGTCAATCGGTGTACTTTCGTTTGCAAATTTGACTTTATAGATTTGTTTTTTGCAGAGCCCCTGAAGAGCCCATAGACTGGGAGCTGCCCCAGACCGACTACTATATACCTCCTCCTGTGGTGTCCACAAACAGCGAGCCCGAGCCACCGGTTAAGCGCTTCAAGGAGAAGACCATTTCCGGCCTGGACGGTGAGGCCGCTGCCAGTGTACCTTCAACATTCAAAAAACGTAAATTCGCCAACAAGGGCAACGCGCGAAAGCGTTTAGATGACTAAAAACATTTGACAATATGTAGTTGATAAAGTTGTTTATAAAAATTTGTTCCAAATTCAGATTTTAAATGTCATTTTAGTGATTTTCTTACCAACTCAAGTTATCATGTGGTATTTTACTCATAATTGCGTCCTTTATTCGAGCATTTGACCAAACGAAGAATATTTCCCTGACCATTTCACCTGAATCCTGATCTGATAAGGGTTTTCTTTTTTTATGGATAAAACCACCCGAGCCGAGCCTTTAATTGATTTGTTGATTTTTTATTTGATATTAAACCTCCAGATACTTTGAACTAATACTGTATTCTACCGAAAATAAATACTTCAAATACCACAATTTACGGTATTTTATGCATAGCCAATTCATGATGCAATTATATAAGGTGTTCTCGTTTTCAACACGGCGCCCCTTACAATGCTGTCAATCATTGCGATTGAAAGGTTTCTGTGTAGTAAATGACAATAGAGTGTGGTGATTAACTCTTTAATGGTTCAAAGTTGACCTTTACAAGAAAAGAGTTGAAGTTATATTATTTTGTATTTAGATTTTAAATAATTTACTGCTGTCAACAAGCGTTAGGGGTGCGAAAACGAAATGATTATGCAGCTGACGGGACCACCCTATATAATTCTATCATGTGCCCATTTTTTCGTTTCTTCATTCCACCATTCCATTATTCCATCATTCAGTCAATCTTTCAATTTCCGTGCCTGCGGTGGGCAAAATCCGCGTCTCCCCGATTTGTTTAAATATAATCTTTGTGTGTTGTGTTGTGTTCGTGCTTAATTCTGTTAACAACAAAAGGCCAAAGTGAAAAAGTGTAAATAAAAATAAATTCAAGCAATTTAAAAGGGAACACCCGACCCCCCGCTCCAGGAAACAACGTTAACAACGTTAATATTCGACTTAAAGTTGTTTGCTGTTTCGAATATTACGGCAAACACACTAAAGCAAATCCGTAACCGTTTCCGTACAGAGTGCCCGTTGCCCGTGACCCCCTCGTAAGCTACGGCGGCGTCCGTCGTTGTTTGTTGTGCGATTTGAGTGTTGCGTTTGCTGCGGGGCATGTGAGAGGGAAGAGGTCAGCGCTGGCTGGTGTTGCGTAAAGAGACCCACATCGTCTCCATTTCCGTGTCCATACACTTACGTCAGTTTCAATCTCTGGATCTGTGCCGAGCCTTGGCTGCAAATCAGGCAAAATTCAGTTCGTTTACGTCTACAACAGCTCCGTCCCCCAAGCTGCGGACTCCTACCGCACGGCCGTCGCCCCCTACGCGCCTTACGCTGCCGAACGGAGCCACCATCCCCTGCCTCCCCAGGAGCCGCTCCCCTCGGATACCGAGCAGCTAGCGGACAGCGACAGCAGTCAGAGCAGTGTTCCAGGTAGCACCGGACCCCCCGCCGCCACCAAGCCGCTGATCGGATCAACTTCGCCGGAAGCAGGAAACAACAGGGCCACCAGCGAGAACCTGAACAACAACAGTACCAGCAGAAGCATCAGCAGCAGCATGGCGGTGGTGCGCAAGAAACAGGACGACAAGTACCTGCTCGCCCTTCGGGAGCTGGTGACGAGCGGGGCGGGAAACCGGCAGTGCTTCGACTGTGGCCAGAAGGGTCCTACCTACGTGAACATGACGATCGGTTCCTTTGTCTGTACCCGATGCTCGGGTGTGCTGTAAGTACTTAATTCCCTCGCTCTCTCTTTTCTCTTTCTCTCCCGGCCATGGGAGGTATTCTCGGAACAGTGGAATTTTCCATTCATCCATTTTCGATCTATCTGTTTGCCGCTGCGAATTCTAACGGCATCCAGCTCATCCTTATTTTCTAGATTCGAGAGTGGGAAAACAATTTTGCCCCTGTGTCGGCTTTCTTTCAAACGGGATTCCTAGCATACCAATAACATCCTCTCTCTCACCAGTTCCAGTGAGCATTCATTGCAGTGCATTTCTTTTAACCCTGGACAGACCGTTGTGACCGCACCACACATCTCTCTTATCGTTGACTGACGTCAATTTTCGATCATTCCCCCAGAGAGTGGAGTGACCGATAATTTGCAGGGGATGCAATGTCCGACCTGTCGCCTCCAAGACGACCCCCTCTATCAGCCATTTCGCCCCGCTCGCTTGTTTCGCGAAAGCGAAAGCCATTCCATTCAATTCCACTCAATTCAAATCCGTTTCCTTTCCTTTCCCGGCAAGCGAACGAACGAGCAATTTGGAAATGCAAATCGAAGACAAACTTTCAATTGTCGCTGGCTGTGCTTCCACTTTTGGCCGAAACGCAATTGTTTTGCGGCACTTTCGATGTCGTCTTCGTTTCGATTTCTATAACCACCAAACAGCCACCCGCTACCCTCCGTTGGTTGGTGGTGGTGGGGTGTCCTTACAATCAGCGGCAGAATGTCAAGTAATTTGGCAAATTGGCTCTGATTCGAACCAGTTATTTCCAGATTGGGGTCATCTCCTTGTTGGACTCTTGTTACAATTGATTTGATTTACGCATTTCCGGATGGGGCCTAACATTGCATGATTGCTTCCGTCCCGTTCCCATTCCCACGACTGGACGACCGCCCTAGATGGGAATCTACTCAATTGAGCAGCATGCGGGCGGGACTTGGACTGACTGATCGTTGCATCTGCCCCAAGCAAGCCAGGTGCCCAGTGCCCAATGCGCAATGTACTGCACTGGAAACCCTTCATGCCTGATGACTCATTTCCCCTTATCCGCCGCCGCCTGAAAGGGGAGACAAATGTTGGCATGTAAATGGAAAGCCGCACAAATGCCTCGGACAGGAATGGCAGAAGGGACTTCAGGGAGAGGGAGGCAACGAAACCCACTCCCGAGTCCAAGTCCAAGACAAAATTGCTGTTCATGTTGAGTCCTCTCCTCTCACACCTCCCCCCCTCTCACTCGATTGCTGGAAGAATCCGCTGCAGACCGGCCGGCCCCTTGGAATGGGTTAATGGAGGAAGCGGCTTCAGGAATGGAAGTGGGAATGAAGTTGCAATGGTAGTGGTAGTGGCACTGGTAGTGGGGGTACAGGAAGGGGATCGGCACGAAACCTGTCAAGCAGCTTTTGCGCATACTTTTTGTATTTTTGGGCTGCTAGCTGCTATTGCTTTGGCTGTTGCTGTTGGGGTCTGCCTCCGATTGCGGACAAATTGTTGCACCTCAATCAAGCAGCAGTCAGTCGTCTGGTCTGGGAACCCGACATCTGCTCTAACTTTGGCTTTGGCCCACTCGGCAGCGGAACAACAGCAGCAGCAGCACCTCCACCACCAGCAACAGAGTTCAAAGCTTGTTGGCCTGACTGTTGGCTCATAAAAGTCAAGAAACTTGTTGATTAGATAAGGCGAAAGCAAACAGACTCACACACACTCATGCAATGGCCACATTGGGAGCACCAATGTTGAGCCACTTTCTCAGGCGGGGTCTTCGTCATCAATCCCACTGTACCAGCAGCACACATGTACATACATACATATGTGTAAGTGCATGCTTCTAGTGGAAGGCTGGCGATGCGTCAGCGGGCGCTCGCTCGCTCTTTCTATCTCGCTCACTAGGTAGTCCCAAGTGCAGTTGCAACTGGGCCAAACCGTACTCTCAGCTCAACTACATTGCTCTCTCCTTCTCCTTCTCTCTCTCTTTTTCTTTCTTTTGTACTCTCCATGCTGCGGTTTCGTATGTAAATTTTCGATTATGAAACAGCATAAAAAGTGTCTGCATTTGACAGCAGTAGACAACAATATGAATAGGGGTTGGGGCAGGGTAAGGGTAAGGGTTAGTGGCGGGGGCACACTTTCACCATGCGGTGTGTCAGCTGTGTGGCCCGTTTATTTCTTTTTCGACCAAAAAACAACCAAGTTAAAGAAAGAGCAAAGCAAAAAGAAACGAAAAGGCAAAGCAATTAAATAAAACAAATCAAATACATGTGTAAGAGCAGCCACAAATAAGTGTGAGTGGGAGGCACTCAGCAAGCACTCCCATTGCTCGTCATACTTGTGTACATTTTGTGTTTTTACACATACAAGATTTCAAATGCAAATTGTTTACCATACCGTTCCTAGAAGTTTCACTTCGTTCCCCTATCCTCAAGCCCTCTCCTAGAACTTTTAAGGGAAATTGTGAATCGCATTTAATGCAAACAAAGTCATAGGCTCCAAGCAGGGAGGGGTAGTGGGAGTGAGAGAGGTGGGCTGACCCGACGACAATTATTGCGCAGTTCGTTTCACTCACACACACACTTATGTATGCTGCCTGCACACACTCTTGGAAGGTGTCGTTGTTGTTGCTTTGTAAATGCCGTTTCTCTGTGTTTGCCTTTCCTTTGTTTTGTCTATTCCCCCACTCGCCCCCTTGTGTTTATTTTGTGCTCTCGCCTTGAAATAGAGATTTTTCAAATCTATTAATAATTCAAAGGCGCAAACCCCAAAGCGACAAACGATTCGATATGACTCTCGCCGCCCCAGCCAAAGTAGCAGCAGCGACAGCAGCTGTGAATGCAATTCAAATGCGGAAACATGTGCGAAGAGGGGTCCGGGGTGCTGTGCTCCACTTTAGCCAGCAGGCGCCAGTCGTTCCTCTCAGCTGGAGAGAGGAGCTCGAGTTGGCCGGGCCACTGAGGCAGATGCTGGGGCCAATTAGGAGTGCGGCTATCCCCAAGAGAACCGAAGAGGAAGAGTGTGCGATTCAGTGGTGAGAAGTGATATGGGAATGGGAATGTAGAACGACCAGCAAGCAGAAGGAGGCGCTCCGCCCACACAGAGATTAATGGCTTTTTCTTTTGCCACAGCAGCTACCCATTGGGCGGCAGGGCATGCTGCGTTCATCGATCGATTCAGTCAAGCATCATCGTAAACAGGGTATCCACCCTGCAGCGACGCAGTCTTAAGCCGAATCCTGCCTAGCCCACTCGGCTTTGTCCAAGAATTCTCTTTGAATACTCATAGGCTGGCTGCTTGCTGAATGGTCTCTGGTCCGAGGCCTCTTTGCATATTTCATTTTTCATCCATGGCCATTTGGTCGGCCAAAGGGGCTCAAGGCTCTTTAGGCAATTTGCAGCTCTGGTTCTCAGACGATGGATGGCATTATTAAAATATTCATAGAGCAAGAGCCATAGCCATAGAGTCCTAGCCGGTACCCTCCTTATCCCTCCCAAAGGGGGGCGCACTGCCAAGTTTAATTTATTTTGTGCGACAAACACGACGAGTCCGCGAATGCCAGACGATGGCGTCTCTGCGCCAAAAGGCGTCACTCACACATAGACATAAGTTCCATTTATAACCACGGGTTGGGGGGAATGAGAACTGGAATCG
Source organism: Drosophila guanche (assembly GCF_900245975.1). NCBI lineage: Eukaryota > Metazoa > Arthropoda > Insecta > Diptera > Drosophilidae > Drosophila > Drosophila guanche. The sequence goes on from NW_022995746.1 coordinate 2,632,914, forward strand.
GAATGCGTGGGATTTGGTCCCAGTTCTAATTGAGTAACACCAGATGGGTCCACGGACCAGGCAGCAGTGCAAATGGGCGTCAAAAAGTGCAACGTCTGCGGGAAAAGCTGCTTTTCAACGAAACTTTGCAATTAAAATACTCCACAGTTCCACAGCTGGACAACATTCAGAGTAGGTCAGCGTTTTTGTCTGCCAGCCGACAAAGAGTTCTCCTTCCTCTCTCTCTTTTGAATGCTCTCGGACGATGGGAGAGTGTTTGTGTTTGTTGTTTTTGCTAGTTTGTTTTTGCTGTTTTTGAAGCTGACGATAGCTAATATAAAGAAGAAGGGGAAGTACTAGTGCAAAAGATTGCTTCGTTCTCTCTCTGTCTTTATGGGAGATTAGTTAGTTCCCTCTCGCTTCTCTTGCTGGTGTTTGCTTATCTCGCGACCTTGGAATGTAATTTCCCTGCAAGTTCTTGACCGTGGGACTCGACTCGGACTCGTACTCAGACTCACACTCAACTCGACTCTCCTCCGACCGCTGAGTACACAAGTACGTGCCGGATGGGACCTTTGTGAGCTGAGCCTTGGATCACTTAGAGAGTATTTGTCTAGTCGAGGCCATTTTGTGCGCGTGAAGGAGAATCAAAATCAAAGCTGGAAGCAATTTTCATATATTTTACACACACGCTCACATCTCACATATGTCATGACTTTGGAGGAGCTCAATTCTCATGTTCAGGCTGGCTTTTGTTGTCTCGCTCTGGGTTCCCGGTGACATTGGAGAAAGGGAGATGGACTGGGCTGGACGGCATTGCCTTGTGTGTCACTTGGCTGCGGTTTGAAATTGAAACCTGTATGTATTTATAGCTCTGGATGGCTCTTTCGCTCTGTGTCTGTGTGTGTGTGTGTGTGTAAATTGTAATCAGATTCGTTCCGGAGACAAAGATTGACTTTCATTGTGTTCCAGGGGACACCATCAACCACCCACCACCACCAGGCAGCCTTGTTCCTGCTGATTCATCGATACCACGCGGAAGAACCTCTGCTGGAGGTCGCAGAGGCCCATGGCAATCAGCTCCATCTGATTCGAAGCGTTCTTTGTGGTGTTTTTCTGCTCCCCTTGTTCCATGACAAATAAAGAGCGCTTCAGCCTCCAGCTTCCCAGACAAAGCCTGTCTGACAACTGTTGTTTAATTGCCCATTTAGCGATGATCAATTAGTGGAATCACTGGAAAGGGCGATCGCTGGAAAGGGCGTTCCATTGCGCACTCGATTTCCGAGTAAATATCAATTCCTGGTACCCGTCACCCCCAGACACCCCTCCTTATCTCATTCCACTTGCCGCCCCCCGCACTTTGAGGCGCTATTTGCATGCGTTTTATTTCGCGCTTAGTCTGAAACGCATTTTGTCCCAGACTGGAGACGTGTGCTATTTTTATGTTTATTGGATCTGTTGGCGACAGTCGTGTTCTGATCGCGTCGCGAGCTGCAACTAAGCCATCCTAGCCACGGAATTCAATTGTAGCCAGCCGCGGTTTAAACGGGAGCAAACGCTGTAAGTTCCCATTCTAGGGCCAACGCTGTGACCTTTGAAAGTGTTGAAATGAAATTAGCTCAAGTTTCTCGAGTGCTCCTCTCAGAAGTCAAAACTAATAACTGTAATAACTGTTTCTACAGTGCCCACCCTTCTCTCGGCAGACAATGTCTTGGGGCAAGGTCTCTTATTCTGTGCTCTTCTGAAATTGACTAATTGCTTTTTCTCAGCGAAAGAGTAAAGTGAATGTGCTGCTCACAGACAACAAACACACACACATACAATCACTCTTCTCTGTTGAAATTGTTGGCAACAATATTAACCCCTTCACCCCGCCCTTTCGCTTTACACATCTTCCTCTCTCCAGTTGTGACTCATGGGGAGAAGAAATGAATATAAATATGCAAGAAATTTGCGTGGATGGTATTATGATACCCTTTACTCGAAGAGCAGAAGGGTATATTTACCATAAGTTCTGACATAGCCCCAGCGGTGTTTTCGCTGCAAGAACAATCGCTGCATTCCAAGAATTAATTAACATGTTAAATTAAGTTTTTGTATTGCCCACTTCGGTTCACTTTGTGTCATGTGTGTTTGTAGCTCCCATATCCCTCATCAATTGCTGGGTATTCTCAGCACGATTCGTTGTTCTTTTAGCTTTGTGTTGTTTGTCCAAGTGCTAAGGCGAAACCAAAATCAAAAGTTCATATGTGAGAAGTCTCTTTCCATATTTAAGCTGTTATTTATTATCATAATTTAGTCTGCTCTTTACTTTTCTTCGTTGCTTCATTGCTTCAATGCTTTGGCTGCCTCTCGTGCCTTTTGATATTTTTCTTTGTCGTCTGTCACTCCGTCATGCCGTCACTTAAAGTCTCGATGCTAAACGTCATGTGGTAGGTCCCAAGTTGTCGATGTTGCCTTCTTTTGTTGGTGTTTCTTATATTCCTTTCCCCTCTGTTTTTGCTCGACGTACAATTCGCGGATTGTACTTATTGTTATACACTTCCTAGACGTTATTATTTTTCGTGTGAATGTTTGCGCAGCGAAAAGAATTAAATGCATAACTTCCAAAATAATAAAGCTACAAGTTTCTGTGGATATTTTTTATAACCATTATTTTCTCAGTCGTAGTAATAATGCCACTGGAAAGGGTAATTAAAGCATCGTTCTTGAAGCTAGATTTTCATTCTTGTTTGTGTATGTGTGTATGTGTGTGTATGTTGTGATGGCTTTTCTGTATTATTGTGATGTTGCTGTTGTTGCTTTTTGCTTTTCGGTGTATTTTGCCGCAGACCAGCAACGAGTTTTACTTTTGTTTTTGTTTGAGTTGATTTTTTTCACGCTGAGTGCGCAAAATGCGCAAAAAACAAGTTTTGCACTTTTTCAGCAAAGACAAATAGGAATGTATTAGTATAAATAAGTGTGTGTTTCCGTTTATGTGTGTGTGTGTGTTTGTGTGTGTAAGTAAGCTAAGCTTTATCTGCATTACAGTCTCTGTGGCATGTGTGTGTATGTTGTATCCACTTGTGCCAAGCACGAAACGAAACGAAAACCGTCGAGATCCGAGATCAGAGATCGGAGATTGAGATCCATCCGGCGTAAACTGTGGAAACCCCAACACCCAGCCAGCTGCCTGTGTCAGAGGGAGAGTGCAATTGCGAGCGCAGAATCTGGGTGGGGGTGTCAAAGCTCAAAAGCTCCCGAGAATTGCTGTAGCGGGAGTGATGGGGAAGCAGTGCTAGTGAATCGATGCTCTCCAAATGCAGTTCGCAGTGGATGTTCCCTTGGACCCTACCCCCTGTCTTGGCCTGTAAGGTGGGTGACACAGTTTCCAATTTGCAGCGACGCTGATGATGCTGATGCTGCCGCTGCTCTGTTGACTTCCAATTAGCATTGCATTCTCTTTGAGATACACAGAGATGTACAGATGTGTAGTTCGTCTCTCAATTAGCATTCCAATGCTAATATTGAACAGCACTTTAGAAGATCTACGGAGTATGAGTGTTGTACCTGTAACCTTTATCCATGGGTTGGCATACAAACCTTTTAAATATTGTTACTTTCATATGGAACAGTTCCCCAGATAGAGTTTTCAAGCAATTTTCGATTGCAGAATACAGGGAAAAGGTCATAAAAGCTGCCCCAAGACTGGTATTCTCTTTAATTCGAATTTAACGTTAACAAAACGCATAAAAAAACCATTAAAAGTTTTTCAAATTGTTTGAATTAATAGTTTTTTAATGGTATGCCAGTTTTTCCCTCTACAAATTTCCCCACAAATTAAATTGCCAAACAATCGGTTGGTCACACTGCCACTGCACTTCACAGAGGGGCCTCCGATTGATGGAAAATTTGCTGTCATTACAGCTAAAATTGTCTTCCCCCGTCACCAGGCCTTCTCCTCACCCACTAAGCGCGACTCAAATGCTGTAAACGGTGGGCGTGGCTGGCTTTGCCTCTCTCTGGTAGTGTGGCTTCCACTCCTCTAACAGCCGCTGCATCTGTTGCCGCTGGGCAACTTTCACTTTCTCCGCTCATTCGCTGGATTTCAAAAATAGCTACTGCCAACTGCCGCTGCCGCATGCCACTTACCCGCCTCCTAACACCCAACTAACGAACTGCCTGTGCGTGCTCTAGTCGCCACGGCTCTCACTTGGACTTACTGGAACTGCAACTGGGCCTGGGACTTGGACCATTTGATTGGTCCAAAGGCGGCTGCTAGCTGGCTAAGGTCATCCAACCGCCTCCGCCTGTTGCCGTTGCCGTTGCCTTTGCTGTCACCGTTGCGGATTGTCAGCTCCGCAGATCTTTTGGCTGCCGGCGGAAGTCCGTCTTGGGTCAGTGAGCGAGCAAACAAGCGAAGGAGAAGGTGGAACTGGAAGTGGAAGTGGAGCGAGAGTTGTTTGCTTTCAAAGACGGCACTTAGGGACTTCCTGCCTGCAGCCTGCTGCTGCAAATTGATTCACAATTGCATTACGCCGGGCAGAAAGGATGACAAAAGATGTACAGCTGGTGGCTGTGGGCTGTGCCACAGGCGGTCTCTGATGATTGGCATTAACCAGTAGTTGCTTCTAGAACGTGCACCGTTTCCACCTTCTCCACCCCGGTTTGTTTGTGCCCCTCTGCAACTAGTTAACCAACTGAAACGCAGCGAAGCGTTCATGTGAAACGTCCAGTTTTTTTTTTAGCTTCAAGCCTCGACTTCGTCTATGGCCATATGCATATTTGGCTCTATGCTGCCTGCTGCTACTACTGCTATGGCTTTCCTTTTGGCAGGGTTGTATACATTTTATCAACGCGGAACTCTCCTTATCAGATCCATCTTTACTGCTGTTGCTCGTAGAATATCTGTCTAAAAATTCTTCAGCGAAAGCCCCTTTGGTTTAGTCATAATCTGGATTGCTCGCACATGTTTCAAATTCCCTAAAAACTAGAAATAGCTATTGCCTTTGAGTCATTTCCTACTCATGAATGAATGCGAGGGCTGTACTGTAGTATCTACTTGGAATTGGGCTTTTATGTTGGTAATAATCCAATCAAAAATTGTACAAATGTAAATGCCAGTCGTTTGTCTTATCTGTGGGTCATATTATATTTGTTATTTGGGTAAAATAGTTTCCTGTTTTTGTAGATAATCAAAGTAATAATTGATACTTTGATAATAACACTGTGCGACAAATGGGAACTGTTTGAATGTACTATGAGCGCGACAAATATTTGGCTGTAGGACTCGATGACTCCTCATAATTGGAGCTTGCAATTAAATCCCAAAATCTCATAAAAACGGGATTCAGTGACACAGAAACTGCAGCGCACACAAACCAAATTGAGTTTGAAAGAAAATTGCTCTAACTTTCACAGGAAATTTGATTCTTGAAGATATGGCGGACTCAAAGTCTTTTTTACCAATTATAACAAATTTCTTCAACTTTGACAACTTTTTAAATATTTTTGTTTTGTCATATTTTAGGGCGTGAACTCTTCAGTGGCATATATTCTTAACAAAATAAGCTACTAATTATTTAAATTGTTTAAAGAATTCCAAAGATACGAATTATTTATTAACTTAAAGCAGTTTTCTAATGTTGGCCCAGCAAGAACTAAAATCTTATTTTTGCCTCCAGCGAAGCACATTCTAAAAGTTGCCATTTGTTGCACAGTGTAATTGATAGACAGATAACACAGATAGATCAACAATTTGATCTGGAAACCACTCACAAATATCTTTTCTGCATAGCAGATTACCGAAATAAAACATTTAACTTTATTCTAACGACAATGCCCCATCAAAACCATTACTCTTTGGGCTCTAAAAATCTACCAAAAACCAAAATCAAAGAGTGTTTCAATATTCGCATTGCAGATTTTCCTGTTAGCCCGTTCTGCTGTTGCTGTTGCTATTTGCTATTTGCTGGTGCTGTTGCTGTTTCTCTGTTGCCATGTTGTTGCTTGTCCGTTCAAGTGGTTGTTGCTTTTCTTGTTGCTGTTTTGCTGGCCGTTTGGTGTGCTCGTTTCGTTTGGGAAATTCGTGAAAAAACCGAAATTAGCTTTCGGTGCGAGGCAAATTTTGCTGGAAAACTCTCTAACGGGAGCCCCGGCCCCTGCCCCTGCGCGACCAGCCCATCCATCATTTTAGTTTGTTTTTGGGTTTCGGTTTTCATGCCACACTGCTGGCCGCACTCCAAGTGCTCCAATTGCTGCTTGGAGCACAAGCCCCACCCCAGACCCAAGGCCAGGGCGAATTAATTTGCGCAATTAACTGAAATTGAACGCCCGTTTGGCGGGTCGTTCTGGCATTCTGTGACCCACTGACCCATGCCGCCACCTGGTCTGCGTCTCTGGCATCAAGCGCGCGGAAAACTTGAGGCAATTTCCATAACACAATAATAATTACTTGAAACTTAATTTCTGCCTTGCCTAATGTCTCTCTCTCTCTTCCTCTCTCCCTTTGCAGACGGGGACTGACGCCGCCACATCGTGTGAAATCCATATCGATGGCCACCTTCACACAAGAGGAGATCGACTTCCTGCGCTCGCACGGCAACGAGCTGTGCGCCAAGACCTGGCTGGGCTTGTGGGACCCCAAGCGGGCCGCCCACCAGCAGCAGCAGGACCAGCGGGAGCTAATGACCGACAAGTATGAGCGGAAGCGTTACTACCTAGAGCCAGCCAGTCCGTTGAAGTCGCTCAATCTGAAGGCTGCTGCTCCCGTGAACCTGCAGAGTCACAGCCACAATGGCCACCATCACAATGGAGTGAGTGTCTCGACGCTGTCGAGCAATGGATATGCCAGCATTCACCTGACGCCGCCTGCCGCCCAGCGCACCACAGCCAATGGCCTGCACAAGGGCACACCCGTCTCCAGCTCCTCAGCCACGTCCACGAGCATCAGCAGGCCGCAGCATCACCATCACAGCAACAACAACCATGACGCTTTTGGGCTGAACGGAGTAGGACTTACCAGCCTCAACAGCGCCGGATCCACGTCCACGGGCGCCCTCTCGGACACTAGCAGCTGCGCCAGCAACGGGTTTGCCGGTGAAACTGACTTTGTGGCGGACTTTGGCACGGCCAATATCTTTGATGCGACTTCGGCAAGATCCACAGGCTCACCGGCCGTCTCCTCGGCCTCATCGGTGAGCTCCACGAATGGATATGCCAAGGTACAGCCCATTCGAGCGGCCCACCTACACCAGCAGCAGCAGCAGCAGCAGCAACAGCAGCTACTGAATGGCAGCCAGGGAGCGGAGAACTTTGCGGACTTTGATCATGCGCCCATCTTCAATGGCGTGGGTAAGTGAGGGGGATGAACCACAGGGGACTTGCTTCCTTTTTATACCCGGTACTCGAAGAGTAAATAGGGTATAATTGTATTTGTGCGAATAACGGTTGTATGTAACGCCCAGAAGGAAGCGTTTCCGACCCCATAAAGTATATATATTCTTGATCAGAATCAATAGCCGAGTCGATAGAGCCATGTCCGTCTTGTTGAGCGCCTGGATCTCAGAGACTATAAGAGCTAGCTAAATGTGGCTCACACTGTTACAAGTGTATTTCAAAAATGAGCCACGCCCCTTCCGCCCCCGTAAAAGGCCAAAAACCTCCCAAATCAATTTGGAATTTTGAAGATAAAAGAAAACTAAAACGCCATTCTGTAGGGGATGACCATATCTATCAGATCACCAAATTGCGATCCGATTGGATCATTATTATGGCCACAATGAATAAATTAATTTCCAGTGGCTAAACCTACCCTGTCCCGCAGCTTATATTTGTTTTTTTTTCACATTCTCTCATTTACACTCTGCTTCTGCAATGCCTCTGCCTCTGACTTGTCTCTCCCACTGCCGTGGATTTGCAGTGTGTGGGTCTGAGAGAGACAGGTGTAGAAAAAATATAAAATGTCAAATGTAAAATTCAAAACAAAAACAATATGCGACAGGTACTTTGACGAGTACCGGGTATACAAGTTGTGACGCGTAAGAAGCGTCTCACACGTCCCATCTCGTTTCCTTTGGTTTTATTTAAGTTTTGAGTTGCGCGGATTCGTCTTTCGATCACTCTTCGAGGAGCCTGCTTCCTCCTGCCACCATGCTTGCACCACATGTAGAACGCTTGCCTCCGCCCCATATGCTATCCTTCAGCTATGGATTCAGTGTCTGACAATCTTTCTCTCCCTTTGCGGGCAGCTCCCAGGGCGGTGAAGGCGCTGCCGCCAGTGTTCAACGGTTGGGTGAGTGACTGGAGCAGGCACAACTTCCACGATCCCTTCGACGATAGAAATTGGCTGCCGCCAAAGCCACAAACTACTCCTGCAGCAGCAGCATCCAGGGTGAACGAAGAGCCCGCGCTGAACTGGAGCTTCTGGCAGGAGCAGATGCACATGGAGCCAGAGCCAGAGATGGAATACTCCATGATCCAACGCACAAACTCTACCAACTCCTGGTACTCGAGCGGCGAAGAGCCACCACTGTCGCCGACAAATCCCTTTCTGTCTGCAGAGCCTCCGCTGCCTCCGCCAAGCCGTGCCTCCTACTTGTTGTTCAGCTCCCTGTCGAGCAGTTTTCCCGAGGAGGAGGAGTACGAGTATCAAGCGGAAGAGGCAGCAGCACAGCCACAAGCGGAACAGCAAAACCAAGAACCAAATCCAACTTCAAGTTCAAGTCAAGATTCCGACATATTGAATGCCAATTTCAGTGATTTCTTTACGTGGAGTAAGTTTTGAGTTGCGTTTTCAGTTGCGTTTCGTTCTTCGTTCTTTGATTGATTTGTTTGTACTCCTTTTGGTTCTGTGTTTAGTTTTGATTTGTGTATTCGTTTGCCAGTAGTTGAAGCCCCCTTGTAACCCCACTTGCTTGGTTCAGCTACTAATCCATTTTCCATGTTCTTTTAGGCGCTCCGCTGCAGAATGGCCACACGCCACCCGCAGGCCATAGTGCATCGGCTGTGGCGCCCAGCGAGGACCGCTATGCGGCACTCAAGGACCTCGATGAGCAGCTGCGCGAATTGAAGGCCAGTGAGTCGTCCGCCTCGGAGGCACCAACGCCCACCAATGGCAACAACAACAACAACAACAACAATGGCCACCAGGCGACGGACGCCTTTGGCAGCGGTAAGTGCTCAAAACACTTGAAGCCGTCCTTAAAGCAGTCACTAATTGGGTTCTCCTTGTGCAGCTCTTATCAACAACAATCCGAATCCTTTCAAGAGCCAGCAGCAGCAGCAGATGCTAAGCAATCACGTGGTGAATCCATTCCAGCAGCAGCAACAGCAGCAGCAGCAGCAGCAGCAGCAGCAGAATCTCTATGGCCAGTTGACGCTCATACCAAATGCATACGGCAGCAGTCCCCAACAGCAGCAGCAGCAGACAAACTTCTTTAACTTTAATAACAATGGCTATGCCATGGGCCAGGGTCTGCCCAATGGCTGCGGCTTTGGCAGCATGCAGCCAGCACCAGTTATGGCCAACAATCCTTTTGCAGTAAGTGGGGAAAACACAAGGCAAATGGCAGTCCGAATCAATATTAAACGTTCTCTCTCTTCACAGGCAAGCGGCGCCATGAACACCAATAATCCATTTTTATGAGACTCAAGCCAGAAGCAACACTCGCCACTCGACGCCACTTGGCTGAGACGCTGACAGCCAGCCAGAACAAAGCGGGGGACTCCAGAAGGAACAACTGCGCTGCGAGTGAACCGAACCGAAATTAGTCCATTTTACGAACAATAGCATTAATCTACTATATACGAGTACGAGTACGATGCATAAAAAACACACTCTAACGGCTGGTGTACATAGGTGAAAATGTGTACGCGCCTCCAGAGCGGGATGATATATACATATATATATATTCTTTTATATGATAAAAATCTAGAACATGTACTAATACTAGTGAGAGGCAAAGTACTCTCTCTCAGCCTCTCTTCTCTGTCTCTCTGTCTCTGGCGATTTCAATGTCACCTGTCACCTGTCCCCTCTAGCACTTTCGTTGCGGATAAGAAACTCTGTCAGTTATTGATTGTGTGGCCTTAATAAGATTATAAAACTATAAATTATACGGATAGAGATACCATAAACAGATACTACCCCAGATATATATACATATATGCTTTTGTACCTAATGAATTTGCTTCTTATTTCTGTACCCTGACTCTCTGCTCGCTTACCTTTTCCGTAAGTCAGCCGCAGCTGCACGTACGTGCAGATTGCTCAATAAAAAGTTTAACTTTGTTACACCACCAACAGACGTTAGTACGTGCGTACAAACGGTCTGTCTGTGTCGTGTGAGTGGAGTATTTATAATTGTAAGCCCCAAATGTAATACCGCCCCATACGGAACCCCCAACCGACCCCTCATCCATGAATCACGTTCACATGCTCACTCTGCACATGCCCATGCCCATGTCCAGATAAGAAGCAAAGAATTTTTTCCATTTTTAGCCTTACAAACAGAAACATTATCGAAGCCTTAAAGTTATTTAAACTACGAAATTTCAATAAAAACAAATAAGAACGCTATGTGCATAATTATCTTTGAATCAATCAATTTTTGGTTTTTCTTCTATGTTATTTGTAGGGGAATTGTAACCCAGATATACGGAAACAGCAGATTCTCACAAATTAGAATTGTTCAGAAATTAGAGTCGATCATTTTAATACACTGGTGGCGGATTTTGTATACAACTGTAACATTTTTGGCTGAAGTAAAACTAAAATTGGGAGCTCCCGATTTATTCGTGGTGTAAAAAGGCTAGATAGGCTTTTTAAAATTTATGTCAGTTGATGATAATTAAAGTTAAAAATGCAAAAAGTAAAAAAAAAATGTCCAGAAATTAGAATCAACCCAGGAAAAAATTGGTTCAAATTTGCGAGATTCTGCGAGATTTGCGAATGGCCACAAATGTGAAACCATCAATGCTGGGGCTATGAAACGTTTACATCTGGTTCTCAAAGCTGACTGCTATGAAAATATTGAAGCTGGCCGCTCTGATATCCGATACTCTCGATCATCGAAAATAATGATTAACAAATATTTAAATACTTTTTTTAAATCTACGAGTGGAATGTTTTTTCGTCACAGGAAAGCGAAAATCTTTTTTTTATCCTTTTTTAGCCTTTTTATCGCTATTCCTTTGGCTCCGATTGTTAATAAATGAACCCGAACGAGACGTTCATTTTATTTAATTTATTTGAATGTTTATTTTTATTCATTTCCGTTTCGGTATAATTTCTAGTTTGTTCTCGTCTTCTTTAGTTCTAGTTGGTTTTTAGCAATTGTTTAAATTACCATAAATTATTTAAGGTTTATTTTGTTACGTACTCGTATATATATAAATTTATATCTTAAAAATTCGCATATGAAAGAAAGTCGAAAAGTCAGCTAACTCCTCGCCTGGCAGCCAGTCCCCGCCCCCGTCCCCGTCCCGTATCTAATCATCGTTTACCTAATCACTTTCCTAGAGCTAAATAAAAACAAAATAATAATTATCAAAAAAGGCAAACAAAAATGTAATTGCAATAATTAAACAAAAGTTAAAGCTGGAATCGCTGCACTCTACTCTTAATCGTAAATAAAAGGTAAATATGTATAGTTTTATGTATATTGTGAAAGAGGTGTCCTAGGTGTGTGTTTGTGTGTGTTAGCTTTGCATCAACTGTACAGTATGGCGTAGTTAAGCCTCCCCCTCCCCGGTTGCCGCACAAACGATTCGATTATGTGATTTTTTTTTTATAATTATGCGAACAGCATCTGGAGCCAGAGCTGCTCAGAGATATCAATTGTATTTCGTTATGGTTATATCGTAGTCGATAATTAAATGGTTAAATAACAAAAATGACTGTAGGAGCGATCCTCACTCTGGCTGTGTGTGTGTGTGTGTGGGGGGGTTGAGTTTGTTGTGCGATGTGTGTGGCATGGTGGCATGTATGTACATACACAAACAACTATATTGCGGACTTGGGTTATACATAGGTAATCGTTATGCACGTATAATAGACATCATCATACTGATTTTGGGCACATACCGACCCGTACATATATACTATATATATTTATATATATACTATACGTATGTATATATGTATGGTTCATATTTCATATTACATTTCTCAAGTGTGTGTTTGGGTTAAAAGCGTTCTCATATCTCGATCTTTTCTGCTCTCCTGTCTAGTCTCTTCTTGTGTACATTTTAGTCGGCTACAACTTTCGTTTTAGAATATAGTAATATGTGCACATGTATGTATATGGTATGTTTTTTATATACTTATGTAAGTGTAATGTTGCATGTTGACATCTAGAATTGTTCTTTGAATCATCCATCTCATCCCTCTCATCTGTCACATCCCTCACTTGCCACCTCCGAAGGCGGCTCACAAAAGGTAATGTGATGTGTGGTGTGTGCTTTCTCCACGTTAACATAGCCAATGCGTTAATTAAGCGTTAATTTAATTTAATTTAATTATATAAAAGTACAAAAAGGTCCTTCTTCCGTGGTTATATAAGATCTATATATACACACACACTCATACACAGATTCCATTCGGTCTCTGATCTGATATCAACTGAACTGAACTGCGCTTGAACCTTCGAATTGGTTTTGGCATTTAACTGAATCTGAATCTTAATCCGAATCTAAGACTGAATTTGAAACTGAGTTTGAATCTGAATTTGTATCTGGAAACTACATTGAACTACACGTCGAGCTGAGCTGCTGAGCTGCCTATAAATTTAGCCTTGGTATATCTTTGTGTTGTATAATGCTTAATACGGGTAATAATGATGCCCCCGATGCCCCACTTTCGATGAGATTCCTCCGCGATTCATCAATTTACGTTCCATTGGCCTTGGGCAGCGATCGCACCAGATACAGCTTCTCGCCCTGCTTGTTCGTGTAGATGGGCGCTCTTTGGTAGTGATCGACCAGCTGGTCCAGTGAGTGGAATTTCCGCTGCCCAATGCAGTACATATTCTGCTCCACATGCACGCGGAAGTGCTTGTTCCTGCCGGGTGCCTTTAGCGAAACCGAATAGTCGCCCATCTGCAATAGTAGAATAAGGTTTTAGGTCCAGCTCTCAACAACTGCTCTTCCCACTTACGTTAGTCTCACTGTCTCTGATGAGGAAGTCGCCGTCATGGCCGTGGCCATTGAGCACCGTGTCGCACTGGCTGCGAGTGATGGCGCCGTAGTACCAGGTCTTGCCCGCCAAATTTGGTCGCTCCATGGGCTGAGTGGAGGATTGCGAGGAGGGTTTGTTGTTGCCCTCGTTGCGGCGTTCCATGGAGTCTCCGCCGCCTCCTCCGCCACCACCAGCCCCACCACCATTGCTGCCACTGCCGTTGCCATTGCCGGCGGCGCTAGTGTTGCGATAGGGCGTGGCCAGGTAATCATTCAACTCTTGTAGATAATTGCGTGGAACTAAACCGACTTGGCCCTGGTTGTTTCGAGCTTTGTACCAGTCCGGATCGGAGGCGGGCCGATCGACAATCTCCAGCCGGTCGCCCTTCTCAAACGACAGCTCCTGATCATTGTTCGACGTGAAGCTGTAGAGGGCCACCTGCAAGAGAATACGAACATTAGATGCCACACAAGAATCTATTGTAAAAATTGCATACCACAATATCGAGGACGTTCTCGGCCATGGCATAGGTGTGAATCTCGCCATCGTTATCACAATCCTCGGTTGTGTAGTTGCTGGGGAACCAGCCGACAGAATTGCCGCTCTGGCCGCGCCACCAGCCATCATTGGACTTCTCTAAGATGAGGATGCGCGTGCCCTTGGTCAGTGAGAGTTCATCGGGCTGCTGGGCCTGGTAGTTGTACTTGACAATGGCCGTGCCAATGGCCTCGGCCGGATCGGGGGGCAAGCGTCGCGACATGGTTGGACTCTCGACCTGCCGGGACGGCGAACAGTTGGGCAGCGTCTTCGAACCGGAACCCTTTTTCACCTTCTTCTTAATGCTGCAAAGACAGATGCAAAGAAAACACAAATCAGATCAATTCAAGGCTGGAACACTCTTTGGGAGGTACTTCTCGGGGGTTTTTGGGTTCTTTATAAAGGGTTTTAGTTGGGTGTTAGACTAGCCCTAGGTTTCATTCGTTTTGGGGTGTTAGTTATGGTCCAGGGGCAGGGCTCGACATTTGAGTGACAACAAAAGTAAAAGGAATTTGTTTACAAAAATACAAAAGCCGAAAAGCAGTTGAAACAGAAATTACAATAATCAAAGCAAAAACAAGGAGTTGGGAAAGAGATACTTCTACAGTTAAAGATACAGATATATGTGGATATATAGAGAGAGAGATCTTAATACTGCTGAAATCAGAGCAAGAAGAAGGCTTAAGTTTAGTTCTGAACTCGGGGGGCTGGACGCACCTGTCGAAGAGCGATGGCTTCTCCTTCTTCACATAGTTGCTGGGAACATAGCCGGACTGATTGCGGCTGTTCTGGACACGCCACCAATGCTTTGAGTCATCCAGCAGCAGATAGCGCTCGTTCTTGCGCAGGTCCAACTCTTGGGCACCCTGCGCCGCATAATCGTACTTGGCTACCACGTAGCAGACGTCTTCCTGTGATTTGCCTGCGCATTAAATGGTAGAGAATGGAAGTTTATAGAGTGTTCCAATGGATTGTCAATGGCTGAGCGCTTACCGTGCTTCATGTTTCCCGCCATTGATTGGATTCCAGCGTTGCCAGCGGCGCTGCAACTGGATGAGTTACCGCTGCTGCTGCCGCCGTTGCTGTAGTCGATCGCTGGCTGGCCGAATGTCACACTTTTGTGCTGTGCACTGCAGCTGGAGGCGGTCGACAGGGTGCGATGGTGCAGCTGTAGCTGCTGCTGCTGCTGTTGCTGCTGCTGCTGCTGTTGCTGCTGCTGCTGTTGGGAGAGCGACGAGTGGCGCTGATGGTGCGCCGGCGATCCAGGTGCCTGTGCCTGCGTCTGCGGACGGTATTGGTAGATCTGGTTTTGGTTCTGATTCTGATTGAGATTCAGATTCTGATGCTGCGGCGGTGGCGGCGGATACTGTTGAGCACTGCTGCTGGTGCTGCTGTTTGAGGAGTCGGGGATGTTACGAGCGAACCGCTGTGGGTGTTCCAACATTCCAGACCAGCTCCTCCCTCCACAAGGGCCTCCTCCGTCGCTCGCTTCGGGCGCTGCCTAGCTAGCGTTGGCCGGCTCCAGGTACTCCAGCTGCTGCTGCACGTAATGGATGCAAGATGCGGGATGGATGCAAACGAGAGTTTCGGGCTCAGTATTCATTCAGTTTTCGTTTTCGTGTGCTGCTGCTTCTGCTGCTGCTGGTCTGTGTGTTTGGTTAGCAATCTATGCTTGCTGCAAGTTGCTGCCTCTTGGCGGCCTTCCAGCCAATGCATTTCTGCTGTGCCTCAGCATCTGGACATGGTCATGGGCGTGAGATGCATGTGCATATGCGTGGGCGTGGCAGGTGGCAGTAGCAGCAAGCCAAAAAACAAACAAATGCAGCGCAAACGATAAGATGGAATGCAAAACGCGCAACGAGAACGCAACGCAAAACCGAGAAAAAAAAGAGAAAAAGAAAAGAAAAAAAGGAAATTCGAAATTAAATCTCTGCATAAAGAAGCGTGAAAATGATTAACGTTCCAAATACGTAAAGGCACTTAATATACAACGTTTAATAAAAACATAACTCAAAATTAGCATCCGAACAAAAGTGTTTTGTTTGGTTTGGTTTTGAATTCGGGTCAGCGGGCGAGCGAGCGAGCGATCTATGAATGTCTGGATGGATGTGATGAATGATGGATGGTTGGAATGAAGCAGGGACTGGGACAGGGGCCGGGGACCGTTACCAGTTGTGTGTTGCAATTAAAAACAATCTCAACGGTGAGGCAAGTGAAAGTTGCACAGCAGCCAGGGAGCCAGCCAGCAAGCAGCCGCCTCTGGCTTCCCAATTGAATTCAATTGCTGTGTTGACTCTTCAATTTGAATGAATCGAATGCTGGAGTGAGTGTTGGGTATTGATTTGGCTACAATCGTGTGGCTATGGAGGTTACCGAGAACCATAATACATTCCCTCACACATCTGTGAACGGGGAAACGAGGTGCCCATCGAACAAGAGAGCGCGCACTGCGACCGCAATGAGTCACGAACGGGATTCGAAGTGGAATTGGAAATTGGTTGCTGAGATTTATCAAACCAAACTAACCAAACAGCTGTCCCAAACAGCTTCAGCAGCATGACATAAGGCGGCTCAATGAGGCTGCCTCTACAAAGGTTGGCAGAGTTCGTTGTCCAAAGATCTGCAGACAGCAAAATCAAAGTCAATGTCATAGCCCAGGGCCCCCTGTTCAATAATTAAAAATCAATAAGTGGGCAGCAGACACCACAGACACGACAAGACACAGACACAAACAGAGCTCTTCTAGGGCCTTGGCTTTGCGGTTTTCACTTTTTCACCTCACAGATAATTGGCTCAATGGCAGAGTCTAAGATTTTCTACTAAGAACTGGGTCTTTGGCACATCATAAAATGTTGTCATCATTAGATAAGAGCTTGCTTGCTTCGCTTGTTTGTATCTCATCGATTACTCAAGGTTTTGTGCCTGTGCTTGTGTCTGATATTGAATAAAGATATGGCAAATGTTCCCAGATTAAGTGCAATATTTCTGAGTCACTCTTCCGTTGAAGAAAGTGGGGTTTCCGTCTGAAACTGCTGAAATCGAACCCAAAACACGACGAAAAGAAAGAACCAAAAAGATTATGCTTTGTGCAAATGTTTGCCTGCCACCTGATAAGACGGCATATAGGGGGGGTGGACCCAGAAAAAACATGAAACGCTTGGCTGGCCCGCTGCCAATGAACTGCACGGCGCTTGCAGCAGCGATGGATTCGGATTTTCTTTCGGCTTTTGTTTTGTTTTCACTGGTTGTGTTTGGCTTGCCTTGCATAAGTATGTAGGGGCCCCACAGAGAGACAGAGCCAGTGCCACAGCCAAGACATTGACATAGCCACATTGCCATCTACGGGCACATCCACCAAACAGCCAGCCAACTACCCAACCATCCATCCATATCCATATCTATGCCCATTGCCTTGACAACATTTCATTTCGTCAGAGAAGAAAGACAAAAAGAAAGAAAGAGTTGCACGTGCCTGAGCGGTGGGACGGGGGGCGCTGGGATAGACAAGCCCACGATTTTATGAGGCGGAAAGTTTTCTTCTGCTTGGCTGGGATGGGAACGAAGGCGGAGATTGGGTGGAGTGGAATTGGATGGGCCAGAAACGGTAGGCAGTACGGAAGCACTCATTTCGGTTCCATTCGAGGAAGCAGCGAAGGGGAGATTCATATGAATATGCATGCCCCATGCCCCCACCAAAGTGGCCCTAAAAACAATCACAAACAAATTGGGAAGCACAAAACGGAGGAGAATTATGCTCTGTAATAAGTCGCAGACCGACTCCGGATCGATTTGAATGGGGGAGAACAGAGAACAGAAAGTGGGGCAAACCCAATGAAGGCTGTGAGAGGGGGATTCGTGGAGGAGTGTTATCTGGTGTCGCGCGAGGCAAAGGGCAGCAGCCAAGCCACAAAAACCCATGCCAGAGGAAGCCCATCCGCAATGTTTATATAAGATCATTTATTATGTGGGCATTCGAGAGTTGATTAAGCATTTGTTTGTGCGGTGAATTGGGATTCGGGATTCGATTTGGGAGTCCACTTTGGCTGTTGCCGAGTGGACTGTAGGGATGGATGCAGCGAATATTTGAGAGCACGAAAGGCGTAGAGCTGCTGCGCATTCTGTGAGCGGTGGTTGGTTTGCCAGTTACCAAGGATGGACGGGGCGTGATATGGCGATGAACGGTGGGCTGGTGGTGGTGGTGATGGTGCTGCGGGGATGGTGGGGAATGTGGCACAGTTGCAGGATTGCAGAAAAGGGCACGAGACCATGGGTTACCCAAAAAATATAGAAAAAGTGTCATTAGGAAAACGCACTTTTGAGGACCAACTTCTAAGGGTTGCTGGCCTGCCAGGGTACCCACCCACCGAGGGAGAGCAGCGGTAAATGCGTACGCACCACCAGGTGCTGACGAAGGAGAGAGCAAGCAAACCCAACACACACACACACACAGCCAAAGAGAGAGCGGACTCAGTCAGCAGGCGAGTGAGCGAGCGAGAGAGTGCGATGCAAAGACAGACAGAGAGATAGAGACACCACTAAATGAGAGCGAGCAGAGACACAAAACAGGAGCTAAAAGGAGCAGCCGAATATTTTGTGTGTACCTACCGGAGACGACGAGAGATTCGATGGAGACGATGACAACAGGGCACGGCTGCGGGGAAGCGGCAACCAACGGCAACTCCTATTCCTTGTTCCTGATCCGTGTATTCCGTGTGTGCGGTGCGCCTAGCAGCAGCCAGCGGCCCCAGCCCCTTTCGTCGGCATCGGCGGAGGAGACTTCACTTTCTTTCTTTTGCGGCTCAGGCAGCTGCACTTGCACTTGCAGCACTAATAATCCAGGGTATTGCACTTTACACACGATTATAATTATAATACTCCCCGATGTATGGATGTATGCATTCCTCTTTATGAATGATGTGTGTGTGTATTGTATGTACATATGCTGCTAGGGCGGTCGAAAAACACACGAAAGCAAACGAATTCAACACTTTTCGCGTTATACCGACAATGCACACGATAATTAGTGCAATTATTGAGGCGAATGAACCCTTTTAAGCACTCGCAAATTATTAATTCATTTAATTTTTAATGATTTTACCGGAGCCGTTTTTTATACGTCCAGTTTCGATATGTCGATGGCGATAACGATAGGCGATGTGCCCAGAGTTGTGCAAGGCTCGCGCAACGCCCACTTTCCAGCACTGTTTCCAATCGATTGTTATTGTTATTGTTTTGCACCTGCAATTTGTTTAAAAAAAAAACGAATTTGCTGGGAAATGTTGGGCACAGTGAGAGTCGGAGCATGGACAGCTCCCCGCCTGACTCGCAGCTACACGACGAAGGCTAAGCGCAGCGTGCTCTCCCAGGACAAGAGCAAAATAAAGGACTACACGCCAAAGGTTTCGGATCCACACGCGAACCGGGTTTATGTCTGGGGATTCCAGGAGACCGGCGCCCTCGGGCTGCAGACGAGCGTGAAGAAGGCCCAGGAGCGATACACCGAAATGGTCCACCACCCAACACGACTCCAGTTCTCGAACAACAACGAGATCACAGATGTGGCAGCCGGCTACGGCTTCACTGCCTACGCTGTGCAGCGCTCCGACGGCGAGACGCTCTTTGGCAGCGGCCTCAACACGGACTCCCAGCTGGGCTTCCAGGTGAAGGGCAACCCCAAGGACCCGGCCAACCTGGACGTGATCATATATCCCACAGCCATTCGACTTCCGCGGGAGCATGGTGAGACGGACGAGGACATGCAGGTGCGCAGCATGGCCGCTGGCAGGGCCCATCTCGTGGTGGTCACCCGGAACGGGACCATCTTCACCCTGGGCAACAATTCGTACGGACAGTGTGGTCGATCCATCATCGAAGACGAGAGATACAGCCGAAGCGCCCTCATCCACAGGATTGCCCAGACCGATATCTGTGGGGCGGATGACGAGATCGTCAGCGTGGAGTGCGGCCAGGACCACACAATGTTCCTCACCAAGCTGGGCCGCGTCTACACCTGCGGCTGGGGCGCAGATGGACAGACGGGTCAGGGAAACTACCACACAGCGGGACAGATCACGCTCATCGGCGGCGACATCGAGAAGGAGCGCATTGTGCGGCTGACCAGCTCCTCGGACTGTGTTCTGGCGCTCAACGAGCGGGGCGACGTATTCGGATGGGGCAACTCGGAGTACGGGCAGCTGGACGACTCGGAGCACGCCCATACGCAGATAAACACACCGCGCGCGCTGCAGCTCACCAAGGGGATTGGTGTCATCAAGGATGTGGCTACTGGCGGCTCGTTCTGCATGGCCCTGAATGACCAGGGTCTGGTCTACACCTGGGGCTACGGCATCCTGGGCTTTGGACCCTTTGTGGAGCAAACATCAAAGCCGCAGCACCTGCTGCCACCCCTGTTTGGACGCAATGACTTTAGCAATGCCACCACCGTGGTCTCCATTGGCTGCGGTGTCTTCCACATGGGCGCCGTCAACTCGGACGGTGATCTGTTCATGTGGGGCAAGAACCGCTTTGGCCATCTGGGCCTGGGCCACAAGAAAGATCAGTTCTTTCCCTTCAAGGCGGCCATCAATGGGAAGGTGACAAAGGTAGCCTACGGCGTGGATCACACCATAGCACTGTGCAAGCCCTACTTTTAGTGCAAAATAAATAATATTCAGATAAAGAGATTGGCTTAAAGATCACAAATTCGCGTTTAATACATTTAAATACTTTAAAGAACATTTAGAGTAGTGTTTTCTGTTTGTTTCTGTCTGTTTCTTTTGATAGTTTTTTGTCTGTTCGGAACTCGATCCTGTTCTTTTTGCATCTGTCGAGTCGTGTCGAGTACTGTGTGTGCATGTGTAAATAGCTATCGATCTCTCGTGTTCTATACATTAATTGTTAGATAGTTAAAGAGCATATACTATATAAAATATGTACTTGGAATGGTATGCATTATGCCTAGTCGCGCTTCGACTAAATACTCCCAGAGTAGGACAGATTAGGGAGTGTTTTTCCCCACCCTGCCTTACACTCTCCTACTGCCTGGCTGATTCATTGCTTTCGTATTTGTCACAATTTCTTCAATCGCATTTTGATTGCGTTCTAGGTACATTTTTCTTTCGCTTCTCTATGATTCGCTTAAAAACTCTTGCGAGCTCTCATACGCGCTCGCAGAGTCATCGATTGGCCAATGGATATTGTACACTCTTCTGTTCTGTTCCGTTCCGTTCGGTTCTGTTTTTGGTTGTCTAACCTGATTTATAAGCATTGTCCTCAAACTGGCGACTACAAACAGATCGGTCTTCGTTATATATAAATCAATTCTAATTAATAATTTGTTTAGGTTTGTGTTATTTTATATGTTGTTTAAGCTTAAAACGGTTCGCAGCTCAGCTCCTCAGGCCACTTGCTCCCGTGCGGACTCGCTCGCCTCGTAGGCCTCCACCTCGGCTATGTTGGACAGATCGTACTCGATGACGCCCTTGCCCATGAATGCGGCATACTTGCCGGCATCTGGTAGTGGATCTGCCGACCGCTTGGACACTGCAAATGGAAGCAATGAGAAAAATCTTCGGGCTTGCTTTGCATGCCACTTACCGCCAGAGACGAACTTCTCCATCATGTAGACCTTCATGTCGTAGCACTCGTTGGCAATGCGCTCCGAGATGAGCGAGAGATCGGTGATGCGGGGTGTGATTACGCGCATATTGCGGCGCACTCGCTCCGTGTCAATGTTGTAGTATCCGGTGCCCATTTTCTTCATTAGATCAACGAAGCTGGTGGGCGGCAGAGTGGTCTCCCGGTCGAGGGGCATGATGAAACACCGATTGGTGGTGGTATCAATGATGGCCGATTGGTTCTCCTTGAAGTCGTGCATGAAGCGTCCACAGCGACCGTCCTTGAAGTCGGGCACATCGATCTTCGCATATCCCTCCTCATCGCTGCTGTCCAGCTCGATCTCCTCGCGGAAGAAGTTATCCTCGTCGCCGAAACGTCTGTCCAGGCCAGTGCCATCGGTGGAGCTTGCGCCACTGAACTGTGGCAACAGTGCCCGCCAGTTGATCTGGGCGAAGCCATCGTCGCTGCGTGGATAGAAGCGCGGCATCTCGATCGAGTCCTCGGGATATGGAATCTCGCAAAGAGCGTGATAGCGCATATTGGCATGGGGTGGGGCGTACAGCCTGTAGAGGGTCCAGCCGCCCAGCACTCCCATCATCATGACCACCATGGCGATCAGGAAGAGCAAGAAGGACTTAAGGCAATGGTGCTGCGGCCTATTGAAGACCATCGACTCGGCATCGGCCTCTGAGTCATTGTAGGCACCTTTGGGCTGTGGGTTAACAGGATTAGCAGGAAATATCAACGTAAATGCTCCACTGAGCGCAGTGATAACCCGCAAAAAGAAACTACCACGGGGGCTGGTGACTCAGATAAGTACTCGTGTTCATTGGCCCAGCTGTTGGGTCAGATAAAGCTTTCCCAATGCAAGAAAAGTAGTGCGCAAGCAGTTATCGGGGGCACTGTGTTTACGACGGGCTGTGCTGTGCTGTGCAGCTTTCTGGTCGCTGGTCAAAGGGCAATTGCAAATAAAAAAGCAACACAAAGAACTTTGCATGGGTTTTTCCTAGTGGCATTTTCATGTCCAACATCTGCGTGCCTGGCAATCAACAGGAAGAAGTGACCCCAAGGAAGTGGGAGTGGGCGGTAGTGGGTGCTCCCTTGGGTTTCCCCAGGAAAAAAAGTGAATGGCAGCCATGGGAGTTGGGGTGGTGCTTTGGCGTTTGCTGGCTAAGAAAAAGAGTGCAAGGCCAGCGGCAATTCCAGCATGGAAAAATCAATAGCTATGCACGTCAGGCTGCCGAGCACAGGCTGGGCGGGCACCAGAGACGAACACGGGAATTTGGGCCACCCCTACCCTACCCCTGTAAAGCAAGAGAGCTTCCACGCTCGTCGTACAAATGTGTGTGTACATATGGGAGACTTAAATTGCACGAGGCGTAACGAAACTTGTAGCTTTATGGGGCCGAAGGACAGTGGAGACTCGGGGCCTCGCAAGGACATGAAAACGTTGCGCAAAAATGGCCATTTTAATTGGATAAACTTACAGCGATTAGCGAGCCATGGTGCATCAGAGTCTCATCGTTAAGGTTCATGGGAAGTGGCACCTTCTCCTGGTCCTTGGGTTCGCCCCTCAATTTCGCCAGAATAGTCATTGTCACCGTTTTGTGTTTTTTCACGAACGAACTGTGCTCGGATCTGTTTGTTTATTCGGAAAATTTTTAGTGCGCAATTGGGGCTGTCGATATTTTCTGGCAAGTGTATGTTCGATGTTGCTGTCGATATTTGTTGAAGAGTGTTGCTATCGATGATTGTTGATGAGGGCATGCATGGTGTTGCATTGAAAATGTTTAAACAATATGATTTGTTTTTTCACTCCAGTCGAGAGCGCAGTAATATGGTTTTACAGGAATTTTCACATATTCCACTATCGATGGTGGCCACTATCGATGTTTTCCCAGGCCTAGTTTCCAGCGATATGATTAACCTACTCATTTTTTAAAATATACCGTAGTCTTAAATCATATTCCTCGATTTTGTTGTTCTTTTTAATATTACTAACTAGTTAGGAGTCTTCGCGCTATACCTAGAATTTTATCCGATTTATCAAACAGTTCTCCACAAGATTGGCTTGATGACTTTATCTTAGACTGACATGTTCTTATCCTTTTCATATGATATCCATGTAAATACGTATTTGTATCAATAGTGATGGTGGTAGACATGGTCACACGAGAAAATATTCGACTGAAAGAAAATCCTACAAATCGAATATCAGCTGAATTTAAACCCAAATGGAACGAAAATTAAATTTTCTTCTGGCTGCATGTCGGAAGATTTATTCTATACAGAGCCCTTACAACTTACATATACAAATAACCACGGCGCTAGGCACTATTTATGACTATGTTGATTTGAGAGAAACGCTAGGTGGCCCTTGGGACACTTGTTGGCGTAGTGGCCCTTGTGCCCGCACTTGTAGCAGGTGATCTCCTCCAGCGGCGTTGGTATTTTCAGGAAAGGCGGAGGCGGATGACTGAGCGGGCCGTCGTCGTTGCCATCGCCGCCGCCACTGTGGTCCATGGCATTGATATTGTTGCGGTTCTCGAGGCTGCCCGCGTATTGCTTGCAGGAATTGGCCTTGTGGCCGAGCTCGCCGCAGTAGTGGCATGTAGGAAGCTTCTTGTGTAGCTGGTCCTTGCTGAGGTCCGCCAGGGG
This sequence comes from Drosophila guanche, assembly GCF_900245975.1. Lineage (NCBI taxonomy): Eukaryota > Metazoa > Arthropoda > Insecta > Diptera > Drosophilidae > Drosophila > Drosophila guanche. The sequence goes on from NW_022995746.1 coordinate 2,656,861, forward strand.
CGGAAGCTCGAAACGCGGATGCATGTGCTTGCAGTTGGGTCCTTCCGGGCAGAAGCCGGCCAAGTAGTTCATGCAGAGCACGCGCCGCAGATGCTGATGGCGACAGTGGGGTCCGTGGCGACAGAAACCACGCTTGTACCAGGGGCAGTCTTTCACCTTGCTCTGCGGGTCGATGTGAAGGAACGGGCACTCCTTGTTGTGGCAGGCATTGAAGCGGGAGTAGAAGTAGCATTCGGGCATCTTGGTCATGTCGTACTCGTGCAGGAACTCGCACTGGTCCCCCTTCTTGCAAAGGCCGCGCAGCCAGTGTTTGCACACTATGGTGCGGTCGCCACGTATGTGACGGAACGGGCACGCGCTCCCCTTGTCGCACTCCTGGCCGCTTCTTGTGATGAAATTGCAGACGGCCGCAATGGACTTGTCCATGCCATAGAACGGCAGCGGAATTGCGCCCACCTGTTCGATGAGATCCCGCTCCGCCTTGAACTGCAGGCTGTTCACGTTGGCCAAAAGGATGTCCATGACGATGCTGATGCGACACTTACTGCATAAACAAAAAAGTTGCAGTATTTTCTTCGTTTTTTTGCGCGTGTTGTTTTGTTTAGTGTCAGCTAGAGATGTGCATGGCCGGCACGATGAATCGATAGAGCTCTCCTGCCACGAAGCGATATGTACCTCGATTTTCATGTTGTTGTATGCTGTGTTTTTTATCCACTGCAATGAATCAGCTGAGCTATTTAGTCGTCGTTACATAAGATCCATACTATCAAAAAATTAAATTAATTTAGCACTTCATTACATCACACCATCTCTCTCATCCATATCGCAAATCTGTGCCTCATCTCTAGTATCAGTCGATAGCTATCTAGTCTTATCGATCAATTTGTTTACCATTCTTGCAATGTTTACAACGAAGGCATTTGCTTAATAATAGTACAGTAGAGCTGATTGGGTGCGAAAAAGTATGTGAGCCGCGCCCCGCCATCAACCGACCACCGCCTCCCCGCCATGTTGCCCACGTACGAGCGCCTGAACGACCCCAAAAACGTTTTCTTCCGACTGCCCTTTGCTAAATTGGCTCTCGCTGCCCTGAGCCTGCCCCTTGGTGGATTCTTCTTCTGCGTGGTATGGTCGTTGCTCTTCGACTTTGTGCGCTCCACCTACACGCACTGTGACGTGGTCAACTACCTGCCGTCGGTGTCGGCTGCCATAGGAAACTATGAGCCACAGAAGACGATATGGAGGTTGGCCATCTTCCTGCACCTGCCCCTCCGGCTGGCGGTGGCCAAAATGTATCTGGAGTACTACAAGGAGAATATCAGGCGGAGCCGACGGCTGCTCGGCATTCTGGCCTGCTTCCTCAACGTAGTGGAGGATCTTGCCCTGTTCTGCCTGTCCTTCTGGACATCCGCAGACAGCTATGAAACGCACCGCAACGCGTTTGTGGTGTTCATTGCGTGCAGCGAGTGCTACATGCTGATCTCGTACCTCCTCAACAGGAATGCGCGCAAGGTGGTGCTGCTGCCGCACGAGGAGAAGTCCCTGCGCTACAAGCGCAATCTCTTCCTGGTCAATGTGCTGGCCTTTGGGCTCGCCGGCTACTGCTTTGTCCGGCACAATGCACGCTGCGAAGCGGGTGGTGAGTGCGGGTCCCCTAAGGAATTTCAATGTAAAGTAAACCTGTGTCCTTTCCAGTCTACACCTTCTTCGCGCTCTTTGAGTACATTGTTGTACTCACAAACATGGGATTCCACATGACCTCCTACTGGGACTTCTATGCGCTCAACGTTGTCTGCGACGCCAAGCACGGCCTCTACCTAACCCAGTTCTAAATACCGATAGCAATAGCATTAACATTCACGTCCTAACAGCCACTCTCGAGTATTCTGTACATACGCGGTATTAGCTTAAGCTCAAAGTTTACTTAATTTTACCTAAGGAATTTAATTTCGGACATCCGATTACTCTAAGCATAAGCTGGATCATTGCATTGCATTATTATTTATATTAACTTCTTATTGAATTTAGATGGCTTTAAGGCGATGCCTCGGACTGTTCTAATAGACACATAAGCAAACGCATGTCCACATCGGTTGGTTCTATAATTGTATATTTAAGCTTATCCTCTGAGGTTTTTGTTTAGCTCAATTCTATGTCCCTTTGTCTATGTCTATTTGTGTGCTTGTTTACGTTATGAATTTCTCTTCGATTTGTGTTGAACTATTTAACAAAGTTTGCTTTGAAGTTGGTTTTGGCACTTCTCCTATTGGTATTTGGTTTTATTTACTTCAACGGCATGCACTCGATTCCAGAGCTGCCCATTTCCGTGCAGGATGTGCAGCCCAAGAGCCGTATCCGCATACGTGTGGCTCCTTTGCTCGCTGCTGGCCACGCTTCTGTACCGATTGCAGTCATCTTCTACCTCTTTATGGCAATCCTCACAAACTATGAGGGCACCACGTACACCGCGTGCACCAGGCTGAACGTGTTTCCATCTCTGTCGGCAGTGGCCAGATCGCAGCACTCCGGCTGGCAGATAACCTGCTGCACGAACTTGCCTTTTAGTCTGCTCACCAGCTGGTTCTACTCTCGCTACTATCGACGAAGTCTACCGCGCAAGGTGCGCCTCTTTGGCTGCCTGTTGGCTTTGTTAATTGTGCAGACCTCATGCAGCTTTTTCCTGTGGGGCATGTATCCCAACATTGCAGGCGAATCGACGCTTCATAGAGCGGTGGCCATCTCACTGTTTGTCTCTTGCGCCATCCTAATGGCCGGATGCTTTGTGCTTCACAAGTACTATATCTGTGAGGGCAAGGAGTCCCAGCAGCAGCTGGCCTACAGGCTGAAGTGTAAGCTGGTCGTCACCTACTTCACCGCTGTGCCCATCATGTGGTTCTGCTACTTTCTTCACGAGCACTTCTGCTTTCCCTTTGGTGAGTGTGGCCGATGGCTTCATCTTTTAAATCTAATTGGAATCTTTGCAGCCTATTCTGTGTTTGGCCTCTGTGAGTTTGTCAACATTTGCAGCACCTTCCTCTACCTGGCCACCTGCTACTTTGACTTCTACAATGTTCACATCTGCCACGACCAGCGATTGGGCTTCTTCCTCAGCGAATTCTGATTCAGATCTTATTGAATATTGTACAACAAAATAAACACTTAGACTACGTTAGGCTACGTTTCGTAAATGCGCACGAGGTCGTCCAGGCTGATGGGATAGCTCGTCACCGGGCAAGTGCCGTGCTCCTTCATGTGGCTGATGATGCACTTCCAGCAGAAAACATAACCGGAAACGGAACACGCTGTTGGCGTTTGCAGTGGCAGCAAGCAGACGGGGCACTTGCCCTTCTGTGGCAGCGTCTGTTTCACCTCCTCTGGCAGATCTAGCTCTGGCATGGCCTCGGGATTCTGCAGTGAGCCGCCAACCTTGCGGCGCTGATCGTTGGAGTACCACCACTGGATGAACTGCAGGAAGAAGGCCAGCACCTCCAGCATTTTCAGGAATATATAAGTCCACTTGTCCTCCTGGGGCGGCTCACTCGGGTAACGCAGGGTGAGGCGCATGGCACGGAACAGCGGCGAGTGACTGGACGCCTGCTTGATGAGATACGCGAATGTGTGAACCGCCTTGGAGGCGTTATAGGCATGAAACAAATTGATTAAGTACGGTTCCCAGGCGTAGGTGTCTTCGTGTTGGGCGTCGCGGGTCCGCAGCTTACGCTCTATGTACGGCAGGAAGGTCAGCAAAGTGGCGGAGGTGAACTGCTGCGGTCGGGTGAGGAGCTTTCCCGTGCCAGTGGCTGTCCGCTGCAGTCCGTAGAAGCTCTCGCCGAAGGAGGAGGCGCGATTCCGTAGATACAGGTACTGTAGAATCCAGGTCAGCACCGGCGACAGCTCCTCGCGCACTCGAAGGTTGCCCCAGAGTTTAAAGTCCAGGCGCAGGCCAAAGTAATCAAAGATTTTACTAAGTGCCGGGTATATCAGGTTGTCCAGTGTCTCCGCTGCTGATATTTCAAAGAAGGAAGGCACATTCTGCAGATTCTGGCGCACATTAGCGGCTTCTGCCATGATTAGCGGATGTCTACCAGGTGTGGTTTTTAGTGCAACATAAAAGTGGAGTAATAAATAAAATCAAATCAACAGTGACTAAGCAGTGTTGCAAGTCGATAGTCTTTGTGACGCGCTCCTTTACAACACTGACTGCAACTCCAGCGAATTGTTATGTTTATTTTCCGCCGAAATAAATGATTATTATCTGAACTTATACGGAAAGCTGATTCCAACGAGACAATGAAAACCCCTGGGGCTGCGAACACAGACCCTGAGCAGAACAAATCATCGCACAACAAGGTCAGCAAGAAGTCCACAAAGTCGCGCTCCAAGTCCACAAAGTTGGAGGTGGGAGGAAGCAAAACGTCAACTTCTGCCCTGGGATCAGGTGTGGGTGTGGGAGTGGGCAGTCTACCGGCCACGCCCACCCATGTACATATGGTAGCGACGCCCACAACACCGACTTCTAGCCATGCCAACTATAACATGTTCGATGCCTCCTTTGCGGTGGCCGGAGGCGGGCACGGAGTGGCAGGAGTCTCTGCGGCTGAGGCCTCAGGCAACACCAGTCGTATGGTATGTAATTGTGTTGCTCTAGCAAGTCTTTACCCAGCTAACGCTTATATTTACCTTTACCAGAGTCATCACAAAAGTTATGCAGGCTTCGACCCGCGCAGCGTAAAAATCTTCTGGGAGCAGCACGACCAAACGGACGTGGAGTTGTCTCAGGATGTGTGCGCACGGCTCGCCGAGGATGCATCCTATAAAGTGTGGGAGCTAATCAATGTATGTACCCAAACCGTACTGTTGCTTGTTAAATATTGTTGTTCCTGTTGCAGAACGTGAAGATATATTCGCGCCATTCGGGCGGTGTGGTGACCTACGATCTGGTCAATGAGGTGCTCAAAGATGCCGACGTGCCGCCCATGTTAGGTGCCATGGACAGTGACTGGGATCGCATTGACTACGACGGCAGCTACTACTATCATTCGGATAAGATTTTCGAGCTGCGGGACGAGTTCCAGAAGGAGATCAGCCTCAGCCTGCCAGACGACGCGGATTTTCACAGCTTGTGCCCCGTGGAGGACAAGCACACGGAACAGCTGAAGTTGTCTGTCCAGAGTCTGGTCACAGGTTGGTTCTGATGCAGCCGCATGTCGTTCAAGTATTTATAAACTCTGAACTCTCCACAGCTGCTCTCTTTGCCGACAAGAAGACCCAGTCTGCGGCGCTTGCCTTTGCCTTTCAGACGCCTCTCATGGGCTCCATTTATCGTGTCATAGTCAGCAAGATGCTCCAGCTGCTGGCGTTCAAGCAGCAGGATCAACTGAGCCGCCGCTGCTGGCGGCTGCTTCGCGCCTGTAACTACAATTCGCAGGCAAACCAAAACGCCTGTCGCCAGGAATACTTTCACCTGGCCGAGGTTCTCGTCAGCCAGCTGATGGCTCCCTACGAAACCATAAAGGCGCCACCCGTGGCCAGAGACAACACAGTCCAAATGGAGCTTGACGAGCCGCTCAAAATAAAGCCAGAACAGTTCCCAGACCCAGCGATGGATGTGTGCAAGCAGGAGCCTCAGGAGCAGCAGCAAGAACAGGCTGCGTTTGCCAGCGATCCGCCGCAGCAGCAGACTATCTATAAGATCAAATCGGAGGACGACGAGACTAATGAGATGGAGGCGGAGCCGCAGCATCTGTCCACCTACTTTGCCAGTCCCGTGGGCAACGGTTTCGTGGACGAACTTTGCGAAACGATTGGCCAGCTGGCCTCCCAGAGTGGCTACCTGCACGCCGAGTGCCTCTTTCTGATCAAAAGACGCCTGGGAAGATTCTTCGAGGGGCGCGACGTGTGCAGCGAGCGGGGTGCGTTGTCCTTGCGTATCCAACTTTAAATGCTAATTTTTGGATTTCGTTTAGATTTCCAATACATCAGCCGAGCGGTGCGCGGACTGATTGCCCTGGGGGCGTACGCTTTTGGAGAGTTTATTCCCTACGTTTACAAGCTGAATGCGGATGAGATACCGGACAGCCTGTGGCAGGACTTGACGCCGGCTGCCGTCTTCCTAGAGGGCAGAGACGATATATACTTGTACGAGTGGCTGGAGCATGGCTGCGGGGCATCCAAGCTGCAGCCATTTATGGTTCACTATGCACGTAAGTGAATTACTTATCCCTTCCCCCATTCCATGCTTAAACTCATCAATTTGCAGGTGCGTATGAGGAAATGGTGACACGTCGCTATGTGCGGGCCAAGACACCAGTCTACCGGATTGAGGCGACACCTGGCGTACGTCGGCTGGAGTGGAGCACCTTGGCAGCGGCCATGTGCCACGGCGACGATCCCAGCCGGGCCCTCAAGCCCAAGCCCACATTGAGGGAGGCATTCCCCGAACTGCAGCTGCCGAATCTACGGCACAACTGCTCCGGCAGCATTCGCTTCAAGTTTGCGGGCTGCCGCCCCATGCTGCTCAAGGCCAAGGCTATGGCAGTGCCACAGGCAATGGATTCACCATCCACCATCAACGGAGGCAGCGGCAGTGGCAGCAACTCGGACATACTCATAGCCAGACGCAAGCTCTTCAAGCCGCTGACAAATGTGCGACGAGAGGTGCCAACCAGTGGGTACCATTACATTAGGATTTGAATCAGAAGACTCAGATTCTAGCTGTATCTCAGTGTTCTTTGTTTTTGGGGATCTACTTGGAACACCCTTTTTAAATTAGGTCTACAAGAAATCACAAAATAAATATGTATTTATTATCAAGTTAATGGATCATGGATCAGATTTTGAGAAAAGGATCGTGAAAAACACGACCCGTTAAACTCCTGCCCGATCGATTGCTCTTGGCTCATATCGATAGCTGTTTTATCGATAAAAGCACACAGAAGAAGAAGAACGTAATAAAAGACAAATTATTTAGTGTTCCAATTTTATATGACTACGAACGCTGGGTGCAATTCTATACCGACGGAGATGATTTGCAAGGGCGAATATTTAAGAAAAATGCAATGGAAAAAGCTTTTTAGCCGATTGTATGACGGAGTGCAGTTCCCGCAGATTGGTTGTATTCGAAAGGCAAGTAGGCACCATCAGAAGTAGTATTTGGCGTTTAAAAACACATTTTATTCTCAACACAAGAGATAAAACTAAAACTAGAAAGCCTCTTCTTGGGCCTGCGGTGGCACTTCCATGCCCGCTGCCTTAATTTCGGCCATGAATCGTTTCTTGATAATATTCGCAATGTTTGCATTGACATCCGGCAGCAATCCACCGGTGCGTGCTGCATGCTCTATTCTCTGAACAACATCGATCTCGCGGCGGGAGGAGATGAAGTTGGACACCAGCGACTTGTCCGTGTTACCCACTCGACCGATGCGTCCACAGCGATGAATGTAGTCGGAAATGTGCAGGGGGAAGTCAAAGTTGACCACATGACGCGCCCTCGTTGTGTCCAGCCCACGACTGCCCACGTCTGTGGTGGAGAGCACGTCACAGTGTCCGCTTTGGAACTGATCGAAGCGGCCCAGGCGAATCTTCATGAGCATGTCGCCGTTTAGGTTGAGGCAGTTGACGCCACTGTTGTTCAGGAAGATGGCCACAAAGTCGCTGGTGGCGGATTTGTTGCTAAACACAATGATCGGACGCCGCTTGGCCAGATCCTGCTTGACCAGGGTCAGCAGATTGCCCGGCCGATCTGCCTTGGACATGCGCAGGAACTTTTGCGTGACATGCGGCATCAGGTGGTGCAGATGCGGACTCACCACCTCCTGAATGGTGTCCACATCGATGACGCGCTCCAGAATCTCGCGTGTGTTTGTGGGCATTGTGGCCGAGGCCAGGACAAGCTGAGTGCCCACAGTGCGGACATCCTGCTTTTGTACCATGTGGAACTGCAGTGGAAAAGAGAAATTGAATCTACATCCTCGTTAAGGATTAGCGGCGACATACGGGGAATCTCCTAAGGAAGTACGTCAGTTTGTCGGTGAAGCTGTCATCCAGCAGTGTGTCCGCCTCGTCCAGCACCACATGTCGCACCTGCTCCATGCGGTAGATGCCCGTCGTCACCAGCTTGCTGAGCGCGCCCAGTGTCGCCACCAATACGTCGACCTCTTGGAACTCTGGGTTCATCATCAGCTGCTTTGTGCTGCCGCCCAGCAGAGTCTTCACCTTGAGATCCGTACCCTGGCTGAGTTTCTCGGCCACCTGGGCAATCTGTGTGGCCAGCTCGCGGCCCGGCGTCAGTATCAAGGCTCGCGGTGTGTTGAAGCTCCGTTCCGTGATCTCCCGCTGCAGCAGTCTGTCCAGGATGGGCAGCATGTATGTCAGGGTCTTGCCGCAGCCCGTTTCGGCTGCAATCAGTGTGTGGGAGTCGCCGTGGACAATGGGCAAGCCCTTCACCTGAATGCCCGTTAGCATATTGATGCCGAGTTCATTCTGCAGGTTTTCCAGTAGCTTCGGATGGAGCTTCCCGACTTGGCCACTGTCCAGAAAGTCGGTCACGCTCTTCATCTCTTGTTGCAGCTGGTTCCCACTGACGCTGGCATTCAGTATGAAGTGGTCGCCCTTCGACTTGTTGTGCAGCCATCCCTTGGACGCCAGAGCAAGTGTCCCGAATTTGGCGTCCGCACGCTCGTGTTGCGTCAGATTGTACTGCGTTCGACCACATGTGATAAGTGGCTTTGGTTTGTCCCGTTGTTTCGCCACCTTTGGCTTTGTTTTCACTGCTGCGGCTGTGGCAACCGTCGCCAGAGGCCTGGAGGTTTGCACTCGCAGCACCAGAGAAAGATTCAGCATGGTGCGCTCCGTATATTATTCAATTGTTTTCATTTAAACCGGTGCCTGGATGGGTGGTGGAGCAGCTGTTGTGTGTGTGACCGTAAAGTGAAAGTTATAAAATACCAAATAAAGTCATTATAATGTTTTGTTATGAAATAAGATACTTTTTCGTTAATACAAATTAGCCAATTCCATAGGAAACTGATTGCAGGAAGGACTCATAAAACAGCAACAAACTAGTGTACCAATACTTATATTTACTACTGTTTTGCACGATACATCATTGACTACATCGATAAGTGATAACTCTATATTGCCATTTTAATGGATATTTTGTTCCATCCCTAGTCGAAAATTCAGAGAAAAATAATTATTATTTGAAAATTTCGGGAAAAGCATAAATTCTCACTCCGAAAATGTCTGAAAAAGACGCTACGGATGGGGACCCTGGGCAGAAGAGGTCGAAAAACAACGAGAACAATGCTGCTGGTGATGAGGTGGCACAAAAATCGTTGACAATGTCCTTCATGGACTGGAAAAAATGCATGGAAGCCCTGAAGCCAGATACGAATGCGGGAGGAGGACAGCGACGTAAACAATGGTCCCAACTCGACCACAGAAGCTACAACAGCGGCGGGTGCGACGGTAATGGTAACAATCAATGGAACAACCAGGACAGAAATAATATTCCACCGCTCAGCCGCCCGCCACCGCTGCCCTTGCAGCTGATGTCAATGGGTCTGGGCTTTGGAGGTAATTTCAATGCGGGTCCCCCACCCAATATGCCCAACTGCAATATGGGCAACATGGGCATGGGCATGGGAGGACCAGGTCCTGGCTGTGGCCCTGGTCCGGGACCTGGACCTGGAGCGTGCCGCAATAATGGTCATAATAATGGCGGCAACAATCAAGGCCCACTGCAACCGCCTCCATTTTGGGATGACATGATGTCGCCCAATCAGAGACCGCCTCCCATACAGCCACCAATGCCCAAGTGTCCGAGTCTGTGGAATCTTCTGCCCAAGGACAGAGGCCAACGTCAGAATCGCACCAACCAGACGCCCAACAAGAAGTACAAGCTAAACAACGGCAGTAAAAACGTGGCCAAGGATATGTACCTGATGCCTCCTCCGCCGCCGCCACCGCCATCCGATCCGCCAAGCGATGGTGACGCCAGCAGCAACGCCAATGCCACCAAGGACGCGTCCACGGCGAACTGTGGACAGCCAACGAAGAAGAAGCGAGGCGGTGCCTTCATACAAATCAACGGGCAGTGGATACAAAAACCGGAGGCGCCGCTGCCACTCGAAGATTCGCCGCCCGGCACCAAGGAGGATCGCCAGCGGCAGTGGAAGGAGTATCGACAGGCGATGAAGCCGTTCAAGAATCGCGAATTCCACAATTGGAAGAGAACTGTACAGCGGCTGGGCAAGCTGCCGCGCGAAGAACTCGACGAACAGCAGCTGGAGCGACTGCAGAAGGCGGAGGAGTACATTGGCGCCCACAAGGCAATGCTGACCATCAAGCATGCCGAGCGCTGGGTGCAGCAGGACAATCAGAAGAGCGATGATTCGGACAAGACGCAGGTCTATGTGCGTCGCCAGGTCAATCCCAGTTATAGGGACAAGTTAAAGCAGAGGCAAAGTCAGGTCAACAATGGATTCCAGACCGGGCAGCTGGATAGTGAGCCCGCGACGCCTTTCGTAGGCACTGGCAGGGCCATAAAGGGGGGCTTTCCGACGGAAGCCCAGACGCAGGTGCCAACACAGCCCCAGCCACAGCTGCAGGCATATAACTCACAGCATCAGCAGCGGGAAAACAATTACAGCAGCAACACCTTTGGAATGGTATCCAACAGCACGAACACGAGCACGACGAGCAGACCGAACTCCTCGTATTACAGCAACTACAGCAACAGCTTCGTGAAGGTCGACATGCTGCTGCCACCCTAGAGCCGAGACCAGCCAGTGAGCTGGAGCGGGGGCTTCACCTAGTTAACAATTGGCACACATACACCGAGCTGTGGCTGCGACTTCGATACGAGCACAGGTACAGTGGATACGTCGCGAGATCAACCCACAAAAGGCAGAACACAAGACACAAGGTGGGTGGATGGATTACACATGGTTCACTGCACACGACAGCAGCGGTATTTGTATTCAGATAAATGTAACAAATTCTCATCCTAAAACTAATTGCTATTGGTTTTGGTATTGCGGCTTCGCCTTGGCTGGCTCTCGTCCAAGGTTGGAAGGCCCAGCAAGTCGCGACGCTTGCGTTTGCCCCTCAGGATGGCCTCCTTGAAGAGATTGCAGTAGAGCTCAACGGCTGCAGGGGAATCATCGTTGCCGGGCACCGGATAGGTGATCAAATTGGGATTGCAATTGGTGTCCACAATGCCGACTGTGGGTATGGCCATCTTGGCAGAATCCCTTACCGCCGTGTGCTGGGACATCACATTGTTTTGGGTGTTCAGGAAAATGCAGAGATCGGGCAGTCGAGTAACTGCATCGAACTGCACATTGGCATTGGTGAAGATGCCGCCACGCCAGAAGCGCGTGTGTGAGAACTCGCCGGCCTCCATGGCCTTCTGCTCCACCAAATGGGCATTGAGGGCGTTGCGATTGAAGAACAATATGATGCCATCCCGAAAGGCTATGTGGGCCACAAAGTTAAGGGCATCCCGCAAATGCACGGCCGTCTTGTCCAGGTCGAAGATCAAGTGCCCCAGGCGACTGCCATACAGATACGGACGCATGCGCTCGTCCAGGGAGCCTTCTTTGTGGCCATAGTGCACGCGTGCATTGAACAGGTCTCGCACGGTGAACAGATTGTGCACCTGGAAGTAGTCCGGATGCTTCAGAATCCGCTGCTCTATCACGGCTATGTCTTCGGGTTCGGCCTCTGTCGATACTGTGGTGGTAACTGACGGTGCAGCCTCTGCTTGTGTGCTCTGAAGCCTTTGGGGCAGGCCGCATAGCTGGCTAAAGCGTGGCACTACGTACCAGAATCATTTAAAAATAGTTTTCACCATAGTTTTCATTAATTACTTACAATTATTAAGTGTTTTTCTCAACATTTTGACGCGGCTCGTGTTTTCATAACCAATCTTCTTCTTGCCTTTTAGCGAGTCCCACAGAACAGATGTTGTGCAGTGTTGTGTAGCGTCCTTAGAGAACCAGCATTATTACGCAGATAAATAGAAATAACAGGAAGTTATTTAATAGTGGGATAATTTGAAATAAAGGCAAATTTATGCAGTGGTATTATACAAAAAAAACAAAATTGTGGACTGCAACATGGATCAGCTGTTTCTGGGTCAGTGCTGGAAAGCGCATCAGTCAGCCGATTGAGTTGTAAACTTTTCTTTGCCAAATAATAGCAATGATTGGACCTGGACGACTACTAGGACTTTATTAGCAACATGGAAATACAGCAAACGTCTCCTAGCCTGGCCTTATCGGACACGAACAGCACCTGCGAGTACCTGGATGCAGAGGGCGAGCCGGATCCCAGCGACATAGACAGCAACTTTTACGAGGAGGCGGATCACGATCACGATCAAGAGGCTGAGCAACAGAAACATAGTATTATCTCTGAGCTACGCGACGGGCTGGAGCCAAGCAGTAGCTCTACCAGCGCCATTAGTCCGGAGCCAGGCAAGTCCAAGGGACTGGCCGCCTCCGTGGAATCCCTAGCCCTGAGCACTTCCACCAGCGCCAAGACGGAGGATAGCAGCAGCAACAGCGCTGCCTTGGACGACGACCAGCACGACTATCAACACGACAGCGTGTGGCGAGGACAAAAGAAGCACATTTTTATACTCAGCGAGGCGGGCAAGCCAATCTTCTCGCTGCACGGCAACGAGGACAAGCTGGTCACCCTCTTTGGTGTCATTCAGGCTCTGGTCAGCTTCGTGCAGCTCGGGCAGGATGCCATCACGTCCATACATGCAGGCGGCATCAAGTTTGCATTCATGCAGCGTAGTTCCCTTATCCTGGTGGCCGCAACGCGCACCAACATGAGTGTGCATCAGCTGCACCTGCAACTGGGGTAAGTCATTCACCACGGGAATTTAGGAGAATTCCACAACTGATAATTTATATTCTAGGGATGTCTACAATCAGATACTATCCATACTGACCTACTCACACATGACAAAGATATTCGAGAAGCGCAAGAACTTTGATCTCCGTCGCCTGCTCTCCGGTAGCGAACGGCTGTTCTTCAATCTGCTGGCCAACGACAGCAGCAGTGCTCGAGGTGAGGCTTGATCCATGAACCATGATCCATGAACCAATGATTTAATATTTCTCCCTCTTTCCTTTGCAGTGTCCAACAACATTTTTACATTTTTGACCAACTCCATACGCGTCTTCCCCCTGTCGACGACAGTTCGCTCGCAGATCACCAGCGCCATACAGAGCAACTGCTCGAAGATAAAAAATCTGGTATTTGCCGTGCTGATAGCCAACAACAAACTGATTGCTTTGGTGCGCATGAAGAAGTACTCCATACATCCGGCTGATCTCCGCTTGATTTTCAATCTGGTCGAGTGCTCCGAGTCCTTCAAGAGCTCCGAGAACTGGTCACCCATCTGCCTGCCAAAGTTCGACATGAACGGGTATCTGCATGCTCATGTCTCGTATCTGGCGGACGACTGTCAGGCGTGCCTGCTGCTGCTCTCTGTGGATCGGGATGCCTTCTTCACGCTGGCCGAGGCCAAGGCGAAGATCACCGAGAAGCTGCGTCGAAGCCATTGCCTGGAGGCTATCAACGAGGAGCTGCAACAGCCGTTCAATGCAAAACTATACCAGCAGGTCTTGGGCATACCCGAGCTGCGACACTTCTTGTACAAGCCAAAGTCGACGGCCCAGCTGCTGTGTCCCATGCTCAGGCATCCATACAAGTCGCTGCAGGAGCTGGAGCGCCTCGAGGCGATTTACTGCGGTCTGCTGCATCGCATCCACAACAGCTCTCAGCCGCTAAAGCTCATCTACGAGATTAAAGAGCGCGAAGTAGTGCTGGCCTGGGCAACGGGCACGTACGAGCTGTACGCCGTCTTTGAGCCTGTGGTTGACAAGGCCACGGTGATCAAGTACGTGGACAAGCTGATCAAATGGATTGAGAAAGAGTACGACGTGTACTTTATACGAAGCCATGCCACATTCTGAGCTTGCCGAGCATGTGGCGAGCATTTGTATAGCTATAAATTAGAGTGACATGTGAGATACAGATACAACTATTTTTATATTTAAACAAACTTCGGCTGCCTCTAAATTGTTAACGTGCCACGCCGGACGATGTTGTTGCGTTGCAGTTTTTGCGGCGTTTATTTAACTTAATCATTTATACCAATAATACGCATGTACATTTGTAATCTAAGTAAATCCTAAAGAATAGTTTAATGATTTTTTCTTTAATTTTTCTTGATTAACTTCGAAAGTTACAATGGCAAAGTTGTGACGCGTACGACGCGTCTCACACACAGCTCCCCCTTTATTTAACTGTTTTGATGTTTTAAATTCCGTTGTTGGAAAAACAGTTATAGAACTGTTGGAAAGCGTGAACGCGAGTCCAGTGGCAAAAGCTAATATCAAGGCCTCTACATTGGGTAAGGACTCGCTATGTGTCTCAAAATAAGTCCTCTTAAGAGAGGGCGGCGCTCGCTGCGCTTGCGTACAGTTAAGAGAGAGAGAGAGTGAGAGAGAGCCTGGCCACCGAAGGGGATGACCGTAAGTTGTACCCCCAGTTATGCCAGGTCCACATCCTGTTCGCTGAGCATAGAAAAAGTCCTTCTCAGTTGAGTTAAACGTGAGCTTACGCACACTCCGCTTTTGTGTGGCAGCAGCAGGAGATTCCAGTTGAACCAGTGCCTAACAATAAAATTGAAATAATTTTTGCTTAAATCCAAAGGAGTATGTGAAATGCACACCGCAATAATCGAATAAAAGTGTAATTCAATTGAAGAAAAATCAAATGCAGCGTGTAATATCCAAGTGCCGTTTCAACAGTTCCTTTTTATGGAGGAGGGCAGCGCTTTGCTGCTCTCTTTTCAGCATGCGCCACGCATTTTTTGGGTGTTAAATGCTCGTGTATCTGTCGGTTTTTGCGCGCTTAGTGCGGCGGCATTAATACACGTCCATTGCGACGCGCACACACACGCAAAAACATGCTGCCTATGTTTTTGTGAGTGTATGTACGTAAGCTGCTGCTGTTTTATGCTGCTGCCTCTGCTGGCGCCGCTCAACGCTGCCATGACCCGCTTCGTTAGTTTTGCGCGCGTGCTGGCTGCCCGTTCCCGTTAAACCCGACTCAACCCGGCTACAGTGTGCAAATCATTTAATTTATGACCAAAATATATTTTTATACGCATTTCTCGTGCATTTTGCCTACGTTCGTTACCGTTCGTTTCCATTCGTTTGCCCAGCCATCCATCGTTAATTTGTCAGGCAAACGCTTTGTACTACCAGAGTTATCAACATTCCTAGCAGCGTCAAAGTAGCGACAGCAGACCAGCCGTGGTAGCGACGGCGACAACAACAACAAGAAGCTCTTGCTGGCTAAAGTTTCACCTTTGTGTGCTTCGCGCATACACACACACGCAGACACACCAACACACACACATTCGAGGCCACAGGATGTCTTTTTGTGTATCCTAGAGTTATTTTGAAAGCAGCAGAAGAAGCAGCAGAAGAAGCAGCAGGAGCAGCAGTAGCCGCAGCAGCAGCAGCAGCAGCTAACACGCGCTTGTTTTGGCCAGGCGACGCCTGGCTTTTCTCATGAGTGTGTGTATTTATGTATGTATGTGTGCATAAGTACAAGCAGAAATACGAGTCGCCGGCAGCGGCTAGGGCAGCAGCAAAGAATTGAAGGAGCTGTCAGAGGGAGACTAAAAGGGAAGCAGCCGACGGTGCATGCAAAGGAGCCGTAGGATTTTATTTAATCCGAGAAAAGTTTCGATGCCTGCGTTTTTATGGCTCTTCCTTTTGCCTCAGCTTCTGGTTTGCTTTAATAAACTTTGTCCAAGTGCTGAAATATTTTTATTTTTGTACCATAATCCAGAAATTACACACAAATGTACATCTTAAGGATTTTTAGTTAAATTATTTAACAAAATTTATGTATTACATTTGTTCAGAGAAATCCGATTCTGACGGTCTACGAATTTCCGCTTAAGAAATATAATTCAGCTAAAATATTTCCACTTTGTGCAGAAGTGCATGGAGGAAACTTTAATATTTTCATTTATGAAATTTCGTACGAAAACTTTTTTGACTGCAATCAAAGAAGTTTTTATTTCTAGACTTGAGGAGTATCAAATTTTTCTTTTAATTTTCTCGAACAAAAAACTCCGCTCAAAATTGGTCCAAAATAGAACAAATAAAAAATCTGCAAGAAAAAGTTTCCGCAGAAAATTCATAGAAATTGCAATCCCAAAAACTTTTGATTGCATACTTGGGGTAGCTGCTGCTGGCCAGCAATAAAGATACGTAAATACATATATTGATTGCTTGATTTAACCGCCCGAACGTGGATCATAAAAAAAAAATTGTTTATTTTTGTGAGCAGTATCGGAGTTACTGGTTAAGCCATAGGATTTATGGATTATAATCAATATGTAAATTTATGTACATTGTTTTGACATAAATGCTTAAAAACAGTTCGATTTAATACTGATAAATGGTTGATCGTGTGCTTTCCATGTTGTGCTCCAATTTGATTAGGCTCTCTTTTTCTGATGAAATGTCCCACCCACTAACGCAAAACCAAATTAAATTTAATATACAAATCAATAGAAATATGAAACAAAAATAGCAACTGAAGAATGTGGCGCATAATTTAATTTGTCAGCAAAAAACTATCTCACGAAACCGAACGCTCTGCCATAGCCCGGCTTAAACCAGCGCTAAATCAACTGCAACAATCCAATCCAAACCAATCCAATTCAACGAACAAGAAAAGCAGAAAAATCAACAAAAATCAACAAGAATTTCTGGTATTAATATTATTTGATGCGCGCGCTCATAAAAATTTACATAGAAAGCGACACCAGCAACAGCAACAGCAACAGCAACAACAAACCAGACGGAAATACCCATCTACAACATCAAGAAACTGAATTGGTTAACCATGGAAAAGGCGTAACTGCCAACTGCTGACCCGGGCCATATTACTTTAGGTTAGTATGTCGTTGTTGTCTTACTGACTTCCCCCAGAGCAGAACAGAACAGCGCAAACCATTTGCCTTTCCTTTCATGCTTTTCGTTTTCCTTTTTGCATTCGTTTTAATTTTTTATCCATTTTATTCCTGCTATTTTGGTATGCCCTTACCAATGAGGATAAGTCTGATGGGATGGGTGCTGGGAAAAGTGTATTCCATATTCGTCGCATCCAAGTCGGGTGCATATTTCTTTTTTGCTGCGTTGCTTGCTCGCTCGCTCGTTTTGTTTATCCTTTGGCCCTGATCAAATAGGCATCATTTGCCTGAAGGCATCTCGAAAAAGGAAGGAAAAAGGTCGAGCCCAGCCAGACCGCGTCCGCAGCAGTGACAGCAATTTAAGCGACAGCCAGTTGATGACTGTGTTGACATGAGCGAGCACGGCAGCTCGACTCTGATATGAAACGGAGACCCGTTCATCTCGGGCCATCATCTCTTCAAGTGTACGAGCACAAGTACGCGTCTGAGTGCTATGCCCTTCGCTATATTAACCCTATTTTCTCGTAAATTAATTACGCCCAGCAGCTGGCGAGCCTGTGACAGGGAAGCTGCACAAGCCATTTTTATGAAATTTAATATTCCTGCTCTGTGGGGTGCACGAGAGGGGGTGAATATCCATCTGGGCTATAAGGGATTGGGGATCTATGATTGTGTAAAATAATCTCCAAAGCATTTTCTTTAGCTTTTCTTAGAAGAGGCAAATTTGTTGTATCTGTCGAGCAGTTTCTGATGATGTCTGCCTATGGGGAAATAAATTAAATTCCCTCAGGCTCTTCTCGTTAACTTTAATCGCACTCGCCGAGGAACTCGAATTACTTCAAACCACTCGCTGAACAGAATATCATGTTAAAGGACTGAATTTAAGGCCAGTTTTCAGTGTTTGTTCTTGCTTTAAAAATATATCCAGCGAAGGCGGCAAAGCTTTAGCACCATCTACTTTTGTTCATATTTTCAACTTTGGTCTAAGACCGTCCCACACTTTCTAGGATAATTTTCTACACATACATATATCATCGTCTCCTACGACTTCCGGTTGTCTCTTTTGGCATTTGCCATTGTCTATTTATAGGCTCCGCCCACGCAGACCTCCACGCAGACCCCACAATGCTAAGAAAATTGAAAAGTAAATTACAGACATACTTCTCATACGTGAAAGCTCCATTTATATAGTAGTTTTAGTATGGGTTATACAGAACAATTTCAATATGTAAATATATTTTGTTTGAGTTTGGAAACTAAAACAGAACAGAAAATTGCCAGTCAGGCGTATAAAATCCCAATGGAACTGGGCTACATATTAAAGAAGCTCCACTGTATTTATGTGCCCTCTCCTCGGACGTGGAGCAGCAGCAACGGAAC
The DNA here is from genome assembly GCF_900245975.1 of Drosophila guanche. NCBI lineage: Eukaryota > Metazoa > Arthropoda > Insecta > Diptera > Drosophilidae > Drosophila > Drosophila guanche. The sequence goes on from NW_022995746.1 coordinate 2,675,267, forward strand.
TTCGCTTGTGTAGTGTGGCCAGGCCTATTCTTCGCTTAGCCCCACGTGCAATGCCTTAACTCCCTCACCCACTCGCACTCACGCGAGCACACAGCATTGCCTAGCATAACGGGAATTGTGGGGAATTTATTGAATTTTTATTGGATTTCTCTGGCGCGCCCACAAAACGGTAAAGAGAGAGAGAGAGAGAGAGAGAGTGAGATGGAGAGCGGTACAAGGACCTGCAGTCAGGACAGCGCCATGCTGGCTGCTGTATACTCGTTAGGCGTGGCATAATTCATTATGCTGACTCACTTCCTCACGCCCCAGCCCCCTCCACTAATGACGTGCCGCGTGCTTTGCATATTAATGTACCGCATTGCCCTGCATTCCACTGGCCACCCCCTCCATCCAACCGATTTATGATTTAAAGAGCTGCCAACTGCATTGAATGGAATTCAATTTTTTCGGTTTTACTGGGCGGCAGGGGCTGGGCTTTCAAGGACGCGCTCTGTGATTAGCAACGGACTGCGTAGGGGAAATTATTACGCTGCAAAGATCAAAACCAGAGTGACCAGAGTGTATACCCCAGCCAAACATTTGCCATTCAAGGTAGTCCGTTTACCTTTTTAAATCAAACCAAATGAGAGAAAAGAGAGAAGCGCTTCTTCCCCTGAATTTGGGAAAATGTATGGGTGTAGGTGTGCGTGTGTCTGTGTCTGTGTGCACCGCACAAAATTGTCGCTGGTGATTTGAGAAAAAAAAGGAAACAGAAAATTCGACAAGGAATAAACAATCTTGAGGAATTTTCAGCAAATTTTTGGGAAACTTCTATGACATGGAAATCAAGAGAAAATCTAGAAAGAAATGAAGCATATCATAGTAACCTTTTGACAATAAATTATACATACAAATAACAATTAAGATACATAATAGAAAATAATTAATCATCAACAAATTTCAAGGGTAAATTCAGTTTTACCATTACGTAAGTGTGAATGAAAATTGTCCAAAAATTGCTCCTGTATTTACTTAGCCACTGCATAGCTATGGCATCGTGGTATTCTGTCGCCATTGCTGCCCTGATGTATCTTTTCTATCAATGGGTAGGGCAAGATCCATTTCATGAACTGAATGCTGTCAAACCCATGATGCCCTCGATGCTGGTCTTCATAGGCGTGCTGGATCTGATTGGCAACAAAGTGGAGTTGCCCCCGCCAATTCTCTATACGGCATGCTGGCTGTATATATTCATCTACGAGCTCATTATATCGATCTTTGTGCTGTACCTCAGCATGAGTGTGTTTTGGCAGCCATTGGAGACCGTCATCATGCTCATGATGCGCATAATACTGTGCGGCTATCGGCTTCAGTCGGAAGAAACCTACAATCGCTACGAAGAGTATTGGATTGGCAGCATTACACTGCCATTATCTCTGATCATTTTGGTAATGCTGTCCAGGTCCCTCTTTTACATCAGGACACATCTGATGAAGTACTTGAATCGATGAAGTTCAAGACCAGTTGGGGCTCTTAGATTTCAAAAATGAATAAAATATACCAATGCGTATACATTGATAAATATTTCGTGCAAAGTAGAGAGCAAACATTTAATACACAATTTAAAGTATGTACACAAATTGGTGGCTAGCAAAATATCTCAGCAGGCTGCTTATCTAAACCAAACCAACACATTCCCCATGGAAGTTTCTCTACACACGGTCCGTACTGTGCTCTGTCTTTGCATATCTGCTCTCCCATTTCGATTGGAAAGTTTGGCCTTTGGGCAAAAGTTTTGCCAACACAAAGTTGTGCTGTCGCCTGGGCGGGGTGGCTGGACTAGGCTTTGCTTTTGGCCTCCCAGCTCCCGGTTCTAAGCAAACGTTTAATATTCACGCTTGAGCGCGTTTCCAGGCATGGGGGATGAAAATGGATGAAAATGTGTGAACAGTTTGACGCTTATCTACTATGCCTTTGCGTTTTGACCAAATTTTATTGCCTGTTTCCAGGCCAAAACGTTGCCCGTTTCAGCTCAAGTGAACAGCATCAGTTGAGTTGAGTTCAGTTCCAGAACCAGAAGCAGCGACAGTGGCTGTTATGCAATTGAAACTCTGCTCTGTTCTGCTCTGTTCTGCTCTGCTCTGCTCTGCTCTGCCATTAGCAATTAGCCATCGTCCTGGCTGGCTGGCAGGAAGGAAGGAATATCCCACTGATGATGATGTGGATGATGATGTCGACAGCAAAGCAAAGGTCATTACGGACTTGTAATGATATTAATCATATGCCATGTGGCGCTAATGAAGAGACAACCACATCCGCCACATCCGCCACATCCACCCATCCGAGTTCACATCCTCAGCACGCAGTCCGTTCCGATTTCTCTCCTGCTAATGCCAAGCATTTAAAGCACTTTACATGCAATTTGGAATTACTTGTGGAACGGCGCTTGTTTACATACCCGACAACATGGGCCACATCCCCTACACCCATCCGTAGTTGGCCTGCAATTGCGATTCCCATTCGCTCCTTAACTGCTGTCGAGTTGTGTTCGTGCCGCGTTCCTGACTTCCCAGTCTGTCCAGAGCCTGCAACTCTCCCCTCAGCTATCATTCAACTTTCATGCGAACATTTGTTTTCTCCTCGTCTGTTTTCCGCTTTGAAAGAAGCTCTGTGAGAGGCAGTCCGGACAGTCGCCCGTCTAGTTCTCAATCTGCACGAATCAGCTAATTCACAGTGGTTCGTGACTGTGGCAACAATTGTGGCAAAAGTTTTCTAGCCTTCAGTTTGTTATTTGTAAAGTGGAAGGAAACAGCTTCTCCCTTTTTATTTGTTACAAAATTCGTTATATTTTTACTTCTCATAACTCTTTACTTCTCTGCAGCTACTGAGCGCACTTAAATTTATGTTTTCATGCCACTGTATCGCAGAAACTAGTCAACATTCTGGCAAGTCTAGAGTCCAGCATCCCATTCATGGCCCGACCAACCATCAGCGGAAGTGCTCGTCGCCATTTTTAGTGCACTTCTTAAAAGTGCGCACATTTCCGTTTGGCATCAATGATTCGGACTTGGTGTAGATACGGCTCTCCCCTATATCACACCCACTGCTCTCCCACTCCTCGACTCCCTCGCACCATGCCCATTGAGCTGTCTCCTTCCTGCCTCTGTGTGTCTGCCATTCGATTTTCCTATTTCGTTTTTATGCCAGTTCTCTTCTTGCTTCCAGCTTGGCCTCTGGCTGTTTTGGCTTCTCTTTTGCTGATTTTAATTTTGGTAAAAGTTGTCACATTTGATTTTTAGCAATTGTTCGGTTTAATGTTACACCCATTCGCCCCATCATTGCCCCCGATTCGGAGTTGTTTCGCTTGTCTTTGGGCAGCTTTTTATGGCGCTTTTATGCTGTGCCATGTGGCTGTTGCTTTGTGTTAAGATATACGGCTAGGGGCTCCAGCTTTAGTGCCTTCGTCCTGGAAAAACTGTTAGGTCAGAGCCTGACAGAGCCTGTTGCTTACCCTCCCCCCTTGATGGTCTGTAAGTTTGTTTCTTAAAACAATAGATGAGGACAGAGGCAGGGGAGTAAGGCGGACCAAAAGTTGTGCCAAAGTAGAACTGAGGGTGGTTCTAATTAGTGTGGATCGTAATTTATGCGTTTGCTTTGGTAATGAATATAATGAGATGGCTGAGCATTAACAGAATTAAAGTAGTTGCCAGCTGTAAAATGGATACAGCAGAATCGAGATTGTACGTTAAAATGAGACGTTAAGATGAGGCTGGATATGGTTCGAATTGAATGTGGAAAACTGACTGGAAAATTATTGAGGGGAATGGTGCGACATTCCTTGTGGGTCTTCAATCGGCAAAGCCACAAGAAGAAAGCAATTTGAAGGCCCAAGTCCACAAGGAATAGAAGAGTGAAATTACTTTAAATTCCAAATAACAAATAATCATAATCAAGACTAATAACTGCAGGGCAACCAACCACAAAGGACACAAATTATTCAGCTATTCTGCCAAAAACAGATCTAATTATTCCCAATCGAATATTGTTATTAAGTAAATAAAGAGATTCTCTAATCACTAATCTAATCTCTTGCAATAAATAACTTAAGCATATTTGTATGGCAGTTTAAGTAAACTGAATCTCTCGCCTCAGAAGCCACATTGATGACAACAATCTCCTGCCTTGTCCTCTCGATGCTGTGCAATCAATCCTTTCATTCTGCCCCCTAATAATGGGGTTTCATGTGCAAGCACTTTCCAGAGATAAAGGCAGAAGTGGTGGGCGGAGGGACGGAGGCAGAGTGGATATTCTGCAAGATATTTATGCACTGAAATTTCTTATGCAATTAAGTGTTGGCCTTAAAGTCGGGTCACAGTGCAGACAACCCCCGTACAGTCCCCCTCCTGCGGCTGAGCCTCAAATGACATCCTTGCCAATCGCTGCTCCCTGGCCACTCGTTTTCCATGTTGTGTTGCCGCATGGCTGCACTTTGCTTGCACACACACATAGACAATAAATGCATATTGGATGCATGTTGTACGAGCGCACAGTTACGCCCAGCAGGAGTAGGATCTGGGACAAGAGCAGGAACAGGAGGCTGCACAAATAGTCGTACGAGTAGAATGAATGAAAATAAAATCAAGTGAAATTTCGAACTTATGTGTGAAGAGCGAAACTGTGAAACTGGCAAATGGAAAATGGACAAATGGACAAATTTTGTTTGTAAATAGCAATCGAGAAAGCAATCGGAGAGACATTTTCTTCACGCTCCTCCAAGCGAAATAAACATGAAAATATTCGTATACATTTTCGGGCTCACTAGATACTTACATCATGCCACATGACGTACAGTGAAAGCAGCCAAGAGAATTTGAGTAAATGTGGGATTGGAATGCTTCCTAGAATATATGGGAAAAGCTCGATAAAGTAGAGCTTGTGTGTGCTATGAGGAAGTGAGCGAAAAGCCATGTTCCCAGTTTACGTCTTTTGATGGGAATTTAGTTGGAAGCTAAGCTGAGAAATTAAAGCTTTAAGGAACCTTCCCAAGGGACCTTCACGTTACTTCTCTGAAGAGCAGCAAACACGCTGATCTGTGACAACTATGGCAGTGAAAGTTCATAGATAAATGGGGCTATAAAGTTTGTCCGAACAGGAACTGTCCATCGCGAGAGCTCTCACTGTATAACCCAGCTATGGTTTCGTCTCAGTGGCTCAGTGGCGTGTGCTGAAGCCCCACAACAAAGCCAATAAAAAGCTATGACCTCGAAAAGTTCAATTTTGTTGCTGTTGCTGTATATAAACGTTGAGTGTGCTTGACAATTTTTCACTTCAAGCAACAAATTATACCGTAGCATAACATTAGGCGCACCCAATCGCCCACGCGCCCACACACCCTACAACCCCCAGCCATCGACATTTTGAAGTGAACCTTAGCCCAGAACCCAGAGCATATCCCTTCTGCTGCTTTTGCGTGCCAAGCCGCCCCGCCAGCGACTTTATCTAAAAGCTCACTTAGACCCAAGTAGGCCAAGTAGATTACAACCCAAAGAGCTGCTTGTCCATAAAGAAATATATTTTACATAGGCGGGCGGATGAATGATGAATAATCGTAATATATGAGTTTTGCATGAAATATGTATGTGTGGGCCGCCATATGGCTATTTCTGTGACTAACTTCGGGCTACATTTATTATTAGATTTGGTAACGGAGGATGAGTATGGAAAATCATCCAAATGGATGGGAAACTTTGGGAATATAGTTACATTTTATTCCTGGTTTTAATCGAATAAAATCTAAAAAATTGTACAAGCAAAACTTACTGAAAAGCGCGATTATGTGGACATAAACATTTTCCGGGGAGATGGGAAGTGTATGAGGGGCGACAGCACTTGAGTAAATTGCGCATGTAAACAGTGGCCCTTCTCCCCGGAAAAAAGTGGGCCAAATACTCGCAAAGTGGGGCGCCAGACCCTGAAAAGTGATTAAAATGATTGTTGTACAACAATGTGCATGTCCTTGTAAGGGTTTTACACCCTACCCTGCCTCATCCACTGCCGAAAAAAAAACAGCGCGCCATAACAGGGGGCTGCTGCTGCTGTTGGTGTCTTCCTTTTTCATTTTTGGTGTGCGAGTATCTAGGAAAAAGCCTAATTGGAAAAGTGTTTTGGGACTGGCACTCGAAGCTTTTAGCTGGAAAATGCCTGACAAAGGCTCAGGGGGAAAGCGATTTCAAACGATGTTGTCTGATTTGTTGGCTTTTCGGTGGAAAAGGAAGGCCAAGGAGCCAGCGATGGCGGGGGGTTGCCAGGGGGCACAGCTGCTTGAGCTTATTTAAGCAAAATAGGACAAAGGAATGCGAATGGCGAACCGGCGAACAATTTGTCCTCGACGTTGTCAGCGGCACTCACTCGAGCTCTCTTTTCTCTCTCTCTCTCTCTCTCGCCCTCTCTCTTGTGTTTCGGTTTCTGCTTCTCTTGCAATTGCTTTTGCTTGTTGCTCTCCCATTGTTTAATTGTTAAACATTTCTCTCAATGTGTGTGTGTGTGTGTGTTTTGCTTTGTTGCATTGTTTGATTGTTTAACGCCCCCGCATTGTCTCTCCGTGGTGCGTGTGTGCGAAATAACATTTGTCTAATGAAAAGCTCTCTGCAAGCCACGGGTCTTGTCTTGCTTGTTTTCTGCCGCCCTCTCTTCATTCTCTATTCTCTCTTCATTCTTCATGCTTCCTCTGTTCGGTCTGGCTTTTTGTCTATTTTTAGCTCATTATTTTGCGCTAAGGGCAAATGTTGAGCCGGCCACAAGACATTTCATGTCCGGACACGCCTCGAGCTTCATCTTCACTCAAATTGATGAGACACAACTAATACCACTACAAACATGCATGTATATACAGTATATGTGTGTGTGTGTGTGTGTGTGTTCTGCTGGAATACTTGCATATTCAACTATTTAATTTGTATGATGAAATAATGCCACAATTTTAATTTATATTTGTCAGAATTTTTCAAGCAAATTCTGCAAATGAAATCAGTTTTCAAGTGTTTTATTTTTATTTCCATGGCAAGACATTTCTCAGCCAATTTGTCTCGATTGTTGCATTTTGCTCTGCAAACACAAGCACAAAATAATTGCCCGAAATGCATAAATATTCATCTATTAAAATATCTTTCTCTCTGACTTTGCGCATGGAAATTTGCATGTTTGAGATGTCACAGCGATAGACCTCAACAAATCAAAACTGTGAATTGAAATGCAAAGCTGGGGAAAGTGCAAACGATTTGGGATTTGGCAGCAAACAAACTGTGCAATTATGTTGCAAACAGCAAGTGGAACGGGCCGAACAGGTGACAGGCAGCAAACAGACACACGACCAGACAGCAGAACATGACACAGAATGCAGACCGAAATCTGGTTAATTGAAAAACTGCATATACGAGTGGGTAGACCCTCTTGCTAGATACAGACTCTGCGATACAGATATGTACTCGTACATGCTCGCATCCTTGCCGCATTAGCTGCAGTTGAGCGAGTGTCAAGGTGAGGCCAGGTGAGCTCAGCCAGGCAGAAAACAGTCAGCCACAAACACACAGAATACCAACCGTGAAGAGCAACGACTATGGGACATCCTCTACTTGGAGATAATACTAGTAGTAAACTGATTTAATTGATAACAGAACCGTCCAATAATAATAATGTTGCTCGTAATATCACACTAAGAAAGTATGTAAACGCCTGCAGGGAGAACAATTCCCATCCTGTACATACCCCACGTCTACCCTGATTTCACTACGAGTACCAGAAGATATCCCGAACAAATTCTTGGCACTGCGAGAGTATAGTTTACCAGGTACCCCTCCAATCCTCTCCTCCGACTGCTCCTGGCATCTGGCCAAATCACGTAATCAGAACTTGTTTATGGCGCATGTGCCAACTGTCTACGACTGTGCCTGGCCAAGTCCAGCGATTCAGAAAAAAATAAAACTACAAAAAACAGTGCCCCCCCGCCCTCTTGCTTGCAGTTGCAATGAAAATTAATTTCAATTAGCGGAAATTGTTTTTACACCTGTTTGCCTTCCAGCACGTTGCAATCGTCGAAATGTTTTGGCCAATTTGTGGCCTGTCAACGCATTGACGGGTTATTCGGTTGGTTGTCTAGCCTTTCAGCTAGTTATGCCTTGCCTCCTCCTTCATTCATAAACTGGAATCAGAGACAGACAAAAAATTGTAGCACACCGCCAGGCGACACTTGAGCGCTGCAAGTGCCACGCCCTGTCCCCAGGGGCCACGTAACGAACTAAGCGACCGCTCTTGGTTTTTCCCTTTTGCTGTGCAAATGCAAATGGAAATGGTAAAGGTTGGAAGAAGAGGGAAAATCTCCAACAACAATTGTGCGGAATAAATCATTTAAAGTGGTTTAATTACATCAAAAGCCACCACAACACGACACGAACATAAAAGTTGATTAAAATATCAGGAAATAAAGCGTAGCGAGGAAACATGAAATTATTTGGCAGATAATAACAGAGGATATGGACAAGTACTCCGCTTAACATAACTTCAATTTTAGCTGAATATTAAAGAGTATTTGTATGGTCGACTTTACCCTTATTCTATCCACCGTTTTCGCTTCAATCAGGCAACTGCAAGAGCAGCAACAACTACGTATATTTGTAAAGGTTCCCAATTAAATTCCAATTGGCGCTGCAATGAAAATTGTCCAATTGGCTGTTCTCTGGGGTGGATGGGAATAGAATTTCATGTTCAATTTTGGATTTATTTCTGGCTGGATTCTATTTCTTTCTAAAACTGTCGTCAAATATTTGCAGTTGCATATTCATGATCAATTAACTGTAACTGCATTCGGTAAACGAATTTAGCAGGCTCACGCTCGTTGGGAGAAACGGACTTGATGCAAAGGCAATCAACATAAATTCGTTTACCGAATGCAGTTACAGTTAATTGATCATGAATATGCAACTGCAAATATTTGACGACAGTTTTATCATTTATTTATACCACGAATATTTGTATGTACTAAACGAAACTTTTTTCCTCAATTATGCAGATGAGCGAGCTACTGTGCCACAATTACGTTGTACACCTGCAGAAGCTGCCACGCACACGACGAGCCTCACCCTCAGCACAGGAAACAACGCGAAAAGCAAAAAAAGCAAAGGCTAACTCAAAAGCAACATCAGTGATATGGAAATGTGCATAGAGAAAAAGGCGAAAAAGTCTAAAAAGTCAAAAAATGAAACAGCTGAGAGTTCAATGCAACAGCAGCCACAGCAGCAGCAGAGCAACAAAGATAACAATTATCAAAAGATATGCCACCAAAATCAAACGAAAACTCAAGGGAAGCAAACACATAAAAGCAAAATCAGCAGCTACTGTAGCAACAACTACAACAACAACCAAAGAGATCGAGACCACCTGAAAAAGCAACACGAAAACCAACGAACAAAACCTAAAACAAAAGCGACATCATCAAACGGCTGCAGCGACGCCAACAGAAGCTGCGTCGTCGTCAGCAGCAGCATCATCAAAAGCAGCAAAGCCAGCAGCAACGTCAGCAGCCACACCATAAACAACAACAATAATTGCTGCACACAATTAAACACGCTCTATTTGTTGCTGGTGCTCTTAATAGTTGGCCTCGCCCACCACTCAGCCACTGCCTCCCCTTACGAGAGCAGGCGTGATGCTCTTTTGGCCTACTATAAACGCGCACACCTTCAGCAGCAGAGTGCCGCCCGCGGTGCTGTCGCTGTCGCTGCATCCTTCACCTATGCGGGGGGACCGTCGCAGTCCCTGGAGGAGTACCATTTACACGATGCCTCTGCTGTGGATTTTGATGAGCTAACGCCCACAGTCAGCGTTGTCTCTGCCCTAAGCCGGGCAGAACGTTTGCGTAAGCGTAGCCCCATCCCAACAACGCCATCAACTGCCAGCACAACTGTAACTGCAACTGCAGCGGAAGGAGCAGCAATAACAACAGCAAGGGCCGCAGCGGAGGCAGCCAGCAGCAGCAGCAAAAAGCCAGAAGAGAAATGCGATCCAAAAGTATTGGAAATGGTGCCAGATGAGCCGGTAAGTGTTTGCACAAAAAAAAGGGAATTTTCAAATGATGAAATATTAAAACCTCTAAAAAGCTGTCTGTGTAGATATGTGGACTTTTAGGTTTTAGGTTTATGGAAAGGTTAGTCACAGTTGTTTGCTGGGGCTGGGAGAAGGAGTGCGGAAATGCCTCACCTTGAATAAATGCACTTCGATAGCGTCTAACTGTAAATGTGCTCACCCACCGCGTCTGAGTCAGCCAATGCTTCAGTCTCAGTTTCTACTTTCGTCCGCCGTCCGCTTTTGTCACTGCACTCACCATAACGGCGCCGTTTACCGTTGTTTTTGTCTGCTTTTCGAAGGTGCTCTTCACTTTCACAAGGTAATGGCAACAAAAATACGCGATGACAGAGTGCGTAAAGTCACATTAGTCTTGCATGGACGGATGAGCTCTCTAAAAATGCAGTCAAAGCCTTTACTAGAATCTTTGGAAAGGGTGAAAGAATAAAGAGCTGATGAAATCGAAAATAGGTAAAATAGGTAAAAAGGTGCGAAAATAGTCTAAACTACTTTCTTTCCAATTTATTATCCCGACTCATGCCAAAGAGAAAGACAAAAAACAGCTTCAAGGTCCGTTAAGTGCATTTCTAAACTAAAAACGCTGCATTTTTGCAACTGAATAACTTAGAGCCAGCTTAAGCAAAAGTAAGAAACGATTGACCTTGACTTGGCCAGCGCTTTTCCTTTCATAACTTTCGACGGACATTGTGGGAACGAGTGCAGCTTGCACCAAGGCAAAGACAATTAGCGACAATTTTCCGAATTGCCATCGCGACAGTTGAGAAAGTATTTTCGCTTGGGGGGAAGTGCGGCAATAATCAATAAAATTGCTGAGAAGGCAAACCCACATAGATAGTGTGCTGGCTGTAACCTGTTCCCTCCAATCTCTGTGGCCCCTCAGTCTCAGTCTCCTTTTCATGCTGACTCAAATCTTTACGCAAATCAGCACCCTCGAAATTCAAATCCTCCTCCCCATTTCCACCCGCACCCAATCCCACTTTCCGCTGAGTGTGTACGTCCCCGCCTACCTTGTTGAGTGTCGTAAAAAATATTACGCATACGCCCATGTCTGACGCAAATAGATTTCTGTGGAAAGTTTGGTTCGGGAGCTTGAATAGGGAGGTGAGAAGTGGAAGACGAGTGGTTGCAGAGCTTACACAAAAACCGCGGGATTTTGGAAAGAGTTGCGGCATGTCCTGACAGCACGTCATATGTGCTACAGTCTGTGCCACCTCCTTGTCGTGTGCCTCTTTCTGGTGATTCTTGAACAAGTTAATTAGAAGATGCTAATGATGTGACGGGGCCAGAATTCCAGGCACCCATCTAGAACATTATTTTAATTGAATTTGCATTACAATTGCAGCCAAGGACGACAATGGGTCGACTTTAAAGCTCTAACAGCTGAGCTGACATCTCATCAAGTAGTCAGTCAGAGCCGCAAGTCCGTCAGTCGGTAATTTACTTCGCTTACTTCGCTATTTTTAGCCAACTACGCGAATCCTATAAATATTCAAGCGTGCCACAGGCGGGTAAACAAGGTTCGATACATGACAAGCACGGATCGATTCCCTAATAAGTTCCCGCTGACGCAATCGGAGACGCCACTGTCGGACGGCCATAATTAAAAGACAAACAACGAGCAAATGGCTGGCGAAATGTGTAAATTGCCATGGAGCATCCTCATAGCTGCTATCTGATGCGAACGATTTGAATCTCAAGTGTGGCCACTGGCTAGGCGGGGACAAAGTAATACATGTGACGCACATGAAACAAGAGCAGCAGCAGGAGCGGTGATGTGCCGTGCCGTGTCGTACTAACAGTTGCCAGCTCGGGCATCATCCTGGCTTTTGTTTGCCTCTCATCCAGCTCTCTCACACTCCCCATCTTTTTTCTGTGCCTTGCGGTCAATGGCGAACGCCATGTCGAATGCCTGTCAAGCATTATGGTGGCTATCGCTGTTACTGTTCTTGCTTTTTCCATCCAGTTTCTGTTGCTTTCAAGCACTTTTCAAACGAGGCAGTGACTGAATTTCGGTGTGCAGTTTATGATTATTTGGGATTTTTCTATATGGATTTCATGTAAAGAGATGCTGCCACGTTTAGCCAGTACTTTGCTGTTGCTGGCCATGCTGCCAGCTGCCAGACTTGCCTCGGCTTGTGGTCTCTTTTGTTGTGTGTGTGTTGAGCCTTCTCTTTGTCTTTCTGAGCGTGCTGTTTCCAGTGGCAACTTTGAAGCAGAAAAGTTATTAATAATTATTTTTATATATTCTTTACTGTATCGGATGTTCTGGACACGCATTTTACTGTTGTCTGAACAAAAAATCTGTTTTCTATGTCCCAGGCGGAAGGCCAAATTTATATAAAACTGATTTTAAAAGTGCAAGCGAAATAAGATTGCTTTCAAATTTAATATTTATAGTATGTAGCTGCAGGTTTAATTGAGATTTCTTTATGATTACGCAGTAGATTTTGGCGATAAATTAAGTGTACGTCAGAGGATGATTTCCTTGTGTGAGTGATGTTTAATTATTTTGAATGACATCTAGTATTAAAAGCTTTTGTTGGTGGAAAAACAAACATCTTTTTACGTTTTGTTTCATAGATTTTGCAAATTCGTCTAACCATTCAAGGACTTTCCATTGTCCATAAATATTTATAAATCAACAAGTAACAGTAATGAATATCCACTTAATAGAATAATTTATGTTAATCTGATGTGTATGTTAATCAAGCCCAAAGCGACAGTCTGTAAACTTCCGTAGCAGTCAGCTTGTGTCATTCGCCGCGTCACTTTGAATAATGAAATGAATGCAAGTGGCCTTGGCTACCGACAGCTAATCGCACTTCAGTGTGATATTCGCACAGACTGTCAACAGCAGTTGTACCAAAGGAAAGTGAAAAGAGAAACAACGAGTAAAAACTATACATAGATGGTTTAGTATTGCGACCAGTACATACCCTTTGCTTAAAAATTAGAGCAGCCAGTGAAGAATGAAAATAAATATATAATTTGACATTTAATTACCCTTTTTGCGTTGGTCAAACAGATGATAATTTAACTATTACTTTAGTCTGATTCATTGCTGTTCTGCCTGTTGCGTACAACTGCAGGAACACAATATTCCTTTGTGTTCCAATGAGTACCCCGCATAAGAAGAGAGACAAAAAACACAGTGTCGGACATATTTTATTCATTAAGCACAAAGCATAGAAAATAAGAGGAAAAACATGCAAATGACAAAAGCAACAACAACATCAGCATCAAAAGCACAGAGCAAAGAAGAAGAGAATGGAAAAAGCACAGAGGCCGTGTATACAGCGACAGCTACAGTTACAGTTACAGTTACTGTGCCACCATGTGCCATGTAAATATTTTTATGGTCATAAGTAAGAATTTTGTACATGCCAAAACGTGTGCAAGATGAGTGTGCGTAGGGGAGTGTGGCTGGAGCGGGAGAGTGGTGGGAGAGGGAGCCAACGGAAGATGCAGATGTGGATGCGGAGAGAGCTCTCGCATGGACATTAAAAAGCCAGTAAAACGCGCCTTACTGATTTCATTTGGCAGCCAGCCTCTCTCTCTCTCTGTCTCTCTATACCCGTCTGCTTATGTTTGCGATGTGTCTAAGCTCTTGGCATAGTTGCACACACAACACACACACACCCATATCCTTGTGGGGTTCTTGTTTGCATATGTATGCATGTTTTATTGCACACACTCTCGGCTCTGTGCTTTGTGGTTACCGCTATTTACAAGTGTTTTCCATACATATTTATGCTGTACCCTATATCTCTGACTCTATCGCCAGGGTATATGCATTCGCAGCAAAGCCTTGTTGCTCATGGTTTCAGTATTAACAGTGGGAAAGTAGTGGAACTTCACATGCATGTGCCATGTACATGGCTTCTGCCCAAATGGTGGTAGTATACTTCCTATAAGTACATAAATATGTATGTGAGATTTGTTGCCGCTATCCCATCAGGAGAGATCCGCATCCCATATTGGTTAAGGTATCTTAAGGTTTACGATTTTGCTTATACAGTACACACACAAATTCGGAGGTTCTTCCTGATATCTACTTATATATTTTACCTTGATATGGTCAGAATGTACATATGTACTTATTTACATTCCTACACAAGTACCCAAAGAGATGTACATATTTGTATCTCTTTATTCGCTTCTTGTTGTTAATTTATTTGGGGCTTTTGAAGCGTATACGCATTTGGGCACTGCTAATGGGGAGTGTCGGTTTTAAAAGCCAAAAGGTGGCCATGTCTGTGGCTACATGACTCACCCACAGGCAGCGGGAGCCATCCCCTCCCATCCTATCCCTTATGTGCATGTCTTTGCTGTGGTTACTTTTGTTTCCAAAAGCCATAATGATGTCATCAAAGCCCAGTAGGCCATGCCCTTGCCTGCCATTGCTTTTCGCACTGCTTCTCCGTGCGTAGATCTCGAGAGTCGGTTGTAGCGTGTAAATTATGTACAAACATTTGGTCAGTTAAGAGCTGAACAAACATGGATTAAAAACATTTGTGCCGTCCCAGTCCTAGCCCCATCTTAGGCCCTAAATCGTATTATTTACCAGCTGAAAGAAAACTTTTTGTGCATTCCATGCGGAAGGTGTTGGTCTGTGTGGAACGTGTTCTGGGCGCCATGTGAATAATTAATGTCGAAAGGGGGTCAGGGTCCTAAGCCATGGCAAATGGTCTGGCCAGGCAAATCACGACCCTCCCTACCTCCCTTCCTCAGCGTACAAGTAATTCTTGTTCGTATTCGTACCATTAACAGGTAACCTTTTCTGAAGCTAGGATGGCACTTACTTAAAATTAAATAATACAAATTTCAATACAAAAGCTAACACCCATAAAAATCAATCGATTTGACAGCAACAGCAATGTAAAATTATAAATAATTTAAAGCTAAACTTTTAATTGTACATGTTTTACAGCAGAAGATATATTGGGAAACATTTTATAATTTTTACATATAATTTTCCATAAAAATTCCGTTTTGCTTAAGCATTTCCAAAGCAATTAATAGCTTCTCCATTTTGTTGTCTTGCAGTTTTACGACTTTACCGACATTGCCGAGGATGCCGCACGACAGTTTATTGAATTTCTATCGAATAAATTCCCAAATGCCAACACACCGATTGCCATCGACGAGTCAACACGTGCGGAGGTGAGCCGTCGGGCCAACAGTATTGCCAGCTACGCCCTCAACGAGGATGAGAATCTCCTGGCTTTTGCCATTGCCGCGCCGAGCATACACACAGTAGTCGTAAAATTCAGGGATAATGTCACGGTATGCATACGCTAATCAGCCATAAATGGGCGGCGATATTAATGATGTGTGTTGCAGATACCACCAGATCAGGTGCATAATAAGGCGTTTTTGGGCTCATACTGGAGGGAATTGGGGTAAGTTCTTATGATTTTTCTAAATGGATTCAAGCTGTGTCAAAAGTTATGCTATCACCTTTGAAAAGTTACCCAGACTGAAGAGTTGGATTCTTTTAATAAGAAGATATTTGTTGCATGGTTGAAAACATATAAAGGTCAAAATATAACAGAATCCAAGCCTTACTCTTTTTTTCCTGGTTCTATGTTCATTTTTAATGGTTCACTTAAATCGATGTAAAATTATGAAAAAGTTGTACTTAAAATGGACCAATTCACTTATTGTGTAACTATTGTTATTTAACTAGTTATTTAATTATTTATTTATTCATTTTCCCTTTCCTCATGTAGCGCGGCCTGGAACAGCAGCGATGGTACCCAGGAGTGGGGTGCCCCATTTCGCGACTGCAACCTGTTGAAGCGTCGTTGGCTGTGGCCATTTCGCATATCATTCACAGAGCATAGAATCAAGTGAGTCGCAAGCAACTGCATACCCCCCAAATGAGGAGAGTGAAATCATCAATTTGTTACAAATTTCAGAATTGTGGCAGCTGCCTTTATTGCCGCCGATGAGGATGTGTGCAACGATGGCCTGGAGGAGGTGTTTGGGCGTCGTCATGGGTGAGCTATAAGCACAGTTTCCTTTCGAACATATGGATGTATGATGGATGAGTTATGTCTTTTGCAGTTGCGATCGAAATACAACTTTCTGCCTGCTCACGGAGAACAAGCCGGCGGCCACGCGGGATGTGTACACGTGCCTCTGCCGGGAGTCCTTTTATCTGCCAAACTCTACGCTGCAGGGCTTCCGAGGCGATGTTGTGGAGTTGTCCGAGGGCTACGACAACTACTCGTGCATTCCGTGTCCAGGGGGTTGCACAAACTGCGACCAGCATGGTGTGTGCCTCAACTTTCAGGAGGAGGAGGCCCTCAATATGGATGCCTGTTTGCGTCTACTGGTGGCCATTGTCCTGGGCGCCTGTATCCTGTGTTGTGTCGTCCTGGGTGTGATTGTCTTCAGACAGCGCAAGAGCAAGGTGCGTTTCCTGGCGTACTCTTTGTGCGTACTTTTCTCATGTTTTTGACTTTCCAGGCCATTGCCTCGGGCATGTGGACTGTGCTGGAGACGATACTGCTGGGAATTGTTTTACTTTATGCATCTGTGAGTGAACTTTTACCCTGATTGTCCTGTATTTCCCTACTAAACTCATTCTCCTACAGGTTGCCGTCCATTTCTTTCCCGCCTCCACCGAGCGCTGCCTGCTGGAGCCCTGGCTGCGGGAGCTGGGATTCATCACCTGCTACGGCGCCATCATCCTGAAGCTGTATCGACACCTGGTGGATTTTAGGACACGCAAGGCACACCGCTGGGTGCTGCGCGACGTGGATCTGCTCAAGTATCTGGGCGCCATGGTGTTCGCTGTGGTGTGCTACATGTCCGCCTTCACGGCCTCATCGCTGGACCTGCTGGAGAGCGCCCAGTTGGAGAGTCTGCGCGAGGCGAGCACCAACACCTGCCATCCGCTTAAGTGGGAGCTGGTGACGCAGACCAGCGAGATACTCATACTGTGCTTCGGCCTGCACCTCTCCATAGCCAGTCGCAATGCCAACACTCAGTTCCGGGTGAGAAGCGAAGACTCTAAGTGGATTCGAAGTGGGTCAAATGCATTTACAAGTAATTTCCTCTCGCCCATCGCAGGAACGACAATTTCTGGTCACCGCCCTCACGCTGGAGTTCCTCGTCTCGTCCAGCTTTTACTTTCTGCGCTTTGTCTACCTACCGGAAATGAGTCCCAGCGCCATACTGTTGGCCCTCTTCGTCCGCTCCCAGCTGACAAACAGCTTTGCCCTGGGTCTGATATTTGTGCCAAAACTGTGGTATCAACACAAACAGGTAACCCAACGTTTTCGACACTCTTCAGTTGATTGCTGCTCTTTTGTTTTAATTTTATGTCTTACTTTTAATTTCGTTTGAGTTTCATTTTTCGTTTTAAACAAGGAGCGTAGGCAGTTTTGTGGCTATACGAGTACAGACTCTACTTAGCGGCACTTTAGTCACTCTCTCTCTGCCCCTACCCCATATTTGTGCGCTTTGTGCTTTTGTCCGTCGCCGTCAGGGTTGTTCGTCATCGCTGTCATCGTCGTTGCCATTTATCGTTGCCATCGATAGAGTTGTATTTGGTCTCGTACTATTGAAAATTTGCTGAGGAAACGATTTTTGTTCAACTAAAACGTAACAAAAGCTTTGTTGCTTTTGCTAAAAACAACTAATTATTTCATTTGGTTTTGATTATTGTCTTTCTTTTGATTTGGAGTACAACAAAATTAACATAATTTTAGTATTAAGCTAACATTTTGATGAATTATTAGTCAAGCTATGAAGTTGCTGCAAGTGTGTCGTTATTTGTCCCCCGAATGTTTGAACTGTATGTTTGTTTGTCTTTAGTTAACATTTTCGAACTTTGCACTTGAAGTTGATTTTGCACGCTATTCTTTTTTTTTCAGCACACTTTCTTTGCATGTCCTGTTGAATTCTGCATGTCTTTTGTACGCTAAAAAAAACAATACGAACATTAACAAGAAAAATCAATTAGAAAATCTATGACAAAAATCGGTTTCCTTTCAAAATCCCCAATACGACGCATATACCTACAAAATACTACTAGCATTCCCAGAATTTACTTACTTCCACTCGCCTCACGCCTCTCTCTCTCTCTCTCTCTTGCTGTCTGTGTCTCTCAACCTGAAACTCTCTCTCTCTCTCTCTGTGTAGTCTTCTATAGCTAAAGTCCAACTCTGTTAAGTTTTATATACCGTTTTTGATTTCCTTTGAACTTTGTTTATCTCATTTCCAGCACAACATCAGACAAACCCATAGCCAATGATCGCAGAAAATCCCCACTCTACTCCATCTCAAACACAACACTCAATCACTCATTCACTCATTCACTCAGAACTCATTCACCTACATATCCAATGCACAGTTTTGATCTTCAGTTTCGAGTCTCTATATATTTTTGCTCCTTCTTTCTATATACTTGTGTACTTGCTCTCGGTTTGAGTTCGGTTTACGTTTTACTTCCTGAGTGTGGTTTGCGGTGTTTGTTGCATCTTCATAGCTTGCAGGTTCGTTCGCTAGCGTATGATCTATCAATACGTTTACCTGTGGATGCTTTCAAGGGTGCTTCACACGATGCCGGCCAACGTTTGGGCGGTGGCTATGCGGGCCTTTGCCTGGGTGACCCCGACATCGGTGAGCTGACCATATCCGAAATGAGTCCCGAGGATATCCGCGCTGAACTCAAAAGGTAGTGCCCATCGATCGCCGTTTTTCCGTTATATGTGTCTGTACTTATGCCTTTTCAGACTGTACACACAACTTGAGATATTGAAGAACAAGACCTTGAGACAGGACAATCCGCACATTAGCAAACGACGAGGTGGACGCAAGGCGGGTCATCGTCGCTTCTCATTGCAGGTGAGTCCGAGTCAGGGGTCAAGCCAACTGTCACCAGTCCACCACAGTGTAGTCGTAGTCATCGCGCTCACTGTACATGACATCACCCAAAATGAAGGAACGGGGTATAGGGAACTCAGATTGTGTCTACCAATTGTTTCTGAATATTCTTTAATGCTGCCTATTCCAAGCTATCCCTAGATCTTTCTCTTCCTCTAACTCTCTCTCTCTCGCTATCAGTCTCTGTCTCTGTCTCTATACTTCTCAACTGATTCCCCATTGTATGTGACTTGTGTTAATACATATATAACTACATATATATATCATTGTTCTTGTCATGACTATGTACAATACTCGTATATTCGAATCCCACCACCACAACCACCAACTAAAAACCAATACCAAAAAATGTTCAATGTAGAAAAAGGGCAGCAAAGATAAGGTAAGAATGTCAGCATCTCTCTCTCTAAAGTAAACCTAATCTAACCAAGCTAATCTAACAAAATATGCGTGTTGTGACTGTGCCTAAAACTAACCTCAAATAAATTATGAGAAATCTCTGCCGCACGTTTGTCTATTCAACTAGACCCCCCAGTCCTACCCTTCCCGTACCCCACTCTCTGTGCGTGTGCATGTGTCCGTCCATAGATAGCACTTCATATGTCTAACCAGAATGCACACGAAAACGAATTAGAATTACTTAGTTGCAATGAGTTTAAGTCACGTACTAAGAGATCGTTACTCCGCAGGCTCTAAGTGCCAAACACCGCAGCAACAAGCATCATCAGGACATTGAGATCACCGAGGCGGAACCCTCCCGTACACCCGAGGACTCTGTATGCAGTGCCGAGGGACCGACGGATACCTATGCGGAAATATCGGGCGTGTCGCATTCAATGCTCTCCCATTCGATGGTCTCGCACTCTATTGTCTCTCACTCGAAGTAAGGAAGTAAACGATATTCCAGCGACAAGAAGGGTTTGTATATAAGTATTAAAGGATACGATAGTACATGTTTGTATGTGTAGATATCTATGTGTATGTATATGTATGGGAGTATTAGGGTGCAGCATAGGAAATATATAGCGCAAAAAAACACAAACAATAAAAGGATTACTTTAATTTCGCAATGAAAGAAAAACAACAAAACCAACAAAGAGCAAACTGAACAAAGGCAAACACAAAACACAAACAATAAAAAAACATTACTTTATTTAATAAAAAAAAAGGATAGAGAGGAGAAATGGAAAGAGAGAAGAAAGAACAGACGAGTTTTGTACAATTTTGATAAACTTTTAGATGATTTTACGTTGTTCATTTCTCTCAATTTGATTTCGATTGATTTCGAGCAAAGTTGTACGAAAGAGAGCGATTAAACAGAGCCCACCTGTGTAGGTAAACGATAAAACTGCTTGTAAAACCAAAACAAAAAGGAGTAAACGACAAGAAACTATTGATATACCTATTCCTACTACACACTTTTGAGTTTAACATCTAAGTTCCTCAACAGTTACTAATACTCGATTCTTTTGCCAATTATTTCGAATCCAACCGAACGAACACTCGAATACTCGTAGAATATCCTAACCCAGCCGAAGATCTCTCCATAAATTATTGAGAATACTTGTATTTGGCAGAGGGGGCACAGCGAAAATCATTTTTAAAGAACAGTGAATAATCAGTTGTAAATTTGAGCTTATAGGCATTAAAATCTAGTTATGAAATTCCCTCACTACTATCGTACACTTTACATCTTACTAATTACCTAATAATATATATTTGTATTATATATTGTATACGTGTAATTCCTACATTTTCCCATCCAAAACCAAATGGTGTAAACTTTTGTGTAAATACTAAGTGCAGTACGTGCCATACTCAAGAGAGCCGAGGCACTTGTTGACTTTGTCTGGCAGTTACAGAAAGAAATCGAAAAGATCCGAAAGGATGTGTGGGTAATGCTTAATAGATGCTTAAGTACATTTTTTTGTAACGTAACTAGCCGAACAAATTCTGTCTCAAGTATTATTCCTATTTGCAGTTGATTTCCCCAAGTTTTAGATCGAATCCCAGAGAATGTTTAATATCCGTTGTTTCGAAGGCAGTAGGAGAGATTTGGAAAAAAATAAACCACAAAGTGAATACATTTCAAATGCACGCAATACATTTTTGGATGCGCTCGTTAGAATGTTTTGGGAGGAAAACAAGTCCATAGAAAACATATAGTACAGTTACGTTGGGCATTTATATGGGATATGGTATATATACACATATACATATAACAAATATATACAGATAGCGAGTAAAACATGGCAAATGGTTAAATTAGGTAAACATACAACATGCATGCAACAAATTGAGCATTTAAAACAAATTATAGAGAACCCAAAACATGAAATAAATTGATGAAAAAACTTTGAGCCAACTTTTTGATTGCGTTTGATCAAAAGTGTGTGTGTAAAAAATATATATGACATATACATACATAAATATATAACAACTTATATTATATATAAATATATATACATATATGAATGTAATCAGCATTACAATAAAAACCAAAATGCAAGGAGAGGCATACTAAATTAGTTGCTCAGCGCAAATGAAACTACAACCCAAAAGAGGATCGAAAAGAAAAACAGAAAAAATTATGAAAAACCGAAAACATTTTAAAAGTGTGATAGTGTTCATAATATTCGTTCATTGTAATTAAAACAGAAAAAAAACAAGCAACAAAAACTAAATAAACTAAACTAAATGATCTTGTAAGTGTTGTGTTTGGAGTTATTTGGGGATTGATTGCAGATTATAGTGGGCAATAAATATCGGATGTGCTCCAGCAAGCTGATGACTCGTGTTCCTAAAATTAAAAAAAAAAATTATAGAAATGGCAATAGTTCGTATACTTTAGTAAAAATATTATAAATGACTTTTATAACACATCTTCCTCCAGCCTCAGTGAATCAAACTTGTGGGAGCGTTTTCTTTTCGTATATAATCTTTCTACATTGTTGGACTTTATTTTGTATATATAGTTCATCTTGTATATATATTTATGTATAATTGAAATATTGCTCGAATATTTACTAGGTTTCGCTCACGTAAATTTAGATTGCAAGTACATACATACATCATAATAATATCTAGTTATATATGTATATAATAAACTTCATTTTAATTACAGTTTACCTTCCATTTACTCACTTGTTCACTTTCGTGTGCGTGTTGTCTGGCTTCGTTATCGGTTTTCGTGGCTAATATCTAATAGTTAATTGGTATTTAGTACGTATCGTTATCAACATGATTACTTCGTTATGCCATTATCATTCACACTCATACATTCTCATATTCACTTAGAACTTAGTTAATTAATTTGCTTAGTTTTGCGGTTAGATAAGCTGTTCGTCTTCGTTTCTGTTTGTTTCTTTGTTTGTTGCTTTTGATCGTCAACTCATCTCGGTTTATTTAAAACTTAAAAAATTACAGTTTTTTAGTACTTAGAATTTATTTTGGTTTTACATGCGCTGCGCATCGTTTGTTGCTGTGCTATGTGCCATTTTAGGTAGACAATTTGTTTGAGTGTATTATGCATTAATATTACATATAGTATATATATATTTTTTTTATATAATTATATAACACTATGTTATAAAAATGTACATGGTTTTGGTTTTGCTACAGTTTTAGTTTGTTTTAGTACGAACAACTCGTTCAAGTAATCGTTTTTTGTTTTGTTTAAAAATCGCTTTTAAGTAGTGGTAAAAATTATGAATTTGGATTCGCTTTTGGATAAAGTACATCCATATGTATATATGTTACAAAAACAACTTGAAGCCTGTTTATCAAAATTATCAATTGTATAAATTGTTAGTTTAGATTATGTTAAATTTATTTAATGTTCTAGTTTGGCGCATAAAGCTGTGTTGCGTTTAGCGTAGATTTTTCCATTTTTAATTTGCCCTTAAATACTTTTTGACTTGCGTTAAAAAATGCAAAATTTTGTAAAATTAATTGCTTAGTTGTTTGTTTTGTTCTCTATTTAGTTATAGTTTTTTTTAGTTTTAAGTTTAAGGTTTAGTTTTATACAATCTCACTGTTTAGTGTAACAAAACAAAAGCGACACGTTTAACTTAAATAATTAAAAAAATAAACAATGGTTAACATTTCTTGAGTAAAACAAGCTAAACAGATTAAAAGTAAATAAAGTTTTTAAAGCCAAAACAAACGAGATCCTGCTCGTATGCAAATAGTGAAGAAATGATTTGGTTTCTTGAGTTCTTGTTTTTTGTTTTCTTGTTCATGGTTTGAGTAAAAATTTCGAATAGTGTTTTTGTTTTATGAAAAATAAATAATTTAGTGTTGTTTGAGTTCGAATACATAAATGTATAATTTAAGAAATAATTTAAGTTTTCGCGTAGACTTGAGTGCTCCCTTCTTTGTTTTTTTAAAACGTTTTACAAACAAGTTTGAGATAAAATTAATATTGCCACAAAGTATATGAATAAAAAATAGTTGTCTCTCTTTATATATACACATATATAATAAATGTGTGTGTGTGTGTGTTTGTGTATATATATATATATAGCGCCGCGTGGGTGCGTGAGTGTGCGCTAAGGAGTCACCATATAAAATCTCATAGAATAACAAAAATAATATACGATATTCATATATAGTATATAAAAAAATAAAATTGCAAACATCTACATAACCAAATTGAATCAAAAATCGATTGCATTAACTTAAAGATTCTATAAAAGTACACTAGTGTTTAGTACAACTTTGATTTGTTTGAAAACGAAAATCTAATTTAGTATCTAGCATCCCTTCTGAGGAGATTTGCCAGTCGTTGGTTGCGTTGCTCCGCTTCAGTTAACTTCTTGTGTTTGTGTGTGTGTGTGTCGTCTTTGAAAAGGTCTTTCATTCTAGTTTGTTGCTCCTGCTTATCGCTACTGCTTCTTGTATATTGCCACTGCCACTGATCGCCACACCCTCCACAAGGAGTGGTGTGGTGCTCCTTTACGTCGTCGACCGCTTCTCGGGGTCGGCAGCAACAGCGGGTAGACGGCCCCCGCCAGGCCTGCCCTAGAGCGGATGCAGCTTGGTCGTGTGCACCGTAAGGGCGCTCCGCTGCGTGAAGCGCTTATCGCAATACGGACAGGTGTACGGCTTCTCGCCGGTGTGCGTCCGTATGTGCTTGGTGAGATAGTCCTTCACGCTGAAGGACTTCTCACAGTAGCCGCAATGAAACGGTTTCTCACCTGCAACAACGAAGGCGAAAGGAAGATTGGGACACTTGGTTAGCACATGTCGTTTCCAACGCCAAAAAGTGTCATGGTGCGTGCAGTACCAAAAACTTTGTTTGATTGACTGATTGATGTGTGTGTGTGTGTGTGTGGGTACAGTATAAATATGCATATCAAAAGGGTTTTGCACGTTTTAATCAAACTATATATAAATTATATTGTATATATATATATATATATTTTATATGTATAATATATAAAGATGTGTGTGTATATATTTGGCTGTGGTTTGGTGGTGTTAGAATGCATACGAGACATATTATTACGTAATGAGATGAGGCGGCGGGCGATACGGATTTGGATTATCACAATTGCAATTGCATACCCTAGCAGAAAAAGCAACCAAAAATATTGCTAATGCTTCTTCTGTGAGAATATGTAAAGTTCGGCTTGCCGAAACGTGAAGTTTTTTCTTTTTCTTTTTTCTTTGGCTGCTCAACGAAGAGTATGGCAAAAACATATGGCACTGATCATCGTAACTGTTCTTTGTGCTGCGTGCTTTTCTCTCTTTGCCATGTTCTTCTGGCTGCGCCAGCGCAGAGCGAGCTTTGACAGCCTGCGCAGCGGTGAGAGAAAGAGAGAGAGCCAGAGACTGAGATTAAGAGAGAGTAAGAGTAAGAGTAAGAGTAAGAGATTAATGGCAAATGAGAATGGACTTGCATACAGAGGTTTCTCTTTTTGTTGAGTATTGCTTATTGAAGTGATTCAATTTTTGATTGATTGACTGATTGATTGATCGATTGATTGATTGGTTGATTGATTGACGAGTCGATTGATTGGTTGAGTTGATAGCTGATTGACTGACTGATTTGATTTGAAAAATATTGCTTCTCACCCGTGTGAGTCGTTAAATGTTTGTTCAGGTAATCCTTAACAGTGAACGCCCTGCCACAATAGCCACATCTAAATGGTTTCTCACCTGTATGTATGCGAGTGTGCTGTTTTAGTGTATTCGATTGAGTGAAGGACTTGCCGCAGTAGGAGCACGTGTAGGGGCGTTCTTTGGGCGTGGCGCTGTCGAAGTTGCGGGACGTGGAGAGCGGAGAATGGAGAGTTAAGAATTGGCATAGATATACAGTTTTGGTTTTTTTTTTTGTCAAAATAGCGCGAAGAAACGTAACGCACAGAAAAATGGAAAGAGAGAGAGAGAGAGATAGAGAAATAAATAGAGAGATGGCGCGGGAGAAAAGAAAGAAAAATCAGAATTATATTATTAGTAACAGTCGATGTAAAAATAAATTGCAAAACAAACATCACACACGAGCGCATGGCCCACGCCCCAAGGCGCTTAAGGGGCGCGCGCCCATGCGCCCAGCTGGTCCGAAGGAAACAAAAAAATCATATATGTACAATATGGTAAAAATATAACGGTTAGCTGGGGAGAGTCTCCAGGCCAGACAGACCCAAACGGAACCGAATCACACAGCGATTCAAATCGAATGGTTCCATTTGGGTGCTGCAGCCAGGACTGCTCCCTAAACGAATAACGGTTGTCCCGCAGAAAAGTGTGACCACATGGCTACACACTTTAGAGCTGGTCACGCTGTTCGGCGGGAATACACTTTTCACATAGAACGCATAGAAATGGAATTTACTCTGCTTCGCCTGTGTGGATCTTGCGGTGCATGGCCAGGGTTCCCAGCGTCTTGAATGTTTTAGGACAGTCCGGACATTTGTGCCGGATCTTGTGCGCCTGATCCGCGGTCACGATCCTCGCGCTAACCAGCACACTGGTAGCGGCCCCAGAGGCCGGGGCCTGCACGCCGGGATTCGCTTGAATGGCATAGACGGGGACAGCGTTAACCACATCGCCACTGTCGCTCAGACTGAGGGGCTCTTCCTTGATGATGACCTGGGGATGGGCGACGGAGCCACCATTTGAATTCTTGTTCAGCTTGACGGTGAGCGGCGGCACTTTGAGGGCCACCTGGTCGCCAGAAAGATCATCCTGGTGGTGCTGTTGCTGCTGATGCTCCTGCAGTTCCCGCTGCTGTTGCTCTAGCAGTTCCTGCTGCTGTTGATGGTGCTCCTGCTGCAGCTGCTGCTGCTGCTGGTGATGTTGCTCTTCTGGCGTCAGTCTCATATCACGCGGCGCTATGGCCGGCAGCTCGTCGGGTGTCACGGGCGCCTCCTGCTGCTCCATGAACGCCTGCTGCCCCGCCGCCAGCATGGACGTCGTGCAGACGGACCCGCACTGCGTGCACTTGTATTCGTTGGGATTCGGCGTGGCCGAATGCACGCCGTAAATGCTGCATACGAGGCAACGCGCCAGGAAGGCGGTCGCCTGGTGCGTCATTCGCTGGTGCTCGTCCAGATCCACGGCGCTCCCGAATTTCTCATCACAGTTAATGCACGAATAGCTGGGCTTCAGTTGCTGCTGCTGCTGCTGCTGCTGTTGTTGCTGTTGATGCTGGTGCTGTTGTTGGGCGGCCTCCAGCGATGTGATCGCTCCCTGAGCGTTCAGCGTTATGCCGTGACACAGCTGCATGTGCTCTGTAACGTGCTGGGCCCGCTCGAACTGCTGGTGGCACATGGGACAGTAGTGCGGACTGACGTGCACGTTGGGGTCCATGCTGAGATTTGGCAGAAAGGCGGTCTTCAGTGTGTCCATGTTGGCTATCACGGCGGCCACTCGATGCGTCGGCGGCGGTGGGGGCGGCGGCTGCGGCGGATGCACCTGCTGTGGCTGGTCCTCGGGACGTGGCAGACGCTGTTCCTGTATGTTTGTGGTAGACTTTATCATTTCACTCTATCACACGAAAGACTGTTCCCAAAGCCAAAGCCCCAAGCGTAAGCGTTGCTCCTTATTTGGTATGTTTTATGGCGAATGTGGCGTTTTTTAGTGGCGTAAGGTGGAATAGCAGTAGCGATTGCGGATTGGCGGTTTGGCGGTTAGTGTATGATGATGGAGAGGCGCCCTCTGTCCACGAAAAGAAGAGAAATAATAATTACACCAGTATTCTTTTCAACGTTCGTGTGCGCGTGCTTCGGGAGTGTGGGTGCTGGCTGGAGAGGATTAGCAGTAATAATTAAGCACAAATTAGCACAGATCTTCACAAGAAACCATTGCTCGCAAAACCCCCAAGACGAAATCGGAAATCAGTTGCCGCCCGCCGATTCTGCCCTGCCACTGGTTCACTGCTTATGTTTCTGTTTCTGCTTCTACTTCTGTCGCCCCGATCTCGTTTCTTTTCCCTCTCAAGTTTGACCCCCAAGTCCCCCCACACGGACGGCAGCGGCAGCGGCGGCGGCAGAGGCAATGCGTTCGAATTGAAAATTTTTTTTGGTCTGTCATATTCTAAATTCGGAATTCTATTTTGATTTTTTTTCGGTCTCGTTTTTGTTTCATCTTTCTTACCAGCGTTAGCACGTATTTATTGCACTCGGGGTTTCTATGCGGCCGTTACTGCTGGCGAAAAAGGTGCCCGACTAATTTAATAACATTTCTCCTTTGTACAACAAAAATATATTAACAAAAAAATTTTTCACTTTTATTATTATTTTTGGCGAAAAATGTACAAGTACAACAAAAAGTATCGCCAGGCATCGATACTTTTGCACATTCCGTTTTGCACTGAATTCAGTGCTGCAAAACGCAGAGTGGATGGCCATCGATAGCTCAATCTGAGAATCTAAATTGAAAAAGCACGCATAAATATTTTGTTCTATGGGGTTTTCCATCCCCAATAAGCACTTGCTGACAATTTCACAACATTTGTACAACAATAAATGGCGGAACTTTTTTGAGGGTCATGCGGTATATAATTCTGCGGTCACACTCTGACTGTTTAAGCGCAGGAAAGGTTTCCCGAACATTACAGAAAAATTCAAATACAAATTTTTAAACTATTAGTCATATGTTATACAATCCAATAAAAATGAGTTTTTATAATGAACCAAATTCATTGTTCAATCGAAATAAATTATTATTTCAGTGTGAAAAGTCTTTGCAAGCTAGCAATATCAAATAGAACATCAAAGTCGAGGAAAATGATTTAAGATATCATTATATTTGCGGTATATTTTTAAAATGAGATGGTATATTTCGGTATGTTTTCTCATCGATAATTCTGCGGTCACCTGGTGCGACCATCCAATTCGCTGTAGCGATTAAATACCAAACAAAAATTTATTGTGAAATAAAAACAAACTTAATTGCGAAATACAATAAAAAAGCTTTTGCACAAAAGTTGCAATCCTTCGCCAGGTGAATTTCACCTTTACTGCGGTATAAATATCAACAGTCTTCAATTAGGGAACGATTCGACTGCCTATAGTGCTGCTGGAAGCCAGCGGACTAGCTCAAAGAATCGTCAAAAATTCCAAAATTACCACCGACCAGGAGCCGATCCACCAAGTCGAAAGTGCCAAAAGGTTTGTTGAGCAATGCAAACTATCACCAACAAATTTCTGTATTGATTTATTTGCTAGTATGTCGTCGCCATGGATCAAGACCCAGGAGCCAGTGCTGACCACGAGTCTAGCTGATATCATGTCGGAGCAGTATGCCCATCGCCTGCACAACAAAGAAGTAAAGCGACATCAGCAGACCCAAAAGAACACTGAGCCAGAAGTATCATCCATCTGGGAGGGGGCAGCAGCCTCTCCGACGGACACTGCCAGCTACTCCGACGTGGCTGCGATATCAGCAAAGACCAACAGCGAGACGGAAGAGTGGGAGGATTACTCGGCTCTGCTGAAAGAGTGCGCAGATGCCGACTTGCCACCAGAGGTGCTGGCCCTGCTTGAGGAAGAGGCCAGCGGCAGTGGCGGCGACTCTGATGCAGTCATTGCCCAAATGCTGCAGTCCCAATTCGATCACGAGTACAACGAGGAGCTGCGTCGCATCGAACAGAAGCAGAACAAGCAGTCCAAAGTGACTGTAACGCTGGAGAAGTTTCGACGAAGCGGCGAGGCAGAGTTCCTGCACGACACCGAGGAGGATGACTACGAGGAGGACGAGGTGGAGCGTCTAAGGCACGACTGGGATCGTTTCGAGACCAACGAAAAGAGGCTGGAGTCCATACCGAGGTGTGGCTTCAAAATGAGCAAGGAGGGCGAAATGATCACCAAGCACGATCCGCAGCTGTGCGCCGTTCGTAATGCCCAGCGCGTGATGTCGTTTCCCCCAGAGTTTCCCACTGGTGATGGAGCTGGCTTCGACATGAAGCTGTCCAACAAGGTGTGGTAGCAACGGATAAGATGTTAAAGCTGCACTTGCTAACATAATTCCATTTGCAGGTGTTCAACCAGTTGAAGGCCTACTCCCGACGAGGACGTTCCGATCGTCACGAGAAAGTGGCCACTGCCGAAATGGGCTTGGATGCCAGCACTCGTCTGCTGCTGTACAAGCTGATCAACAATCAAGTACTCGAACAGATCAATGGCATCATCTCCACGGGCAAGGAGGCGGTGATACTGCACGCCAACTCCGATTCCAGCTACACCGGCAGCAATGAGCATGGCCATCAAAGCGGTGTGCTGATGGCGCCTAACCTCCTACCCAAGGAGTGTGCCATCAAGATCTTCAAGACGACACTGAATGAGTTCAAGCAGCGGGATCGCTACATCAAGGACGACTATCGCTTCAAGGATCGTTTCAGCAAGCAAAATCATCGCGTCATCATCAACATGTGGGCGGAGAAGGAGATGCACAATCTGATGAGAATGCAGAACATTGGCCTCAATGTGCCCGATGTGGTCGTCCTGAAGAAACATGTTCTGGTCATGCGCTTTATCGGCGACAATCACAATGCGGCTCCCAAGCTGAAGGACGCCCGCCTGAGTGCTGCCGAGCTCAGCTGCGCCTACGAGGAGATTGTTGCGGCCATGCACAAGCTGTACAACGAGGCCAAGTTGGTCCATGCCGATCTCAGCGAGTACAACATTCTCTGGTTCGAGGGCAAGTGCTGGTTCATCGACGTGGCCCAGAGTGTGGAGCCCAAGCATCCCAGTGCCCTGGAGTTCCTCATGCGGGACTGCGGCAACATTGTCAACTTCTTCGAGAGACGCGGACTGCCTAACATCTACAGCAAGGAGCAGCTGTTCGAATATATAACTAATCTCAATGCGGAGACTCACAATGCTGCCATGCTGGAGCGGATTCACACACGTGGCGCGTCCATCAACGAGGCCACTGCACCCAATCAGCAGGAGTGTCCAGACGAACTGAAGCCTCTCGAGTATCCCTTCGAGCTGGCCTGGGAGAAGTCACAGCGGGATCGCGAGGCAAGCAAAGCAAAGCAGCAGCAGCAGCAGCAGCAGCAAGATACTAACGAACAGGATGATGAGCACGATAGCGATGCCGATGAAGAGGAAAACAAGGATAAGGACAATAAGACTGCCAAACATTAAAACTACAACAAAACAGCCAGTGTTTCCTTGACAAATAAACAACTCTAGTTTGTGTTTTCTAGATGATATTTAAACGATATTTGTTAATTGGAAAGCGGTAATTGAAATTTGAATTGAATTCCAAAACCATATAAAATATAATGATTATTGTAGTCGAGTGGCTTGACTATAACACAAACTCAAAACAAACTATTGTAAATTGCATTTGCTGTTTTAAATTATGCTTAAGAAGGCTGTCAAAAATAGTCTTTTTGCAATGTTTAGTTCTTGCCTTTGTTCCATATTTAACATTATAATTTTTGAAATTTACATTTAACTTCCATGCATTCAGCATTTTTAATGGCTTTGATCTTGAATTGTTATTAATCAATTAAGATTAATGCAAATGTCATCCACAATGACTACACGTGCCACGCCCACAGAAGCTAACCCGGCAATTGAACTCATTTTGTGTGTGCCCAGTTTTTTCCCCATTTAATTGGTAGATTCCCAGCTTGGACAAATCTTTGATCAATTGATTACGAAGCGGAGTAAAATTTCCATGCGCGCTGCAGAGCCGCTGCCGGATCCCCAGCTATAGGAGAGCTCCAGGAAGTGGCTCATCAATCAGTTATAGCATCAGCAACAAATAACGAACGTGATGGATGCGTTCGTAAGTTGGACTTTAGAAAAATAGTCCAAGTGTGACGTCAGCATCCAGTTAAGAGCAGTTTTATGTGCATATATTTACCTACGTATGGTGGAGTGTGTGTCGATTTGTTGTAGCTCATTGAGGCTGGCCAATTAAAGTCTGCTTCGCTGTACCCTTGCTTATCAATGAGAATACTATACATAAAACACACTACCAAAGTGATTATTTCATTTTTATATTTTCTACACTCTCTCGTTTTAAGCTTACTCTGGCACATAGGATTTTTCGACAGAGCTCAATTGCCGAAAATATTATAATTTACTCAAAAATAATAAACTTTTTGTATTACTGCACCAATTGGCTTCAAAGTATCGACCAGATCATGCCATTGCCGGTACAACTTCCATTCAATTTCAGTTCAACGGATTTGTGTACACAGTTCTGTCAATCAAAATTGAACTCTCTGCTGTATCAGCACTGCATTGGTATTTATGGATGACTTCAAATTGTTTACTTGCGGTGCTTGAATGTAGCAAATATTATTTATTTTTGATTTTTATTGAACGCTGCGCACTTTTGACGTTGGCAACAGCCGCAAAGCGAGAAAAACACTCGTCAGCAGCATAGCTATACATATACATTGTATATGTATGTATGTGGAGGATGACTCGTGTATATGTTACGATGAAGAGACCCACACATAGGACCCATCATAAGGGGGCCCGACTGTGACTGTTTGCTACGTGCTGCTGATGACGCAGAGAGGAGCAAGAGGCAGAGATCACACAGAATAGGGGGGATAGGAGTTTTTAAATAGACAAATTAAGAAATCGAGTTGGAACATGGCAACGTACTTACATGCATATTTAAAAATGTATTTCAAATTGTAGAAAATATAACAAAAAAGAAACAATTTTTTCTTGTTCTCTATAAAATCTAAATCTCGTGGCAAAATTAATGTGTCATTCGCATTTATGAGTCGTAAAAAATATTTAAAAGTACGCTTCTACTGTATACAGTACTCAATACAGTCAAACTTCTTGGAGAGGAACCACTAATTAAAAACAAAGAACTTGATCGTGATTATAAGAATATTTTAGATACAGATAG
Organism: Drosophila guanche; assembly: GCF_900245975.1. Taxonomy (NCBI): domain Eukaryota; kingdom Metazoa; phylum Arthropoda; class Insecta; order Diptera; family Drosophilidae; genus Drosophila; species Drosophila guanche. The sequence goes on from NW_022995746.1 coordinate 2,707,619, forward strand.
CACGAGTGCACGCCAAAAGGTCTTCTAGCTAACATTTCAGATGAATTCATATTCACATTGTCGCATAATCGAAGCTCAACTGTAGTTAATAAATATACGTAAATATAAAGTATATTAAAAATGCAACCGTCAAAAAACAGTCTTTGTTATTGTGTCTCGCAGACGGAAAAAAAAGAAAAAGTGCAAACTGAGCGCTTCATCGATAAGATCAAGTCGCAGTGAGACAATCATCTGATGGTGCGAGAATTGTATTATTGTTAAAAGTGCGCTGTCCTTTAACATAAAGGCTCTTCATGTTAAGTATATCTAAGAAATACCTTCAGTCCAACTTCAGCCAACTTTCATTGCAAAGCAGAGCAGAGCAAATCGATACACGAATAACTAGCCAAAGCAATAATCATAAAGACAGCCCACAGACAACAGACGAAGAGAAGACACCAAACGAAGCTATAAACTCGGGCATTGCGTTCGGATCATCAATTAAAATGTGCCAGGCATGTAATCAGGCTGTGCACCAGCTCGAATTCCAAATAACAGTCTCGTCCCTCTGCCATTGCCACCCCTCGACGAGCTCGACGATAGTGAAAAAGTGAGCTGATCTAGACATAACATTAATTAAGCTCCGGCCAGTATTTTCTTTAAGTGTAGCCACACACTCACACACACACACAGAGCACACTTACGCATGCGCCACTTGACAGCGCGAAGAAGAGGTAGCCAAACCGCAGAAGGAGGCTCGTCGTCGTGATCTTGGGAGAGGCTGCGGCTGCGGCTGCGACTGCGCGGTTGCTGCACTGACAATGGCCCAGACCAAGGTGTATCTGTGTAAGGTGATGCGATAGCTGGGTGTGCATTATTACTATGTAAATGTAAATGTGTAAGTCGTAAACGTAAATTGTAAATCGCTTCATATTTATGCAATATTGGATATAAACAATAGTACTCTCTGGACATATGTACCTTACTTTTGAACACCTTGGACCACAAAATGTGGAATCGTGATCGAACTGACCTCAAGTGGTCGCTGTCGCGTCCACACTGGGATGGGAGAGCCGTAAGGAGACTGGAATTTGCGCGTTTAAAGTTAACAATTTATTTGCATTATTAATTTTCATGTACCTGTACCACGTACCTCGTACCTCGTACCAGGGCAAGTTGGTCAAGGCAGGACTCGCGGACAGCCACGTCTTCTATTTTAGGTCTAACTAGTTGGCTGCCAGCCTCCTTTACTAGTCCGCCGGGGCCGGTGCTGCTTGTGGCCTGTAATTCAAGTTAGCTACAAAAATAGAACCTTAATTTATTGTTGTGGCTGGCTTTCGTCCGCAGGTAGCCATCATCTGCCCTTACATGGTCATATCATTTATATTCTGGCGTCTCTAAAGTCTTTTCAACGAAAGTGAAAACACCACAAATATGGGTATGTTATTCTGTTGTAGAATTACACAGTTTACAGATTGTTCCTCTCGAATGGTCCACATCACTCGAACTTTCGCTGCGTCTGGAATAGAGCTCCATCCTCTGTTCTTAATAAATTCTAATAATTTAAAGTGCATTCACCCCTTAGGGTTCCCTTTCACAGTTATTGTACCAGCAGCAACGCTCTATAATTTTTAATTGATGAAGGGAAATTGTTAATTACACATTTATCAACACTCAGCATGGACAGAACTTATAGCTCTAAGCAAGAGCCACGCCTAACGTATCGCCATGCCCAGCGCCTTCTGGGGGTCAAGTGTTTAGTTCCGAAACGAAATATTGTGTTAAAAACAAACGCAAACAGCACTAATTGAAGAATTCCAAAAAAATAGATTGGCGGTAAGTGTCATCTCAGCGTTCGGCGAAAAATTGTTGCCAAAAAAAGAGAAATAAATAAATGTAAATAAAAAATTGACGGGCACATGCTAATGAAGGTAAGCGTTCGCCATAAATGAACCTGATGAGGTTTATTGGGTTTTTGCTTGATTGCCGAACAAAAAATAAATACAACAAAATGAACAACTCGAAAACGCATGAAAACGTGTTTAAATAAAAATCACCTCCAATATGGCTGTCACGTGAGCGGCTGTCAGCGGATGAGTCAGCCACACAGTCAGTTGCCCCGAATCGATTTCATTTCGCGGGGGTTCATACATAAATAACAAAAATATTCGTTTTCAGATATTTGTATATACAGTTGTAGGTAGTACAGTAAGTGAGTAAGTATTATGTACCGCTGGCGTTGCCCTTGACCATGTTTTGACAAGCGCAACATTAGCACATGGCCAGCAGCCGAGCAGCCGACAACGGTAACATACCTGGGACCGTTATGCGTCGGGACAACCGATCTATTGTGTATTACCAATAATAATAAATCACTTTTTGGCATGTGCTGATTGACGGACAGATGTTTTAACCGCACACGGCAGAGGGACGGGACTCTGTTCCAAGTCGCTGTGGCCTCTACCTGGTTCTGGTTCCGTTTAGATCTTGCCAGATTCTGCCGGCTTGTTTACGAAGTAGCGCTCAAAGCATAATGGCAAAATGAAATGGAAACATGAACCCTGCCAGGGCCGCCACCAAAATACTGAGTACACAATTGCAAATGGCTAAGAACCCTCCGCCTGATGATGATCTCTAATGATGAGGAAGTGCCTGGCAGTAAGGCACGGGATCATTCAAAAGGGAAATAGTTAAATCACAGTAGACTTTCTTTCTTTGCTTGATACTTTTCATAGTCTGCTCTTTTTTTACACACAAATCGGAAAGCAAACCAAATTTAGGGCTGGTAAAAAATGCCATATCTGTATGGCATTGCGGACACCAAGTTTCTGGTGAGGAAACTCAAGAAGAAGGTACGCACCAGTGTGCCACCCATCAAATTTCGACGCAATGAGTTTCTCAAGGAACGCCCCAAGGTTGATCTAGACGATGTTCCAATTCAGTTTCGTGCCACGCCGTCTTCCCTCGTGGAACTGTGCGTCAGTGTGGTGGATAAGCTACCGATTCCATCGATCTATGAGTGGAACGAGATGGATATAAGGCGTTGGATCAAGAGATATGGTTATCCCGAATATATGGTAGGTCTCGGCACAAGACAAGATATACACAGAATGCTTGATCCATCTTCGGTATATTTTAGAACACTTTTCGCGTTAACATGATCAGGGGGCGAAAACTGCTGCTGTTGGATGCTTCCGCCATGTCGGCGATGAATATCAAGGACTTTGACCACATTCGTCACATTTCTTATGGCATCCGTAGCCTGTTCCACTTCGAGCTGGCCAAGTTCTCGCGCAGCATCACCCTGCCCGATGAGGAGCCGAATGAGCTTTACCTGCTCTTCCACACACAGACAGGAGTCAACTACGATGAGGTGCGTCGCTCGGATTTGTATCGCCGCATGCAGGTGATACGCCAGCGCTCCCAGAACCTGGACCACTGGGATCTGCTGGAGCTGTGGCTGCGCCGCGAGCGTGAACACAACTACACGGAGCTGCTGGGCATGATACCGCGCTTCAGCATGTACAAGTGCAAGAAGGCACCGCCAATGGAGCCACCGGAACTGCATCCCGAGGATGTCATGTGCAAGGAATGCATTCCGCCCTGCGACTGTGACTGGACGGAACGTGACCTGTGTCTTCCCTGGCGCCTGAACGTCCTAGCGCCACAGCTGACTTTGACCCGAAGCAAATGGATCGCCATGGAGAAGATCTGCACAGCCTGTATTCCACCTTGCGAGTGCCGCTGGCCACCACGCTACTATCTCACCGGCACGGTCATCAAGTGTCTGCAGCAGAAGTTCCCCGAGAAGTTCTGTCCCATCTTCGACGAGCGGATGAGGGCCTCGGCTCGACCCAGTCTTGTGGAGCGTTGGACACGTTTCTCCATTTGATCTTGCTGCTTGTTGTACAAACATATTTTATAATTCTAATTAAACTTTCATTGTTTCAGTGAGTGTGGGCTTAATGTAGCTTTCTGCCCCTCCGCTCCCTGCATGAGCAAAATCATCATTCTGCAAGGGTATCCAAAGCTTTCGCCCCGAAACTAGCCTTCCATTCATGTCGTTAATTATATTTTTGCAATCAGATCGATCTGGATAATTATCGGCGCATTGAGAAAGTGAGCAAAGGAGAAAGAAACAGCGAAGGAGAGGGAAGAGATGGAGAGAAGCAATCACAGGGGCACCGTAACAACAGCGAAAAGCAGACACAAAAAATAAGGTACAGCATAAAAATAAAATAAACGGCGCAAGAATTTGAATTTTGCATCCCACGAACAACAACCAGCAGCAGCGACAGCGGCGGCGACTACGTAGACGCCGACGTCAGCCGAGGCCCCAACGCAAGAGACACTGTAAATGGCCCCATCGGAGCGGAGCCGAGCGAAGCGCCAACGGGCTGTCAACTTCGTCGCCGTCGTCGTCGTCGCACGACGCTGCTGCCGCTGCTCTGTCTGTACGTTTCGGTGAGCAAAGCAAAGAAAAAGCCGCTGCCGCGCAGGCAGCACTTTCAGTTCACTTCCAACGCTCCGAGTGAGCCAGCCAAGAGCAACAGCAACAACAGCAGCAGGCAGCAGGCGATTCGACTCTGTGTACGAAATCTAAAAGTGTCTGCGCATGCGCCAGAAGTTTCTGTTTCAAAAATAATCAACAGCTGTCTGTACAATACTCCAAAATCTGTTTTGTTTCCCGGAGTGTGTGTAGTGTGTGATTCATCTCGGGTTTCTTGCTGTCTTCGAGTTTAGTGTCAAAAGTGCCCTCGAAAAAGTGTTTTCTAAACTATCAAACAAAATCAACAATCGTGCACGTGCATTTCATTTGTGTGTTTCTCGATTTTTTTATGCAAATCGCTATAAATATAATTATATTCAGATACAGATTGTTAATCGGTTTGTGTTGAACAAATTATATAATTTGCCATAAACAACTTCCATTTACAATTTATTATTGTCGTCCAGTGCAAGGTGGGTTCATTTTCGATATCTATAGTAGCTGCTAACACATTGTTCTGTGTGCGCTACATTTATTCGAACTACGAGTAGCAATTAGTCTTAAGATTTGTAACATATAAATGTACATTTATTCAGCAGTTAAATAAGTAAATATTTAGCAAATCATAGAACTCTTTGTGGAAATAATTAACGCATCAACGCAAGCAATTTAAAATATCCACAACAATATTTGAGATAAACAAACACTGAAACCGATAGGTGTATCAGGAAGTGTTGAAACTAAACAACACAAAGATACATTACATTTGTTTCTAGATTTTTTAATAGCAATTACATGTTATTTTTCATGACTAATATTATTGGTTAGCTATTATTGTTTTTATAAGTCATTTACCCGATACACTGAACTCCCACCACCTCAGGCCAGAGCAAAACCGCGAGAAAAGTGGCGCGTTATGGCTATGCCTGATTTTCACTTGTCGTACATAGGAATCGAAACAAGTACAGTTGGAAGATGACGTACAAGCATGTGACCATATAGAAGTCGTATATAGTCAATGCCCAAGTCAAACGCACATTTTTCTCGCTGCCAGATGCCGCTTTTCATTCGCTTAATAACATGGCAATATGCAAAGGCAAGGCTAATCATGTCAGCCGGCAAGGACAATAATTTGGTGTGTCATACGAGAAACAGGAAAATATATGTGCCACATATGGGTTTTTGATACACTCACCATTTTGCAGGATCGGTTAGCTGACATGTTAGCGATTTACCTGACATTCGTTCATTTTTGTATCTTTAGCCAGGTAACAAACCCAAAAAGGGGCTCCAAAAAACCGTACAAACCCGAGCTCTAGAGCTGAACACTGAAAACCAGCAATTAATGTTCTCCTAGCTGCAAGGGTATATAATTTTCGGCACAATTATAACTAAAACTAGATTCCTTGCATTTTATGTTGTTGCCAAGACGCCTGCAAATATTTGCACAACAAATTGGTCAGTCATTAAAAAACAAACCGCAGTTAAAGCTAATTGATGGGGACTAAGCTTCTCATGCTCGGGTAACATGTTGCCAGGCGCTGGCTGGGGCTGCTGACTTATAGACTTGCATACACGTGTCCGTCTAGTGGGAATTAGCATGCAGAAATCGCATACGACGAATTTCTTCGACCGATGGGTTCAATCATTTATAGCGGCGCCAGCAGATTCAAACAGAATAGAACAAAAGAAATGAGCAACACTCTCTTGCAGTGGCATGGGAAATGGTTTCTCTTCGCTCTGGTCTCTGGTCTCTGGTCTCTGTGGGTGTGTGTACTGGGTGGGTGAGTGCGTGTAGCGGTCCCATATTATATTTAGCATTCCGAATTTCGTTTCTGTCCGTATGGCGGCGGCATTTGAAGACACACACAGACGATGATAATGGAACGAACAGATAAGAGACAGGGAATTCGGTTAGTTATGAATGAGCTAACGCAAACGCAAACGCGAGGCCCAGTCAGTGTGATATAACTATGCACACCTTGAGTCATGGGACAGACAATGCCCACACTGGCGCCGAAAGTTCTTTGCGGACACGTTCAGGTACAAACACGAGACGACAGCGTTCAGATAAGATAAGCGATAGGGGGACAAGCCGTGAGTTACTCCGGAAAAAGTTTCATTAACTTTCCAGACCAATAATATCTCTTTGTTAGATCTTTATCACTGTCACTCGTCTCTAATTTGTTGCTGAAATGGTTGCTCATTCTGGTATATTTCCACTTGCAGAGCGGCTGCGGCGTCATGTCTAACACGGAGAAAGGAGGCCTGCACAGAATCAGAGGTAAGTGGAAGGCAAACCAATTGACTTCATGCAGAACATTGTCCAGTATCAACTTACCCAAACTGTGGGTCGCATCGAAAATTCCAGAAGCCCAAACGTATCCAACCGGAATCCCAACCAAGTAGAGCCGAGCCGAGCCCCTTTTTTCTGCGCGTCTAGATAACAAACAGCAATAACCGCATGACGGCTCCCAGATTGGGGCGCGCCACGGTAGGTGGCGTGCGGACGAAATGTCCGAGGTTCAATTGAAATACGCAACGCGCACGCATTGAAACTCAGTTACAATAAACAAATTGATTAGGTTCAGTCACTCGATGTTCCTAGTCGATCTCGATCCACTTTGGAGGCCAGTTGACAGTTTGACTGCAAGTTGAATTGGGGTTACAAATCAATTGGCTGCCTGAGGAGAAGATTGAATTGCGGTTCCAGACAGTTACTCCTTTGTTTATGGCAAATGAGTGGTAAATTAGTATACCCACCACAGCTGTCACTATGTATCCCTCGCGTGACTTGACACTCCTCAACTCTGGTGTCATCGATAGGGACGCCCACAACTGGTGACACCTTGACTACGCAGTTGGACGACCTTATGACGCCATTGTTATGACATTTCCAAGGAGCACGTAAAATATGCAAACAAATTAGCACAGTCACGCTAACTGAACACGTTAGTTGGGCTCCCTACCTCTCTCTATCAATCACAGACTTTCGGCTGAGTGGAAATTTTAGTTCATGTACCAACTTCTGAGTACATTTCGGCCCGTCTGTACGGTTGTGTACAATTTATGTTGTTGTGTCTAAATAAAGGCACAATTTTAATAGCCTATCAGCGACGGTCATCCGAGTGTTTACTATTTAATTCGTGCTTTCGAGCTATTTAGCACTTTAGTCGCAGACGCACTGCCACAGCCACAGACATCGAGGAGCGGGGCAATGTGTCTGGCCAGGCGGGCGGCATCGTATGCCCGAGTGCACATTTTGACGACCCCCGGCCGATAACGCCCAGCGGTTAGAACCAAAAATCAAATCTGCCAATTAGCACGGCCAAACAAGCGAATCGTTCAATGATGGAGGGTGGAGGGGCCCAGAAGTCGCAGGAAAATATGTTTCGCACTTTTTCTGGAACTTTTACAATTTTAAAAGGATTTTTCGGACTCCATATTAACCCCACTAACAACTATCGAAGGCGCGTGTTTAATTAGGAGGTACTTGACAATAATTGCTGCTAATTAGAGTGCATTTAATTGCATTTTTAATTTTCATTTAGTGAAAACAAAATAGAATGCATTTCGATTAGAGTCAGCAGCGACTCGTGCAATTAACACCCACGCCCCATTCCGACTAACCCACTTTATCGGTGCTTATGGGATATATGTAGGGCAGGTGTGATTCATAAACCGATTTATATGACTTTTTATAGTGGCTTGTCATTGCAATTGGTTTTATAGCTGAAGGTTTTGTAATGGCATTAGGCGAATTATAAATGAAGGACTTGATTAAGGTGCTATAATTTGTGTTCATAAACGACAGCCAGGAGGTGTACTGCGTCATTGATGGTGGCAAATAATTGAACTATAATTACCCTCCCCCCAATTTCACGACATATCCATTTCATTTTTTTACCAATTACAAAATAATTAGGTTATAAAAAGAACAAAAAAAAAGCTTTTAAAACCATTAAAATAATTCCCATTTCCTATTTCACAATCAAAGCAAAATAAATGTACCCCAAATGCCCTTATCAGAGCTTCTGTGTGTGTGTGTGTAATGCCCCTATAATATATGGAACACATTTGAATTTTATAGTTGAATCCGTAGGGCTATTCACCCCTTGGCAACAGAGACATCGAGTTGGAGAACAGAATTAATCAAGCCAGAATCGAGCTGAGCCCAGCCAGGCATGAGTAATGAATGTCTCAGGCAAATGCACATGTACATGTACATGTATAACTGGCTATAAATTGTTATTAAAGTTTGTGTGTTTACTCGTAGACTCGTTGCCGTTGCTCACTCCATTGTGTTGACTTGTGGGCAAAAACTCCCCCAGGGCAGGGCATTGTCTCTGTGTCTTTTCTGAATATGCATTAATTAAGTCATGCTGTGAGGTCGGGTCCAGTTTTTGATAAACAAAACAAAACACAAAGCAGAAAACTAAATTGTTATTAATTGACGTACATTCGATTCTTGGAATTTTTCGGAGTTGTTTGCGGCGACATTTGCAGGCCCCAAGTAGGCACTTCGGAGTGCACCTTGCAGGCAGCATTTATTTATAATTTCATGTTTCCCATGTCACTTCCGTTCCACATGGCACACGTTTTTTTTCGGGTTTTCAATGACACTTGTCGGCTGGCATTAATCAAATAAAAAGCGCGAGACAGCAACGAGAATTAATGCTGACTTTGAACCTGGCTTGGCCCCTAGAAGTGTACACTGATGAGATAAGACAGTACCGGAGACAGCCTCCATTGATGGACTAGAAATAATATAAATATTTACTCTGCTCCACAGTCAAGCCCCCATTCTGTGCTTAGCCAAGGCAACGCGTGTCTTCGCTTAATGGCTTCAAAGTGCCAAAGTTCATAAAATAGTTTCCGAAATAGATTTTGATAACATTTAAGCGCTGCAAATCAATACGTCCGATGCCTAGCAGGGCCCATAAAACGCGTAGTGACGAGCCCCTTTTTGTGCTATAAAAATTATACACATGCATAGGCGCACGTAGTTATGGAGATAGAGGGCGACAGGGGGAAGAAGGAGACTTGTTTACAACCTGTGGCACCTCATTAGCAGGCACGTGCACGTCTGAAATACAGCGAGGCAATGGGAACAGACCACTTGCAGATAACTCTCAGTAAACACAAGCCAAAAAGGATGCTAAGCAAACTTAAATTCGAAGAAGTTATATTCATAATAAATAATACAAAAGAAATGCTTGGGCACTGGCTTCAGTTATCTAAAATTCCACTTGGCAACTGCGTTGCCCGTGGCTCCACCTGCCATAATAAAAGGTTTCCACTTCCTGCACACTCGACAGCTGTAAACTCATCAGACAATTGCACTAAATTCCAAAGACTTATCGTCATAGCCGGTGAGGGAAAGGGAAGAGCGAATTCTTATCAGTAAGAATAGCCGTGAATCCATTGTAAATCTATATAAATCGAGTAACTGAATGATACAGATACTCAGACGTAGGCAAGTGCAGCGCCCAATCTCTCTCTCTCTCTTTTTCTCTCTCTTGGAACCAATTGTAAATTTCCATGGAAAATTTCTGTGTGCGCAAAGTGAAAGGACCGAAACTAGGACAATGCTGGGGAGACCCAACATGCAGAGACGCAGACCCTTGAGTTGGCTGGGGAAAAGGGCAATAAATAGCAACAATAAAACGCAATCAGACAACAAAAGTGATAAGCGGAGCAGACGACACACAAGATGTCTGCAACCGAATGGAGCGGGAGGGGTTTGGGAAGCAAGTTGGGGGTGCACCAAGAAATTCAACAAGTAAATCAACATTTAATCAAGCTATTGTTCGCGCTGGAAGTAGAACCAGTTTAGATTCAAATCAAATCAAATCGAATCGAATCGAACGAGGCCAGTTCCGTAAATCAGTTAGCAACGGAAATGCAGTTAGGCAGCAAACAAAGCCAATAATTGCTGCTCGGAAGGCAAGGCGAGGCGGCAATGTCATTCAATTGATAGATATGGGCAATAAATGCAACAAGTACAGTGCGGTACACAAACATATATAACTTTTACATCAGAAATCGTTGCATCAGGAGAGCTAACGCGCTGTCGGGGGCCGCCAAAGCAATCGACTTATCTGGCCATTTTATACCATTTTATAGCAATTTTATAGCAACCAATCTGGATCTAGTTGGTGGTCTGGGTGTGGGTGTAATGGATACAGCAGTGTACTCTGCCCTCGCATCTGGAAAGTGGGCTCGTGTGTGGTGGGTTAGACAGTCGCGCCCCTCCCCCCCATAACTCACGATGCAACAACAATTTCCCACTTGGCACCTTGACAGAATAATGTGACGTCGATGCTCGACAAAAACTGTCCAAATTTTGCAAAACGATAAACAGCAACGTCAGGCGCCCAATGATGGAAAATTTTCGATGGCAAATCGCTGGCCCGCCCACGCGGTTTATGAGGACATTCCAACGCCTTGATCCGATCACATGGCGAACCCGAAACACACTCAAACCACGCGGAGAAAATAAATCAGAGTCGCTAGAGGCTGGTGACGACTTGATCAACATTTTACTTTCACCACGAATCACCCTGTCTGTGCACAATTTTGAAGGTCAGGAAGCAACCGAGAGAGAGAGAGAGAGAGAGAGAGAGAGAGAGATCAGTGACACACTCGTAGACGATTTGAGATTATGGTAGGAGGGTGGTGTACCCACAGTGCTATAAATAGACACGAAAAGAGTGTAAAGGAAGCGAGATTCGTACACAGATAGAAAGCAGCCAAATAAAAGAGATTTTCGGTTGGAAAATGTACTTAGAATTTTGCATTTGCGTCAAATAAAAGTGCCGGATATGCGTCTTTCATAAAACGTTTCAAAGCCAAATATATGTTCATATCTATTCCGTTTATAAATTGTGAATTTGTATTTAAATAATTCTTTGAACTCACTTTTCCAATCAACGAACCCGAACTTCACTCAACGAACTTTCGTGGGAATTCACTTGTTGTTGCTGCTGCTGCGTCTGTGGGTTTGGGTCTCGTCTGGGTACCATAAAATGTAATTTAAGTATCACGTTTGCCCCCAAAAAAACAAAAGGAACTCTCCACGTTTATTTACTTGCGCAGCTATTTTTAATTTTTGCCGTTCTTTGATGGCCTTTTCATGTTGTGCCTCAGACCTGGAACTTGTTTCAAGTAGAGTACAAACGAAAGCCCATAAATGCTAAAGATCAGTGCAAAAAAACAATACCAAAAGGCAGCCAAAATCAAATAACATTATGCATGAGGCAACCTCAGAGACAGACAGAGCCACAATCGGCGTCTCAGCTCAAATGTTTAATCTATAATTCCGAGAAGAGTTTGTCAAAATCTCCGACTTGACCCGCCGGTGGGAAACCTAAATAAAGTTGAGCAGCTCTCCGGCAGGTTTCGGTTGTAAACATCAGCTTCAGCCTTCACATAATTTATTGCCAAAAAAGTATCCAAAATGCTTGTCGGTAAACAAAAGCAAAGCCAGCTTCCCCTCCAAGTGAAAGACAGTGTCAGGCAGGCGACAATTAATCAAGTAGTCGGCCCTCCCGCTCGCAGGCAAAACTTGTTTCAACCATTAAAATTCTCGGAAGGAGCTGCTGCGATGACTAAGATGTGCTTAGATTAACTTTGATAACTGGAATTAGGTAACTTAGGGCTAAGTATGCAAACTTTCGGCTGATTTGAATGAGAATTGTATAGGAAATGTTTCGATAAATGGAAGTCAGTTGATGGAAGTAATTTATGGCACACGCACGCTCTCTTAGCATTGATTCGAGACAAAGTGTCAGATAAATGTCTAAGAAATTAACAGAAGGGTAACTGTTAATGATCTAAAGTTTCCCACTGACGTACAGCCGCAGGCACAGCCACAGCCACAGCCGCAGTCACAGCCACCAGCCATAAATGCTAATCACAGATCCTCTGATCCACAAATTGCTATAACTCTGGTCCCGACTAAACCAATCTGAACCGATATATGAGGAACTGGTCCAAGATGAAGTTACCTTGCAGTTAATTTTGTGTCTTCTTCTGAAGTGTATTTCGGGCACGTTTTTCTGGTTATATGGCATATTTTGTTTTGTGATGATTCGCTTTGCGGTTGCTTACTTTCAAGTGCTAATTTGAATAGAAGTTGAGCGTCGCTTAGCAGGCAGTCGATGTCGATGTCGATGTCGATGCCATGTCTAGACGAGTTGAAGCTATTTTGCATGACATTAACATGATATTGGGGCAATAGTCAATGAGGTGGGCGTGTTCCGACCAGACAGCCGATAGACTGGCCCCGATAAAAGCGTTTCCTCCACCTGATAACTATGGATGGGTGGATGGGAAAGTGGTTTAGAGCGCAGCTAAGCCAGTTTATCTTCCCCCCTGCACCAATAAAGCGAACAGCTTATACATTTAGTACACACGCTCGCGCTGAATCGCGAATTGAAGTGGAGGTTCATCGAAGTTCAACGGCATTCGAAATGTATTCGGAGATTTGTGTGGCCGAACAATGCACTTTGCCACTTAATAAGCGCCCAAGAGCCCATTGACAGTCGAGATGACAGCCCAGCCAGAGGAGCACACTTAATGGCCACATAATGATCATCAAGTTGTGTGTTGCTTGGGCCCAGGTCCAGGTCCAGGTCCAGGTCCAGGTCCATTGGCCTGTCCCTTCTTATGTAGCCGATCCTCAAATCAAATTCATGTGCCATTCGGTATGCTATTGAGGTCACATTCTGACAGTTTATTGTCATTGGGTTTTTATTTGCTCATTAACATGGGTAATTAATGTGTTTATCTGAGTTGGATTGTGTAAAGAAAACAAGCGATTACATCAGATATTGTAATGGAGAGGGAACGCGCGTGATAAGGTTTCATTTTGCATATCCAATAACTAAAGAATTATAGAAATAGTTCCTCGACAGAATGAGCCATAAATGCGCCATATTAATTTAGCTATAATTTGCTATAATTATGCTTCTTCGGTCTAAATTGTAGCATTTGATGTATGGGAACGTTCTCGATTATTCCAAGAACTTTCGTTTCGAAATTAATGAAATTAAGTAATGTATCGTTATCAGGGCTTCGATCGGTTGTTGTCGGAATATTCTCTTTGGGAATATTCCACGCGAATTTTAAGCACCTAACCTTGGCGACCCAGACAAAATGAGTATTAGAATAATTTATGTACTCGCCGCACACTCGCCGCATGAGGTGACTGCCCGAAAGTTCCATTGAACCTCCGAAATAATTTCATTTCATACCATTCTTCCTTCCAGACGCTCTATCATGTCGCCAAGTACTCAATCTGCTGACTATGTTCGGCTTCATGCTGAACTACGCCCTAAGAGTAAATCTCACCATAGCCATTGTGGACATGGTGCGGCCGGCGAATGTTAGCGAATCCCTCAACGGCACTCTGGCGGGGAATAGTACAGGAAATAGTTCCTCTTCCGACGGCGTGGAGGTGTTCGAGGAGCGTTTCGCGTGGGACACCTACCAGACGAACTTTGTGCTGGGCTGCTTCTTCTGGGGATACATTCTCACCGAGCTGCCTGGCGGCCGTTTGGCCGAACTGATCGGCGGACGTCGCGTCTTCGGACATTCCATGCTGTGGGCCAGTCTCCTCACCCTGATTACGCCGCTGGCGGCGCACATCAACTACGTGGTCCTCATCATTGTGCGCGTCGTGCTCGGCTTTATGCTGGGCGCCTCCTGGCCGGCCATTCATCCGGTGGCCGCTGTCTGGATTCCACCCATGGAGCGCTCCAAGTTTATGTCCAACATGATGGGTGAGTGCAGCAGAGTAACAAACCCAAACGAATCCATGCCAATTATTCCCTCTGTCGCCTTGCAGCTTCCTCGCTGGGTGCCGCAATCACCATGCCTGTCTGTGGGTATCTCATCTCCGTTGCGGGCTGGGCCAGCGTCTTCTACTTGACGGGCGCCGTGGGTCTGGTGTGGTCCCTGTGCTGGTTCACCTTTGTCTACGAGACTCCGGCCACCCATCCACACATCACCGTGGAGGAGCGACGCGAGATCGAGGATGCCATCGGCACATCCACCTCCAAGAAGCGCCCCAGCCACGTGCCCTGGGGCCAGCTGCTCTGCTCGCCCGCCGTCTGGGCCATCATCAGCTGCCACGGCCTGGCCGTGTTCGGTTTCTTCACGGTGGTCAATCAGCTGCCCACATTCATGTCGCAGATCCTGCACTTTGACATCAGGCAGAACGGACTCTTCTCCTCTCTACCCTATCTGGGCAAGTACGTGATGGCGGTGGCCTCATCCTACCTCGCCGATCATCTGCGCAAGAAAGGAACTCTCAGCACGACAGCTACAAGGAAACTCTTTACAACATTCGCTCTGGTCATTCCTGGTCTGCTGATGATTCTGCAAGTCTATCTGGGCTACGATGCCACCTGGTCTGTGACGATCTTCTCGCTGGCGCTGTTTGCCCATGGAGCGGTCACCGCTGGCTATTTGGGCAATGGCTTGGATATTGCGCCAAACTTTGGTGGCACCATTTTCGGCTTAGCCAATACTTTGTCTTCGTTTGGTGGCTTCCTCTCTACGTGGATGGTTGGCGCCCTCACTTACCACGATGTAAGTGGCGAAATTAACCACTCTTTGGGTATATGTCTTTACTAATTGAATAACTCCCACAGAAATCTTTCCATCAATGGCAAATTGTGTTCTGGATACTGGCGGTCACCTATATTTCGGGAGCCGTCGTCTTTGCGATCTTGGGTTCGGGCGAGCTGCAGCCGTGGAACAATCCACCGGAGCGCAAGAAGATCAGCGATGTCACCCAGGAGGAGGGTGTGCCACTCAAGAACGAGAAGTAACTTCGCACAGGTTGAAGAATCGGAGTATCGAAGAACTCTACCTTTTTTGAGCATCCCACCACACATCATATGCACAAGTTACAGTAGTTTCTACTGCACATTTGAGATCCACGATGTCAGCCACACACTAAAACACTGCAACACGGAAGACACATGATACGAAAGACATTACTTTTATAAATACTTTCTCGCACACACACCCTACCAACACACCATTCACACATGTCTGCTATATGGAAATTGACTATTTTAATAAGTAATATTTACTTTAGAGCTAGCTTCGTCAAGCTAACTACTTCTTCTATGTACTACGTCTATAACTTAGCATAAATACTTGTATGTAAATGTATGTGTAGCCTAAATGATGTATAGTATTCTGTATGTCCATGGAGTGCCGCCGTGCACGAAATGCTTTGTCTAATTTATAATTTAGTCCTTAATCTTGTTAAGTTTAGAGGAACAAAATACTTATGCTAGTAGCTAAATACAATAGACAATATGCGTGTCTATGTACTATACTTGATTATTTATGTAATTAATTGAAGCAACTTTTAAGTTCACAATAAAGCTTAACACCCAAAAGAAACCATAAACCAATTGGTACTTATTCAATGATCAAGTGTATCCGTTGCCCATCGGTTACCTACTACCATAATCCATTATGTACATTCTCCATGTGAATTGTATGTATGTTACTGAATTGGACACTGATCGTGATTTAATTGGTAATTGGTTTAAGTCAGAAGGGACTATGTGTTCATAATCTATATTCTAGATCCCTGCTGATCGAACTTTCTGTGTTGATTGCCTTGGCTTCACCGATAAATGCTTTACAAATATATTTCAGAAAATCTTCTTGACAGCGGCCACTTTTTGAACTAACAAATTTCAGTTGCTTACATTAAAAAGCTCATTACTGTGGAACTGCTGATGTCGTGCGGTCGTGTAGAAATTGTGTAAATTTGTACATGTAGTGTGTAGATGTGGTGATCTTTTGGTACGGGATAAGTGTACCTTCTCGTAATCGGTAGAATGTCCCCGATCCGATCGAACATTCTGTTTAATTAGTAAAGATTTGTGTTTATTTACAGAGAAAATTGTTAAGCCACTATTTACAGATTGCCTAAGCTCACACACAAACATATATATGTGTGTGGTAATTGTATCAATTAGTAACTAAAAATTGTGCACAACCTAAGCCTCCGTCTCCAGGCTGACATCCATGAGCTCCTTTGTGATTTCGCTCTTGCTCCTAGCCGGACCAATATTGTTTAAGGCGTTGGAGTCCTGCTCGAGCGCGGGCGGTGGCAGCTTGAACCCACTGGGGCCACCCAGTTTGAGGGCACCACCCGCATAGGACGGAGGCGGCGCTGTGGTGCTGGTGCTGCTGCTGCTGCTGCTGCTGGTGGCCATCTTGAATAACTGTTGCAGCTGCTGCATGGCATTCTCTTGAATTTGTTGCTGCTGCGGAAGGTTGGGGGCCTGGCTTTCTTCCACCGGACGAATTGTACCACGACTTGTACCCTTCGCCGTAGGCTTCTGTGGCTGCATGCCGTTCGACCAGCTCTCCAGCCAGGTGGCCCCATTTCGCTCCGTAGAGGTCATCAATCTTTCGGCCTCCTCCTTCAGTTGCTGGCGGTACTGCTGGCGCAGCAGGGCCTTTTGCTCGCTGGGTGTCACCTGACGTTTGCTGAACGACATATCGTCCTTGTTGGGCTCCCCAATGGGTTTCGTCTCCTTCTGGGGCCCCAGCTCAAGGAGCACTTGGAAATCGGCATTTTCGCCAAGACGAAAACCAAAGCCAAGACGCGAATCGGTTCCTGTTTCAACAATCATTTAATTTATTATAGAAAGTAGCTCGAGTCATGTTTCATACCTTTCTTGAGCGCTGGAATGTTGGAGTACACTAAGGCCAATAAGCTGGGTAATTCATTTGGCACAAGGAAACTGGACGCATTTTGTGCTGTAACGAAAAATCATTTTAGGTGAATTTCGTGTGCCATAAACAGAGATGAGAGACCAGTTTGCCAAGCCCTTAAGCACTTAAGCTGTAGGCCTGTTGCTTATGTAAGCTTTTGATGACTGATTTAATGGCTTACAATGCGGATGCATGTAGGGTTAGGCAGTATCAAATATATTTAAATAGTGTAAAGACATCTCCCTATTGAAGGTCATACGTATAAGATGAAACTTTTGTATTATACGCATAAATCCTGTGACAATAATTCTCTAAACTCTTATAACTGTAAGGTATTTCCCAAATATTGAAACACACACAAAGATCTTTCTTATAAAAACTAAACTAAAACCTAAACCTAAACTTTGAGCTTTAGCTTTACTAATGTATTTTTTATGCTCTTCATAAGCACTTTGATCAAGAATAAATCCCAGACTTTGCACTATAAAAATGTAGACAGAAACCCATGTGAGGCATTCAGCCGCATTCAGCTATGTGAACAACCAAACATCGCTGATCCAGCGACCTTGACACAAAGAGCAAGACCGGCAAGCGCTTGGGTGCCTGGTGCCTGACCAGGCCAAAGTCTGTTTTGAAGCCAAACCAAACTCCAACAGAGAGAGAGAGAGACAGACTGTCTGTCGATGGGATCTGTTGATGTCGTCAAACCGGTTATAAAGCTGTGCCTCTGGGCTTCGATAGCTGCAATCTAATGGACCGATTTTCGGTTGTCTGTACTTACTGTAGAGCAGGCTGAGGAGCAGCGGCAGCAGGAGGCTAGCAGAGCCCGGGCATTGTTTTGGCCAAAACATGATCAGCAGTCAGCAAACTTGGGCAGCTGGTTGCCTGCATTTAAATGTTCCAGCTAGATTGCCAAAAGTACGGGTAACTGCAACAAGAAACACAGCACACAGAAACGATTACTTCATGCCATAAATTGGTGTTGCGTTTTTTCGTTAACAGAATTTTCGTTAAGTTTGCGCAACACTCAGTAAATGACCGACTGCCGAGTCTTGAGGTTGGTCAGTTGCCCCGCAGCAGGTGCGTCATTTGTACCAAAAATATTTCAAATATTTAGTCAAGTTTTTGTTTGCGCGATTTCGATATGCAAACACAGAGACGAGGCGGTCCTCATGCATAGGCATGTGAATGTGTGTGAGTGGCGGTTGATGGCATGGCGTGAATAAAATCCACAACAACAGCCACAGTCTGTTTGGAAATCACTCTCACTTTTGTTCAATGAGTTTGTTAAGGTTGTTTTTCGGTCTGAGCGCTAACTACTGGGCTCGCCTTGGGCTCTGAGTTTTTGTTTTTTATTACAGCTTTACTCGGCCTTGTCTTATTTCGTTTAAGATTGATTTGCGGCTTCTTTCGTTGTAAACTTTACACTCCACTCGACTTGGCGCGGCTCAAATTCCCGCTAATATGCAGGGCAAACATCGCACGCAGCTCCGAAATATTTTTGATATTGTATAAAAAAAGGAAAGTTACTTTGATGGAAAGCTCTGCTATTGCTTGCTATTTTTGGCAGTGTAATTTCTGTTTCAATTTAGGTTTTGCGTCTCTTTGGCTTAAACACAACACACAAAGCACATACGAATGGCATAATTAAAACTAACGTAGGTAAATATTTCGCTCTATCGATTGCTGTTCGAGTGCAGCGAGTGCGTTGACAACCTGCCCGATGCGCGTCTGTGCCGCAACTGAAATGGAGAGTGAGTGAGTGTCTCTCAGTCATGCCTGCTCCCTCTCAGCCAGAGTTTTGGAGCTAAATCACGTAACGTTTCTCTGCAGCCGCGCAGGCGCACGCTCTCTGCGCTCTCCCCGCTGCTCCGCTGGAGACCGGCTGTTGGTGTCTGCTCCATTAACGTCATCTCTGACTCAAATTGGTGTACTTGGCCTGGCTCTTGCCTTCTGTGGTCTTTCATAATTTGTTGTCTTAAAATTATTTTTTTGTTTTTTGGCACATTTTTGTGGTATTGTGAAAGGTGACTACAGGGCTGGGTGAGCCGCTCATAATCGGATCATCTTTTATGATCTATGAGGCAGTACCAAATCGGACTTCATTGGAGCTACAGTGGAGATTGCTTGCAGGTAAACAAATCTAGCAACGAATTTAAATTTCCAAGCCCATTCAAGCTGATTTGTCGCCAATATATCAGGTTCATTGCACCCCATATTACCATAAGTACCGCCCTGCACTTAAGTCCCTCTCTACGTATTATTGTACTCAGTGAACCCCGAGGTACATATTGATGTACATATATTTCTTAGGTACGAATACATATATTTTGCATAACTCATGGTAGATGGCGGGCTAACTAAATTCCACACGCCCCCTTTAACGACAGCCAGTCTAATTAACAAAGACACACGACGTTTCTTTATGGCCATACACTTTGTTTAATTACCCAAGCATAAACCATACACACACATTATGGTACATTATAGCACAGTACAGTACGAGTACAGTCCGAGAGCGAAGCAAACAATTTATGTAATAGGCGTTACCTGCCACACCACACTCTAACAGAAAGCAGCTGTCCGAAAAACAACAACGGTCAATGCATGAAAAATGCAAACAAAATGTCAAACTGCGTCTGCATATTCCTAATTGCCATTTCAATGCACTGCCTTGGCTCGTGTATGTTTTTTGCTTGGCTTTTGTGCTGCTGCATTAAGAAAACACAAAAAAGAAATATCACAAATACTCGTATGCAAAATATTTACACTTTTACAACGTCTTCGACTCTAGCTGAGTCTCGTGCTTCGTGGCACACCAATGCGTATGGGCAGCGGTTGACAAGAAAAAGTGTTAAGAGTGTCGAGACGTTGTCAGCTGCAATATCTACTAGTATATATAAAGTTGTATTTAGGTACCTTATATGTATGTACAACTACTACCTAATGACAAGTATGGTACTTTTTTGGTACATTTTATGGTACAGCATATTTTTTTTGGGTTTTGGGTTTATTTGATTCGTATCCATACATACATTTAACATTTAACAAATTGTTTCACAGTTCAGCGACATTATTAATTGTAAATAATTAATTTAGTTGTATTTTATTTATTTCTTATACTTGTTGTAGGTTTGTTGTTGTTTTTTGTTTGGGTTTTGCTTTTGGTTTTGTTTTGTTTTGTTTTGTTTTGTTATTTCGACTCACACTACACTAACAACGATGTGTAAAAATAAATGTATATTTCTAGTATAATATTCTTCGTTTCGGTTCTGTCTCTGTGTGGGGTTTCCTTTTAGAATCTGTTTAAATATATAAACTCTCTTATATAGACAGGCTATAAGATTATTGAAATTCCTTTCTCTAGTTTTTTGGGGTCGTGCTGTTTCGGTTCTGAATGGTTTTCCACCTCGATCTGCAGCTGTTGAACATGACGAGCATATCGCATATGTGGTACAGTTTCAATAGGTAACGAGGTAAAGTGCGCCTTGTTCCGAAATCGACACAGTCAATTCCCATCCACGCTGCCCAGTGCTGGGTTGGCTGTCCAGGGGCCCTTCATCAATGCCACGCGAACAGCGAGTGCGAGACCAGCAGATAGCCCGTGGCCACAATAATGCTACCAATCATGATGGGAAAGCCCACTCTGTGGATGGGAATACGTGATTAAATTGGGAGGAACTAGATAGATGCAATGAACATACTTGAAGAACTGCAGGAAGGTGAACTTGTAGCCATGCTGCTCGGCCACTCCAGCACAAACAACATTGGCCGAAGCTCCAATCAGTGTGCCATTGCCTGTGTGCGAGAAATCATTAGAAATTAGAGTAAGGATTGGAGGACATGCTGCACTACTAACCTCCTAAACAGGCGCCCAAGGCCAGGGCCCACACCAGTGGCTGCAAGGGCAGATTCAAAGTGCTATTCTGCGCCAATGATATGGTGATCTTGACCATCATCGTGGTCAGTGGGATGTTGTCCACAAAAGCCGAAGCCACAGCAGAAACCTAACGAGGGTATAAGCAAACATTTGGCAAGAGCAACAAGCAGTACACATGGCACAAAACTCACCCAAAGAATGATTAGAATGGCCACCATCAAGCGACGATCTTCGCCAACACCCAGAATGATTCCCTCCGTCATATTGCCGATCCACTCAATCAGGCCCAGCTCCGTCAGGGCCTCCATGAGGATGAATAGAGCCGCGAAGAACAGCAATGTGGACCATTCGACGCGTGCCAGTATGGCCTCCATGTCCTCAATGTCGGCTAGGATGATGAGGAAAATGGCACCCAGCAGGGCGGTCCAACCCAGGGACAGCCGCTGCAGCTCTGGCACCGAATGCAGAAAGAACAAACTGATCACAAAGAGCAGGGCAAAGGAGCACTTGACAAGCAGCTGCTTGTTGCGTATGGGATACTGCAAAACAGAGAAAGAGAAAGAATTAGCTTCAAATTCGGTCAGAATTAGTCTAGAGATTGGTCAAACCTTTGCCTGAAGATTGGCCAGTGTTTGCTGATAGTTGGGTGCCGGCTCAATCACAGCAGTCATTCGCTTCTTGAGGCTCCTCTTCAAGCGGTTCACCTTCTTCATGAGGGTCTGTCGCACCAGCTCCTCGTCCTTGGAGTAGGCTGACAGACTGGCAGCAGCGCGCTTCCACACATGGATCTCGTGGCGCAGCTCCTCCACCTCCGGTGAGTCCTTGAACTGCAGGTCGCTGATGTTGCGGAACTTGAAGCGCAACTGGATGTAAGTCTGGACCATGACCAGCAGCACGCCGGGCAGCATGTGGAGCGTGAAGACAGCAAAATTGACGCCCTGCAAGGGGAAGGCAGTTCAGTTCAGAGTTCAGTCATAAAGTTTCCAACTTACATTATTGGATATGTAGCTATTGGAGGCAATGATGACATTTGGCGGATCACCAACTGGTGTTAGGGCACCCCCGATGTTCGAGTAGATGACCATGCACATCAGTATGGGCACCGGATTGAGGCACATCACCTCGCAGAGTCGTATCGTGACTGGCGTCATGAGCAGCACTGTTGTCACATTGTCCAGAAACGAGGAGAGCACCGCCGTGAACAGGCACAGGCAGTTGATCAGGGGCCACACATGTCCGTTGGTGATCTTGTAGGCGTACACAGCCAGATAGTCAAAGACGCCCGTCTCGGAGAGTATGGCCACCAGGATCATCATGCCGAAGAGCAACAGCAGCGTCTCCACATCGATCCAACCCATGATGGTGGCCATGGAAGGACGCGAATTGAGTGCCGCCAGAATACCCACCGATAGCGTGGAGGCGATGATCGCGGCAAATGTTCGGTTCACTATCTCCCAGATAATCATGATGTACAGTCCGCAGAGTACGGCTGCCGCATAGATGACACCATCCCGCTTGTAGATGGGCGACTCGTCCACGTTCAGCTGCAACGGCAGCTCGCCCTCGATGCTGCTGACAAACTCAAAGCTCAGCTCCGTCCTGTTGGACTGGGCCAGCCACAGGGGATCCGTGGGATTGAGCTCGAAGGTGCGCTGCTTCTTGGTGTCCACGGTGCCGTCCATCAGATCCGGATAGACCACATCCAGCTGCCACAGCTGGCTGGCATTCTCGATGTACACCTCCAAGCCTTCGGCATCGAAGTAGCTGCGCATCACCTGCACCTGCAGCAGCGGCAGTGGCACACTCTCGTTGATGGTCAGCTCGTTCTCCTGCAAGCGGAAGGGTCCACGCAGGCCCAGGCCTATGCGCTGCAGTGTGGATGTGGCAATGGAAAACACTAACGGGAGTGAGAAATTCATGAATATTGGATTAATTCCGATGCATTTCTTATAGCTACCTCTGGTAGAGCCATTTCTAGGAACACTTATAAGGCTCAGCTGGTCCACATGCTCGTTGTTGGACATGAGGAAGGCGGTGAAGACGCCCCAGACCACCAGGAGCACAGCTATCTTAAACCAAATCAAATACTTGACGAGCTGTTGGTAGATAAATCAGATAAGTAAATGATAGATCTAGAAGTAACTCCAGGCTCCACTCACTGTGCTCTTGCCGTGCGTTTCCACATCATCGTGCTGATCCTCATTGTTGTTCTCCAGATCCCTGAAAGAGCCGGGGAATCACAGAAAACTGGTTGCACTAATTACGTAAATGACAATCAAAGTGCACAGAACAACGAACCTGCCATCGATCACTCGCACCTGACCCGCCTCATTGGTCACATTGATGCCGATCTGTGTAAAGGCATGGGGGTCCAGTTGCGTCTGCTCCTGTGGCCCGTTCTGTGGCTGCTCGACTGGCTCCCCACCAGCCCCAGCCCCAGCTGCCTCCTCTGGCGGCACAGGATCACCATCTGCAATAAGGAATATAATTTCCAATTTATGTGTCTCAGCCGGAGTTGACTTTACCCGAGCCCGGGACCAGGGAGATTGGCAAATATTTGTGCGTAAATTGCCTCATTCGTTGTTCTAGCAAGGACACCGCGCGGACAACTGTCGCAGGAGTTTCCTTCAACCTGCCACTTGCCACGCGCTCACAATATTTTATTACCAAGTCTAAAAATACCTATAAATGGCCATGGCGAAGCTCGTGGACTCGCCGAGTCAGCACAAATGGTGCGAAAATCCTTTTCAATTTGGAATATGTTCGAATTGAATTTGAATTTCTTCTGTTTGCTGAAGGCTTAAATAATCGTCTGCATTGTTTTCTTCTAGACAGTCACATAATCTGACGGAAATAGGCTAGACCCATTCATTACCATAATTTAGTACACCTCAAATAGTGCGTCCATCACAGACAATTGAAAATACCACTTGGCCGCAAGTCGACTTGGGCGTTTTGGTATGCAAATCAGGCGGAACCCAGGCCCCGGAGTGGACTTGCAGCAGCCCAATGTCAATGGCAATAAAAAATTCTACAATAATTACAGCAATAAAAGAGGTAGCAAAAGCAACAACATGTGGGGTGGGCATGCTCGTAAAAAAGGGAATTAAGGCAGAGAAAACCACTTACCGCCATGTAAACGCTCGTGTTCCTGGCGAAACGAGGCTAGACTGGGATCCTGGCGAATGCGCTCGGGCAGTGTTCGCCAGACTTGTAAGGCACCTTCTGTTACTTCGCTGCATGTGTAGAACGGGAACGGGAACGGGAGCAGTATACGGAGTAGGACCAGCATCAGCCAACGGCAGTCGCAACAGTTCATGGATGGTGGATTTTTGTTACACATTGGGGAGCAATGAAATGGGCGGCGCCACCGAGAAAGAAAATAAAAATAAGCGGAGAATAAGGATTTACTAAGATTACTTGACTTGTGCAGGAATTTGTTTGTACAGGTGCATGGGCGTGGCACGTCTGCCAACGCCAAAGATTCAATAAACTTTCAAGCACTTTCATATTGATTTTTGTGCCAAGTATTTTTGTTTCTAAGTTGAATTCCGCTCGCGTCTGTCTCGCTTCCTTGCGCGTGCAACAATTTGTGTCTATTTGATGTGACTCTTATGTACACTTGTGCAGCCTTTAAATTGTTTGGCCCTAAAGGGTTTGCCTTTTTCCCGGCTTCCCAGCTTATGCCCCATGAAGTGGAAATTCAATTGTGGTTAAGGCAAGTGGTGCAAAATCTTCTTAGTGTGAAATCTGATTGACAACAAATCTGTGAGAGCGCCCACAGAGTTTGCAGAAAAAATTAGATATAAGTATGTATATTTGAAGAGTCTTTTAGAGTAAAAGGATAAACAAATTGGGTGTGGGAGAGTCCTAGGAAATGCTATCAAATGGGGGATAAGTGAGTCCCACAAATGGTACGGAAAACAAACTTTTTGACTACCAGAATAGCCAACCAGTCGAGAAGCTTCTTAGAGCAGAGGATATGGGGAAAATTTAGTTTCTACTTTCTAAGTTCTAAGTCGTCCACAATGATACATTACCAAGCCGAGTGGAGCTATCTCCAGAACAAATTTAAAAGACATTCGTAGACCCCCAATTAAATCGCAATGCCAGACCCGCTTTAAGGTCAGAGCAGCCCCAACAGCGTTATCACAGCCGACCCGGCACGCTCCGGCTCGGCACGGTCTGCTGTCTATTTATAATGGCAATAAAATACTGTTTTCAGTTTTATTGCCAGAGATTTTTCCATTTCAAATGCGAGTTTAATGACTTTTTGCCATAATTACTGAAGACCTAAGCAGCTGAGCACTGCCACTTGTTGGGTAAGGAAAACCTTCATTGCCTCCGCTCTGCATTCGTACGAGAATGAATCCCCCAGCTTATCATTGAGTGCATTCAGAGTCGCATCACGTGTGCCGACTGAATAAATGCAATTTGTGGACTTGATTCAAGTGGCCAGACACAAATCTTAATTCAGTATGTTCAACTAAATTTACTTAACTCTCTGTGTTAGAACTATGGAAAAGTGTTCGAAATAAATGTACTGTGCCCATAAATTATATTTACTTAAATTTAAATTAGCTTTTTTGATGGGCACGATGTTGACATATGCACACAGAAACAAAGACAAGACCGCCAAAGTAATGCTGACACTGATTTTGCTGAGAGACTCACATGTACACATGTACATACATATATGTATACCCAATGATCTATGTATTATGTAGGTCTGGGAAATGCTAAATATGAAAGAACACGACACTTCATCTTGAACTTGCCTCAATTGCTGCTCGACTTAGACTTAGTTCTCGTGCTCGTACATCATTAAAATGGGGTTAAACCATGTATTGTTTGAAAGAGAATTTCTAGCATTTGTACATTATTGAACATTATTGTTTCTTCTAGAGAGATCGCATTCGACCTACATGCTATTTTTTTCCTAGAGAGTTGCAGCTGCTACAATGACAAGCTTCCGGGACTGAGGCTAAATCATCCGCGCAGATTATTCATATAAAGTTCTATACTAAACAAAAAAGATAAGTCGGCAGATCGATGGAGCAGCTATGGAGCATGCAAATATAAATGAATAGTTGGATTTCCAAATTTCATAAATGTCTATGAATCTCTCTGAAATGTTGTTCTTTTGTTCTTTTACAAGCAACAATTTCTGTGGTACTGTAATCCATTTTATTACAGTATTTAACTGAAAAAACAATCAAGTAGGCAGTCAGTCAGGCCCAATCAATGATTCAATGTTGATGATTCTTAAGGCATTCAATGGCTACTTTATGTCACTGATTTTCACACTCCAACACTTCAGGGAACTTCAGCGCTCTTCAGAACACCGACTCTCTCTCCGGCTGAAGTGGTCGTGTCACAGATTGATTCGATGTCAGCCCAAACAAACACCAACTCCCACACATACAGACATATATGGACACATTGTGGAAAGGACTATCATTAGCAGGAGCCAAACGAGTTTTCTACTCGAATGCCTGCCCCCGACAATTTGTCGGTTTTCAATTGGGTTTTTGGGTGGGCTGTGGGACGGATGACAAGGTTCTTAAGGCTAGAACACAATTCATTTTTTTCGCTGTCGCTGTAATCCACCAGAACGACACATACTCATCCTCATATGAGTAATCCTCGGAGCTGTTGTTGTAATTAAATGACATCCTTAACGCTGCTAGGCCTGAGACGTAACAACAAATACCGTAACCGTGCTCAGACGACCGTCAGGTTGCCAAGGCTGGGAATATGACACTCGCGAGTCCCGGCGGCTCCTGTCTGAGTGTGTGTGTGGGTGTGGGAGGTGCCAGGCGAGAAAAATAACAGAATTTCCGAGTACAGAACGTATTATTACGTAAATTAATATTTTTGTACACACACACACAAACACACACGCGATGCGAAGCAATGGGCGAATGAGCTTTAATATGGCAGCCGAAAAAAATTGTAAATTTCCTTTGTTAATCGCATATTTTGCCGCTGTGCGCTCAAGTCGACTTGAAAATTAATACTGTAAGGGAGCTTCAATTAAAAGGCGCGCCTGTCTCTTGACTTTTCCACTGCACTGTGTGATGTCGCGTGCCCTTTTTCGGGTTTCGGTCACTTGCTTTTTATTGTCGCTTTACACGCCGTTGATCGCGTCTCTGTTGATCCCCTATACTCGCAGTACTAACTGCCATGCACCGTTTTTTACCCTATTTTGTAGGTTTTAATGTCGCAGCTTGCTCAGCTGCAGTCGCAGTCGCAGCAGCGCAGAAGCAGAGCGCAAAAGAAGGTACAAATAAAGAATTTCCTGATACTCTTCATCAGTTATCTCTCGCGAGTCGCGCTTTGCTCATTATTCGCATTTATGCTTTCGCTCCCGCTCCCACTGCCCACTGCCACTGCTATTACTGTTGCTGCAGAGTGCACTCAAAGCTCCAACAGTCAACCGTTTGGCGGCTGAGCGTCGGCTTTGGCTCGACGCTACCTAAGTAGCGAGCCGAGCACACTCCGCTCACAACCCACCCCCTCTCTCTGCACCGTTGGTGCCATTCTATTCTTCATTTTCGGCTTTCGCTTTGCTTTCGCTCTCTTGTTGTCGTTGTTGGCGTTATTTGCACTTCTTTCAATTACACTTGATTTATCATATTTGACAGTTGCGCAGCGATCAGAAGCAATCTTGCGATGCGCTACACTCGGACTAGTGGGTAGTATTTGGATATACATATTAATGATTTAGTGATTAACATTTGGTTACACAGTTTACTTTTTGTCTACTAAGTATTATAATCTTGAGGGAGATAAATATAATTGTTTGATTTTGTTTTTTTAATATCTGACTTCATCCATTAATAACAATTAATTCATAATAATAATTTCTTCCATAGTTTAATCGTGTATTTATTTATTTGTGCATATTTTGATTGAAATCATCTCTCATTGCTTATTCTCAAAGTCGTCAGAACTATTCCGAGTAACCCCATAAAATGTTCATCAATTTGATGCGCTCAACAACACGATTTTATGACACGAGATGAGCGCTGACATCAACGCGTTTGCGGCACATACAAACACACATATGCACATATGCTTTATGTACATAATGCAATTTGAAGAAGGAATCAGCTGAACAAACGGACTTGATACATACCATAAATACGCTCCTGTGCCAATTATTCAGTTAAGGAGTGTGGAAATTATGAAATAATCCATGTTCTTGTGAACTTTAGTCTAAATTGAAGACCTACACACATATGTGCTTAGTGGCTTCTTGCAAAGACCTTGAAGTTCAAGGGTGTTTTCAATTCCCATGCAAATTCGGCAAGGGGGGGAATGGGAAATGGAGCCCAATCAGTACCGCCAACACGTGGATGGAAATTCAAAAAGCTACAACACGGAGATGAGTATGGCTCCATCTCCGGCGCCTAGTCACCGCCTGTCAAAAGTTTGGCAGACGCATATCAAAGAAATGTTTCTTGCCAAATAAGCAGAAAATATTTTAAGCTTCAAAGTTGCGCTCAGCTTACTGCTGAGTGAGGTATGGCAATCACCTGTGCTGACGTCACAGGTGTATTCTTGCCAGCTTGCATAATACGGAGAAGGTAATGTAATACTTTTCCCGTTGCGTTGCCCAATAGATTAGAAAATCATACCGGGCCAGGGGCAGAAGCTACAGCAGCAGCAACAGCAGCGCTGGTTGCTACGACGGAGACGGAGGAGGAGGAAAGTGAAAACCGACACCGCTAGCAACCTAATGATAGCGATTCGCCGCTTGGCTAATGAAAAAAAGTCTTCAAGCATGAAAATAATGTCTCCAATGTTGACCAAAGTTGTCTCCGCCACTGTTTGCCATACAGGCATACGGACGGGCAACAACAACAACAAAAACGACAAAAAAAGTGCAATTTAATTGAAACGAGAGCGCGCGCTTGAGAGTCTCGCATTACAGCGGCACGGATGCGATAATTCTTCGAATGTCAGCACAGCTATGGATAGCTATGGCTTAACCTTGAGATCGAGTTCGTAACGGGAATGGTCAACATTGACAGCGGTATGAAATGTTTCTGGATTAATTCATTAATCCAACTTACATTTATGAATGTATATGTATGGTATATGTATGTATGTACATCCTTCCACGAGTGTAGGAATTTAATTAAGTATTTTTTATCTCTCTCCCCTATCACTTATAGAGCCATTCTTTCGTGTAACTAGTTAATGTCATACCTCTATAAATATTTCCATACGTCATGAGCTCGTTTAAACCAGCTGATTGATTCGCCCGACTAGACAGAAATAAACGGAAGATTAAACTTTTTGCAAAACATTCTAATGCCACCCACTTTCCTGTTAATTGCTGCTAATTTCAACCAGAACTGTTTTATTGTTTGGATTTATATTGTAATGAAATTCATTTATTTTATTCAAACCCACGTCCATGTTTGTTATGATTAAACAAGGGAAATGTGATGTGTATGAACTTTATTTATTATTCACATAACATTATTGTACTATTCATATTCAAATTTAAAACAGCCAGAATAGACACTCTATTAAGGAGATTCGACTTATATTTTAAAATTAAATGCACACTCTTTTGTCCATTTACGGGTAGCAAATTGTTAAAAAAACAATATGTTTTGCCATACACTATTCAAGTTAAAGTCTTTTTCAGAAGATAATATCTCGAGAAACTATTAAGTTGGCAGTTCTACGAGTTAAGCTACTTGTCAAGTAGATCTTTGAAGATTAGCCCATTAAAAAATCAATAACCTTGAGCTAACTGGTCTGTCTCCCTTTTATGTATAATAATTTTTAAATTTTAAGTTTTTTGCTGAAACTTTTAGTGATTTTGTTCAAGAAAGCTTTAAATCGCACAGATCTTAATGTTTTTTGTTTCATCTTATTTTATGTTGACTACATTTGATTATTTTCCAACAAGTAAAGGAAGACATCACCCAAGCCATTGCGTGGCTTGAAAAATAATCGAGATATTGCTGCTCAAAGGGGCTCGTGATCTTCATCTATTCATAGAAATCAATATCTATAAATAAACTGTCAAAGAAAATATTCTTTACTTCAAGATGATATTGAAGCATCCCGAGTCGAGTGCACGCACTTTATCCATTTGTTAAATTAAATGAACACGCGCTCATCAAACAGTTGTTCTCGTATTCTTCGGGATTACTCGTATATTAAATCAACTTAAACTTACTTAAGCAAGGCGTTCGCACGCTCACACTACATACATGCATGCAGATGTACATATTATTATCTGAATAGGCTATAGTTGGGACGTGCTTCTATATACATATGTAGGTCATTGTGCGACAAAGTTGATAACAAAATTACAGACCCGAAAAAAAAGTAATTTCATCCAGTCGGTCACTCGGAGGTCCGCCTCTCGTCGCGTCCAAGTCCCGTTACTTTCCGTTCCGTTCCGTTCCGTCCTGTCCGTTCCATCAGTGGGGGGGGATGCCATTCATGTGGCGCTTTCAATGCGACACGCTTCATTAATTTTTTCGAGAATTGAAAGCCTGGAACCGCACCGGCTAGCTGAGTGGATTGTTCCCGCAGCCGACTCATGTGTTACGTTGACTTTAAAGTTTATTTATAACCTCAAGAGCCTCAAGAGGAGAGTGGCAAGGAGGAGGGCTATACAGCTATACAGTTGAGCCTTTCTCAGCTCTCAGTCCCGATTAGCATGTTAAATCTCTTGACGGCGCGTCTCGAGTCGCGACGGTAACTTTCCACTGCTAGAAATGTGAGTTAATTAATTGAACAAAGCGCATGGCCCGACACGTTTCAATTGCCAACCCAGTGAACCGATCCAATCCGATCCGATCCGCCCCAAGCACCAGCACCAAGCACCAGCTCCACAGAAGCAATTCGCACACGTTCCTAATGACTTCATAGTCACACGTTCGCATCGACTGCGCCACCATAAATATTAGAACTGTGACTGGGAATAGCTATTCCATCTACATATGTAAAGGTACCCACACAAAGGGAACAACATGCAGCGGGGAATATACTCGTAGTATGCAAATAGCTGGCATAACAGGAGTGCCGCCAGGCCCAGGCCAGCAAAGAGTTCATTTGAATATGCAATTTCCACATATTCTCTTAGCTCTCGTGTACTTACAGCATCGTGTACAACAAAATGCAGTTATTGAACGTATAATTTATGCATGGGAGTTTTTGATTATGGCCGTTCACTTGCTACACCAGCAGCACAGATTACTGGGAACAGATCAGAGTAGCTTACGCTCGGTATATTGATTCATATGTTTAACATTTTTATTTATTTAACATATAGTATTATAATTGAACATGAGAGTACCATGCAGCTGTCGCCTAACCACACCTGACCTTTCCTTTGTCACTCAATCAGGGTTGAACCAGCTGGCCGCTCGCATGTGGCCACTGCAATGTGCCTTAACCCAATTTCGGCATTAAATGTTTTAATTATTCAAGCGCCATGTTTATGGCACTTGCTGTCGTCAGCAGAAGCACTCACGCTCACGCTCATATCCTTCCAGGCGGCTCATAATCACATTTTGAATGTGCTAAGAACAATGCAGAATTACATGTGAAACGGGGATGGGAGATTGAGGCAGGGGCACACTTAGCGCCCACGACCTTGGCGAGGTCGTCGCGTTGTCCGCGTTTTGTGCAAGAATTTGTACTCATGGACGGTGCAGAGACTGTCTCCCTCCCATCACTTTTGAACGCAACATTGGAGGGCTTTGATGGTCTCCCATTTTTAAATGTTTACGAGAAGAGCGATGTGGCAGTGCAGCTATTAGGCACACACACAACTGTCCCATTCAAATTGGTTACCTCTTATAGGCATTGGGTCAACATTTGTCGATTATCCGCAAAAAACATGGAAGACAAATTGTGAATTAATTGCTGAAGTCAACGGAAAGACTTCGTTTTCCCTTCTGTTTGTTGATTTTGACCCAACAACTTTCACTCTCCGAAGCGAAATATATTTTTCTATTTAATTCCAGGCACGTTGCCAGGACACTTTGAGGACGCAACAGCATGCCCCAGTGAGCTGCCTGATTGATGGCTAGATAGATTTGCTTGAATGCCAATGCGAGTACCTGATTGTCGATGAGTTCCTTTCAAATACAATGAAGTATTTTTTCGTTTCTATCATATTGAAGCATTAATGGTAGCGGAAACCAGACATGCCACATTTGTCCTGTGTGTTTCTGGAAACGGAAATTAAATGTCTGGCATTAATTTCGTTCTGGCTTCTGGCTTTTGTGTTCACATATTGTGGGCACACATGTTGCTGGCATTCGAAGTAAATTAGACTCAAAGAGAGAACGTTTTTATGTTCATGTTCATGTTTATGTTGTGGTCGAGGGTAGGCCTGCCGCTACCAGAAATGGACCCAAAGCACGTGCCTCCTACTGGGCATCCAATAACACACAAATAAACATATAAATATGTACGAGTATACGTGTTTTTATGCTTTCACGGAAATACTCGACTCGTTCCAGGTTCTTTTCGCAGGATTGAAACCTTCTAAGACATCAAATAAGTAAAAGGATATAACTAAATCCCATGTCTACGAGTAGTTTGTACTAAGAAAAAGATGCCTTCCCTGTTAGTTCAACAAGACCGAAAGCTTTCTATACCCCAAGAGGGGTTTATTATTATGGTTTTGGTGCTCAGTCACTCTCGTCATGGAACAAGACATTAGAGTTATAAATCTATCAAAATATATCTACAAATATTTCAATTATAAAATAATGTTTATTTAATCTGTTGATGGGGAGAGAGACAGCCGCAAATATTTATATGGATTCAATATTTATGCATATATATCTCCAAGTTATCTTTAATCCTTCAGTTTTTCTTCATCAACTATTTATGTACAGGTATGTTAAGGCTTTTGTCATACGGTTATGATTCACTTACTTTGGCTGTGGAAACTTGTCGCTTTTGGTGGAGGCCTGGCGGTGCGGCCACAGCCGCTTGCTCACCTTCACCCGCATCTTGAAGGGCCAAATGTTCTTGCGCTTCTTGTGGACACTGGGCACACGGACACCCACCGAACCGCTCCGGCGCCGCGACACCGTGGATGCGGCACTGTGACCCACTGTGGCCGTGTCTGTCGTCTGGCTGTGGTGATTGGCAGGGGGCTGAGACTCCTCCGCCAAGGTGCTGGGTGCGGCGTGAACCCGAACTGGCGCAATTTTGACGTTTTGTTGAAGGCCAAACGACACAGTGGGGATTGGTTGGTGGGTGGATGGTGGCAGGAGGGTGTTAAATTAATTAAGCGGCTGACGGTGTTTGTCTACGCGTAGACGTTCACACGATTTCGATGTTAACTTTCGTTTGGATAGAATTTCTTCTATTAATACTAATTATTATCGCGAGTCACAAATATGTTGATGCTCTCCTCATATGCTGCAAGCCAAGGTTGCTCTCTTAGGTTCAGGCCTTTCTCTTGTACATTTTGATGTGTGTAGCCGTTTTGTGTCTCTTTTTCATGGAACCGAATCACGCATACGCAGCGCTGTCTGCTTCAGAATTGGAGGGTACATTTGACCATTTGTTAATAATATGTTAATGGATATAAATATCCCTGAAGTGTGCCCACTGAAGTTCATGAATGCGTCACATGGAGAGGATTAATTATTCAGCATTTGGTGGGACAAAAATAGGCATAGGAAAAGCTACAAAGTTATGGGACACTGACAGGACTTTGACTTTCGTTTAATTGGGAATCAATGGATCAATATTCATTTAGTTTTGTCCTGACCTCGTTTCCATAATCAGCCCAATCAGTTGGCGCATCAAAAACCCGCTCGTAGGGTTGGACAGATGGTCCCCCCTGACGTCATCATCGTCACCATCATCATCCTCTGGGGTGCGCGGAGCACGTTCCTACAGCTGTTGTGTATGTTTTCAGCGTACGAGTATTAAGTTCTGTTTAATTATGCTTGTCTGTTGCTAATTAGTTTGGCTAAACTCTCGCACATTAAGCTATTTGGCTGCCGCATAATTAAAAATGGGCCCAGACCGACCTCATTTCAAATTATGGCAGTGGTCGGCCATCTGTGGGAATTTCCAACAGGATGTGGACAGGATATGCGGGCAAAGTACACACATACATTTATGTATGCCAAGTGAAACCGTGCGCTGACTGGCTGGTCAAAATGGGGTCGGAGGAGGAGTTAAAAATGCTAAAAATATCCTGTGCAAATGCGGAAATTGCTTTCAAAGATATTGCATGTCATCGCGCCTGGTTGGTCATATATTTAAATATATATTTGGGTAGAAATATTAGCTGAAATTTATGCTAAACAGTAGGGTTGTGCTACGTAATTCTTATCTGCACATAAATAATCTCTTCAGAGCGTGGAGGTGTTGCCAAAAAACAATAACTTCCTTCCTGTTTAGACACATTTCAGCTATCGTTTCAATATAAATATAAATATTGTCTACACTCTGAAATGGATACTTTGCTTTGATTGAAGGCCCCATAGATATTTTCTTTGAAGTAAAGGGACACCAGCACCACCCTAAGCTATGTGCTGGAATTTATTTTATATGTGGATACACATGGAAAAACTTTATGCAAAAAGTTGTATGAGGTCTGCAAAATATTTAAATATATTCTCTTCTCTATTCTGCATCTTGAACTGCTCTTAAAAATTCATTAATTACCACCAACTTGAACTCATTTGTTACTGCATGTTCATGGCTTTATTTACACATACTTTCATGTTATCTTTGGCTAATTACTAATTGATTACACGCCAAAGCCAACAAAGAACTCTGAGCCCAAGGGGTAATTCGAACTGACTTGACAATGTTTGTCAGGAAAAGTTTTCGTGTTCTGGCAGAATGAAATCCCTTTCCCAAATTAACACCAGAAAAGTTTTCGAGCTGCAGCTTGCCTCCAGCAAGCACTTAAAATTTATTAGAAATTTCGTTGAATACCCGCAAAAGTTCATACATAGTCATGAATGTTGACTTCAGTCATGGCAGGGTAAGCTTTTGCAGCTACCCTCGGGCAAGGGTCCTGTGCTGATGTGTGCTCCAACAGATGTGAATATTGCAAATGAATGTCAGACAAAGTTTGCCAAGCTTTAAAAAAACTAACACAAGGATGGACAGGCGGCACAAACGGTAAATGACCATGGGGCTATGTGTGCGTGCTCACATTCTGTGTTGCCTACTTTTGTGCGCGCTCTTTTGAGCTAGTTTTCGGTTTTCTGTTTTCATTTTCATTTGCCCACCCACACTGACACCCACGATGATGTTAGAATACTTTATGCCATAGATGACACTGCCTGACAATTATATATTTGCCCAGCCTAATGTATTGCTTATTTGCGTGGTCTCTCAGAGCTCAATTATTGATTGGGTTGCCTGTTCCTGGGCTAGGTGCGACCCGGAATACCGTCAATAAATAATGAAATATTTGCCAGCCACTGATAGCCGCATTCCTCGAACGTGTCTCGACCTCTGGTAAACGACAGCCATTAGTGTGTGTCCATTGAAATGGAAATTTTAATCACGAATTGTGTAAATACTGCAACATATGCCAGCCAGGTGCCAGACACCTGTCCCTCCATCTAGCTGTTCTCACAATTTATATCCATGAAGTGCAGTCAGTCTGCTGACCAGTCACCCAATTACTCAGTCAGTCAGAAGCAGACTAATTACCTACACTTAATGCAAAGATATTGCCGTCACTTAATGAGTAAAATTATCTCTCAGCAAAAGGAAACTCTGGGGTGCCGCTGAAATAAGAAACGGCTGGCTCTCCTTCAAACAAAGGAAAATTTCCATGATTAAATGTTCGTTTTTTATCTCCCTGCTGCTGCTGCTGCTGCTGCATCCGAATGAACTCCAATGGGTACTGATAGCTCACAGAATTTATTTTATTCTTTATTCAATTGTTTAGGCTCACTTTTGGTTGTTTTTTTTTTTGTTTTGTTTCTTTTATTTTATCGCATTTGGAGAATTATTTGTTTGATGTGTGAATTCATTTATTGGATTATTATGTATGTCTTTTGTTTGGCACTCGACACCGCAGCTCCGGGCACTGTCGCACGTCCGTTTCGAGCGAAAGTTGTAAACTGAATAAATCCGTGTGTACGTCGCCGCGTTCCTAGTCATGTCTCTGGGCTCTGGGGCTGGTTCGATGCCGGTTACTGCTGCTGCCGCTGTCGCTGCCGCTGCCACTGCCGACGGCTCTGCCGCAGCTGTTCTCGGTTGAACGGTGGATTGAAAGCCCCGGCCAATTGAATGGAGTGGAACGCTTTCAATAGCTGTTGAATGCCGCATCTGGTGGTTGCTTCGACTGGAATCGATTGGAATCGGTACATGTACATGTACATGTACATTCCAGTGGCCAACGAAAACTTGAACTTGAACGGCGCTTGGACTAGACACTAGAATGAACGTCAGCCTCTATGCATACACTTTTTGGCCGCAGACACAGGGCGAACTCTGTTGCGTGGACAAGCTCTCTTAAGCTCTCTTTTTATTTTGTTTATTATTTACCCGAAATTGTGAAATTAGCATTTGTAAAGATACCTACCTGTTCCACGAGTATAAACAAGGCGATTAATTAACACAAATTCAAGGCACTTGCCATGGAACCCATAAAATGCCATAAATGCCATAAACTTAGTCAAGATTCGCAGACAGTGAAAGCGACTTCATCATAATTCTGGAAAAAAGCTTTATCAGAATGGCAACAAAAAATAAAAATGGTTTATTTATAGGCCAAGCATGATAAATCCCAACAGAGCAGAGCAGGGCAGAGCAGAGCTCAATCTCCAAATTGAGATGATAAAACCCCCCCCCCCCCCCCCACACACCCACGCACATATCATGGCTGTGGCACATTTGCTGAAGGCAGACAAAAGGCAAATTTATCAAACGGAACATGCAAACAGTGGCTCGGGATGTGGATCTGTGATGTGCGACGCATCGTCTCAATTTTCTCGATTTCTTTGCATTTCCAACTCAGTTCGCTTGAGTTTTATTGAATGTACAGAAAGGAGAAGCCCCTAAATTCGCCAAAATAAAACGTACACGAGCCAAGCCGACATGTCAATGACAATGAAACAACAAAAGGAACACTCGTAGGAGGAGTGTACTCATGAGTCTACAGTGAATAGTCTCTTGGGCAGACCACTTGTAGCCTCTAAAAGATATGCTTGCGACACTTCAGCCCTTTGGGGACTATCCACTTAGGATAGCTGTCCGCCCAAGACAGCTTCCACTGTACGCGTAAATGTATCTATTAAGTAGTTCTTGGCACGAGCAGCTTGACACTTGAGCAGCTTTAAAGCGTGAAATTTACGCTCTTTTATTCTGCAATTTTCCTCACCCACATTCAAATAGTAATGATAATGCTACTGCTGAGCAGAGTGACGGGAGCAGTTGCCGTCTAACGATAATTGTGCATTGGCTCAAGGTCCATACGGTTTGATATGCGTTCTGAGGGGTGCAGCCATATGTCTGTATGGATACGAGGACACAAGACTGTCTGGGGTCAGCTGCTGCTGGGACAATTTTCTATAGCCTGCAGTTATGGTAGAGGAAGGTTCTCTCTGCTCAACAGGTTGAACGTATCAATAACGATATTTAGATATCCTTCTTCCAACTTTCAGTGTGTTATTTATTTATCAAGGGAATTTTCTGCAGCATTCCCATTGAAAGACCTTAAACTTTTCAGCTTGAACTTTATTACTTTGACTGTAAAGTGGAACAAGTTTGTCCCTTAAGTATTCCTCATTCCCCATTTCCCATAACCCATTATTAAGTAAATCCCTTACAATAACAACTTATACATAATTCATTCACACTCGAGGCTAACGCCTGGATGTCACTCTATGTATACATAATATATATGGAAATGCTTGTACATATATGCAAAGCGGAACTTTTACAGCCCCTAAGCTCAAACCATTGGCCACAAATAAGTATTTACAGTTGAAATGAGAATTCTTCGTCATGGAAAACCCACATGTACATACCTCCTCCCTCAAACTATGACAAGTATCCGCAAACAACACACATGTGGCCATTCCTAGCCACCAATGTCATCATTGTCCGGCCACTGAAACCGTGTTTGATGTTCTTTTTGGGTATCACGTGGTGGTCTGGGCTCGTATGTGTGCCAGGAGGTCTAAAATTAATAGCAAACACTATCAAAATTGTCAGCTGTCAATGCCAAGGCCAGTTCCACACCGGACAGTCTACGTGAAAGTCGACAGAACTTGAACCAATCCCCAAGCCCACTCGCTCCCCTCGCTTACTAATGACCATAGACAATGGCACTTGGACAGTTGGCTATTATTGATGTATGATATGTGGCTACCGCTACTTACTACAAATGCTAATAAATATGAATACGAGTGTAGACACTCGTAGGTACTCGATCTCGTCTAAGAATTTCCCAAGCTACAAGCGAACTCACAGTGTGAGTTAATAAAAAATAATTATGTAAATAACGAGTGCATACTAATGAGATTTGTATTTTGCCAGAGGATAGGAACGAGAATACAGGGTGTCTACTGCAACATTCTGTCAGGCAATTAAGTGATTAATTTTTATAAATTGAATTAGATTGTAAAACTATCATGTGGCTAAGTGATATTTATTTGTCCATAAAGGCCATAGAGTGGCTAAGCCAAATGTTGTTTGTCTTTAATCTATTTGAAACCCAATCTTACATAGATTGATGGACTTTTTAGGTGTTT
This sequence comes from Drosophila guanche, assembly GCF_900245975.1. Lineage (NCBI taxonomy): Eukaryota > Metazoa > Arthropoda > Insecta > Diptera > Drosophilidae > Drosophila > Drosophila guanche. The sequence goes on from NW_022995746.1 coordinate 2,746,464, forward strand.
GCTGTCTGTCAGTGCTATTTGTCTTTAATCTACAATATATATTTACATTAAGATAAAGCCAACAACGTTGCTTGATTGACCGTACAGGGTGTACCAAAAATATATCTCTTCATAAAGATACCCAAAACAAATGCTCAGTTTTATGACACGAATACGCGACACCCTTTATTATGAAAAGTTCCTTTAACTGCGTTGTAAGAGAACGAAACTCAGTGTGCTTCAATCTCAAGCAGTATTCCCTTTAATTGTTAATTAACAAAGCGGAACTTCTAATTGAAGAGCTACGCTGTGAAAGTGTATTTAGTTTAGCATCTTCGCTGATAACGCCTGACTATGTGTGGGAGTGTTTATGGCACCGTCAATTATGCGTTTGGTTCTGTGTGAAGTGGGGGAAAACCCAGCTCAAAGTTCTGCTGAGTTACGTATTTGCTTTTGCGAATATCTGTTTCTTTATGTGCCTTTACTTTTCTTGCTACTTTGTTTTGCTCATTTATTTGCTATTGAATACGAACAAAGCATACTCGAATATGCATTGGCAAACTCTATTCCCCGAATCGCTTATACAAAACAAAAGATGTCAGCAGGCTTGACAGGTGAATAGCCAGCAGGCAGCAGCAAAGCAAAGCAATATGTACACGAGTATATTTTATTCCTAGAAATTTGTGTGCTCTTACGTATATAGTATATAGTACCTGAAGATTCAATTACTTATTGGTAATGATTCTAGTACCAGTTACGTGACCCACGAAGTAGCAAAAAATAGTTATAAATTAAGTGTTCCATTGACAGCTTGTTTTTGGAAATGACTCGTACATAAATGAAGTTATTGTCTTTTGCAAAAAATCCCCTGGGCAAACAATAGATTTTTGCTTACTTAACGTTAGCTTAAACAGTCATTTTTATGGTATATAAAATTGATTTATTGTTGGGTCAACTGTTGATGAAATTCGCCCCCTATTAGTCTCAATAGGAATCCATCTGTTGAAATTCACATAGACCTAATACCCATGAAATTGTGTTCGAAAAGAAACACACAAAACAAACAAAAGCGGCACCGATGGACCATAAGTAGACGTCGCTTGGAAACGTTAAAAGGAAAACTTTTTGGGCCGACTGACCACAATTATATATCTAACAAACAACATTTGCTAATGAGAAAAAGGAACCAAATAAATAAACAGAGGAAGAGAACAAATAAGGTTGCTTGTGGCTTGGGTAAAGACAGCATCCCCTGCGGCGTATACTTGATGTTTGTGGACTTACCATTTGCGTTGATGCTTGGCATTCAGATGCAGCCAATTGATGATCTCCTGCAGCTTGGAGTGCCGCTCCACATCCACCTCCGCATCGCATTCATCCTCCTCGGCAGCCTCCTCCACATGCAGATGGTAGGGATCCCGAGAGTGGTCGGTTATCATGAACGTGGGCTTGGAGTAACCATAGGGAGCAGACATTTTTCACTTCACACACACACACACACGCACTTTTTGGACAACTTTACACACAACTTTTGCGCTTCTTTAGGCTTTATCACATTTCACTAGAACTTTTCACCAGAAGAAAATTAATTAAAATTCTTCGTTGACTGTATCTGTCCCATGCCGCGTCCAAACGGTTCAATTTTTCTTCTCAGTTTGCTTTTCCCTCGCTCGTCTGCCATAAAACTGCTGGCGGTCCTCTCTTCACATGGCTGACACGTCGTCTGCGCTACGTAAAACTTAAAATACAATTTAACCAATGGAAAAAACAGTCTATGGAAAGCGTGGAAAGCGCAGCAGCAGAGGCAACAGCAAATCCCTTGTTTTCTATTCTAATTTTTTGCTTCGCACATTTATTGACCAGCGTTTGTCTTTCTATGTACTAGAAGCATATGCTTTATGTACTCTGGTTCCTATATGTGTCTTTCCCATTCCGCTTTGCAATGAACTTGCCGATGGCCAGTTTTGTTTTGCTTCCTAAATGCAAACGGGGAACAAGTTCAGGAACTCAGATATGATGTGGTTTCATGGATAAATCAAATATGAGTGCAATAAATCTAACTAGAGAGCATTAAAAACATTATTTAAGTTCAGCTCAAGACATTTTTGAGGCTCTCTTATAAGTAGAAAGAAAAGTACACATAAAATGTCATGCATCTACAATCAAACCAATCCAGTCTATATTTAGTTCACTGTACTTTGGACGAGTATGTTGAGACAACCTTGGGAAGCCCGAAAAGTTTGTTTCAGCTGTCCAGCCACCAGCCACCAGCCACAGCGTGTGAGTATATACTCGGACGCGCAAACAAACACACTTCCATCATCATTTTTGTATATTTATATATTTCCAAATCACAAATAAACACTTAGCTATATATTATGGAAATACTCACACATAAAACACACACAAAGAGATGATTCAAATGTTAGAAAAGGGAGAACCACCATAAAATATTAATTGAAAGATAAAATCACTATTAACCACACATACGAAACGAGTACTAGTCGGTTAGTAGTTATAAATAAATAGCCATTTATGTTATATATACTTCAATGCCAACCAAATACGATGTGTGCCACCAGCAGGTAGACTGTCATCAGTGTGATCTGTCCTATCATCATGGGAAACACTGTTTTCAGGTATCTGGTGAAGGAGAGCTTGTAGCCATGCTGTTCGGCTATGCCCGCGGCAATGACATTGGCCGAGGCGCCATACAGAGTCCCATTGCCGCCCAGAGAGGCGCCCAGGGTCAGAGCCCAGACTAGAGGCTGCAGGGGCAGGCCCATCGATGGTTTGGCCACCAGCGAGGTGACCAGCTTGACCATCAAGGCTGTCACGGGTATGCTGTCCAGTATGGCGGAGGCCAGTGCCGATGCCCAGAGTATAATGAAGATGGCCATGGCCAGGCGATGCCGCTTGTCCACCGACAGGATAACATGCTCGGTAAACTCGCCAATGCAGGAGAAGAGTCCCAGTCGCTCCACGCACTCCATCATCACGAACATGGCAGCGAAAAAGAGCAAAGTGGTCCACTCGATGCGGTGCATCAGATGCTCCATGTCGTCACGATTGAGGATGATCAGCAGCAGAATGACACCCAGTAGAGCTACCCAGCCCAGGGGCAGAGTCCTCCAATGGGGCACCGACTGGATGAAAAAGCAAACGATGACAAAGATCAGAGCCCCAGCGGACTGCAGCAGGAGCGTCTGATTCTTGATGGGATACTGTGGATTAGGAAGTTAGCTTTAATGCCAGGGGAAATCGATAATCAATGCTAACCTTTTGCTTCAGCTCATCCAGCGTGTTGGCATAGACCTCTGTGGAGCCGACTCCCCGCTGCAGGCGTCGCAGTGTGCGCTTCAGCTGCTTCACCTTGCCCTGGAGTGTGCCTCGCACCAGCTGCGCATCCTTGGAGCAGGAGCCAACTGCATTGAGAGCCCGCTGCCAGACCTTGATCTCGCGTCGCAGCTCGCGCATCTCCTTGGGTTCGTTGAGGCGCAGGGCGTCAATGTTGTGGTAGAAGAGACGCAGATACAAACAACTTTGGATTACGGCCAGCAGGACGCCGGGAAAGGTGTGCGCCACAAAGGTAAGGAAAGTTACATCCTAAGAAGAGAAGTTATTACACAAAAAAACCCAAGAAGAGGGAAGGGATTAACTCACATTCTCCACAATGTTGTGATTGGTGCTGACAATAATGCTGATGGGATCCCCGATGGGTGTCAGTGCCCCACCAATGTTGGCATGCACAATGATGCCCATGACGACCGGCAGCGGATCCAGCTGCATTACCTCGCACAAGCGAATGGCCACCGGGGTGAGCAGCAGGACAGTTGTCATGTTGTCCAGCACACTGGACACCAGGCATGTCACCAGGCAGAGGCTATAGATCATGGGCCATATCTTGCCACCCGATATCTCAAAGCAGAACACTGCCAGATAGTCAAAGACTCCAGTCTCTGTGAGTATGAGAATGAGCAGCATCATGCAGAAGAGAAGAGTGAGCAGCTCCATGTCCATCCACTGGATTATCTCATCCATGTTTGGACGATCTAAAGTAAATAAAATTAAAGTGTATCGTGCGGGACCTGCTGCTACACTCACCATTGAAGCAAGCCAGAGCCGTGACCGACAGAATCGAACAGATCATGGCTATGAAGGGTCGTTCGAAGAGCTCCCACACCAACAGCGCATAGAAAATCAGCAGGATGAGCCCTGCCAGAATGCTGCCCAGCCGAGCGTTGACTATGAGCGGATTGTAGCTGAGTACAACCGCCAGATCTGTGGCTGCATCGCTGTAGATGTGCAGACGCATCTGACTCCCCGGCTGGGCCAGAAGATCGCTCAGTTCGGAGCTCATTTGATACGTACGATTCCTGGACACGGCCGGTGCACGTTCCAGCTGAGCATCAGGCAGCAGCGGCAGCTGCCAGGCATGCAAAGTGTTCTGAAAACAATGCCCTCAGTCGGTATGAAATGGAATGCCATAACTTGAGAGCTCACCTGAAACACTTTAGTGCGATTCTCGCCAATGTAAGCCGACACCTGCGGCTGCACAAACAGATAGCTATAGCTAATGGTTTCGTTCTCATCATGGTCTGCTGGGGAGACTGCTTCGAAGGCGCCTTGGATCTTTAGGCGAAAATCGCCAGCTGGTTTTTGCACCAAAGTGAAAACTACGTCAAAGAAAATGTTAATAAGAAATTCAAAGTTTTCTCTCCCTGTCGGAGCTTACATTTCCCTTGCTCGCCCTGCGGCACATCGAGCGTTTTGTCCAGCAAATGTTTCTCCCCCACAGAGATGAGAACGACGGCGGCCAGCAGCCAGAAGAGCAGCAATCCCAGACGCTTCCACAGCTTATCCCACTGGCGCTGCTCCTTGGAACGCGTGGACTTGTGGTGTATGCGTCGGGCCAGGGACTTGGCATTACCCGGACCATTGGCCGGATCGTGATCCGAGTGCGTTGTGGTTGCCTCATCATCGGTGGGATTCTCCTCCTGTACCGGCTTGGACTTGATTTCGAGGAAATCTGAACCAGCAAAACTTGAACCAGGCTCATCCTGTAAACGCCCAACGTTGTTCGCCTCATCGACGTCATAGCCATCATCGTCCTCATCATCGTAGTCATCGCTTGCACCAGCAGAGGAGCCTACAAATTGGCAGCAATTGAATTAATTATGAGACTTTCGGCTGACCTTTCTCAAGCACTTGACAGGTCGAATTGATTGGACAGGCAGCACACATGAAGGCATTTGTAATTGCACTTCGACTCACCGTGAACGCGTTCGTTTTCCATTTGAAAGCTGGCCATGCTGGGATCATGGCGTATCTCCGCGGGCAGGGCACGCCACACCTGCAGCGATTGCTCGGTGACCTGCACGGCACCCACCTGATTCTGGTGGCAACTGCTCCTGGCTCTGTCAGCTCTGTTCTGCAGCTCAATGCTGCTGCTGCCCACGCGCGAGGGGCTGTCCGGACGCAGCTGCCGGAAGGTATCCCGCAGACCCATGTCCAAGCACAGAGTTATCCGGATAAGGAGAGAGAAAGGTGTGCGACTGTGTGTGTCTGTCTGTGATTTCTAGAGGCAGCGGCGAGGCACTGACATCGTTGCCGCACACGAGTCACGCTGCGACTGAACAGAATCTTCTTGTGCCAACAGAGTCCGAGACCGACACCGAGACCGTGCCCGAAGCATTTGCGGGGCTTCGGTTTCCATTCAGCCGATGTTTGCTTTCAATATTGAAAGTGAAATCCGCCCCCGCGGGAGGGTTCTGTGCATTCCAGGATGGCGCAGGCGCAGGCGCCGACGCCATCTGCTTCTACCTCAATTCTGTGTTTTGTTCGGCACTTTCGCTGCTCTAGATATACACACGAGTATTTATGTGAATGTAAAAAACTTATCAACAAGTTTTGCATTTTCCGCAGTCCCACGCTTGTCGCTTGTCGCTTGTCGCCTGACGCTTGTCGGCACTCTGCCAGATTAGACCTTATTCAAATGCTTTCACTTGACCCATTAATTTCTACCCCTTTTGATGCACCACTCGCTCATTGCTCATACGACGCGTCGTCTCTCAACTACTGCACTATATATTTTCCGAGCGATTGATGGTCACCCACGTACCAGTCCCGGAGCGAGTGCACATTTTTTTAATCACCCGGTGACGTGCTCCTAGCTTACACACCAATTCTACAGGGAATATCCAGCACCAGGCCAGGCCACCGCTGAGGCCTGGATCGAGCAGAAATAACCTGGCTGAGTGTGTGGAAGAAGAATTATTGGAAATATGGATAGATTTTTGATGAGCCATAACTTACTGAGTGATTAATTTATTGCCTTTAAATCTTCTAGTGGGAAAAATATGAACGAACATTAACGATTTGACGTTTTAAAATATAAACTAATTTTTTTTGTCAAAGTTGAAGAAACATTAAAATTTGTAGAAAACTTCAACTTTGAGTCGCAATATCTTGAATTCTATTCATTCTATCAACAAGCATCAAAAATCCTGTGAAAGATGGAACAAATTTCTTTCAACATAAATTTGTATGCCAAATTTTGTTCAAAAAGTTCTCCATTTGTCGCACAGTGTAATTACAGAGAATCGTCTATTCGATGAGCAGCGAAAAAGGAAAAACCAAAACGAGCTACGGCCATGGCCGACCCATGGTCAACCCATAATTTGTTGGTAATTTATCAAAATCTAGATTATTATCCTACTGATGGATTATGCTGTGTGGCTCGATTAGTACATATGCCTGTCACCCACCGCCACCCCATAAGGCCACCCTCAAAGGACGTTCCTTCAGGTGAACTTGCATTTTTGATGGGCAATGACCAGATGTTGACGTTTTTATGCCCAGTACACATGGCAGCCAAGGGGTGTTTGGCATTCTGCAAGCCATTGGGCACACAGTTAATATTATTTAAAAATGCTAACTATATTTTCAAGCAAAAAAAAACTTACTCAAAATTCAGCTATAGTAAATCAGAGCAGTCCGTCCCTTAAATTTAGTTTGGGTTGCTCCAGCTCGTGTTGTTGTTGGAATTACTGAGCATAGTGTGCCAATTCAGAACTTACACAAACTGAGCCACACAAAAAACAACAACAACAACAAATTGGAAAACAAATACCAACCAGCTTGTTGACAACTTGCAGACACACACGCGCGAGCGCGCAACTCCTACGGCTCCTGCCACGTGTGGGGGGGGGTGGCGTTCTAATGGTGGCCCCACTTAATGGTTAGCGCGAAAAATATTGTTGTTATTGTGTTTTCCCTCATAAGTGGACACAAGGCAAAAGCTCAGTCAAACTTTGGCAGGCGAGCGTGCAAGGACGAAACCCAACGAACGGACTTGGCGCGCTACTTCTGGTCGGTGAAAATTGAGCTGGAACATGTCATCCCGGTTTGGACAGGTTTGATACCTTCGTGCAATGAATGATGGGCTGCGGTTCGTCCATGGAGACGCAATCGGCCAGCACAGAACTGCGACTGCAACAAAATGGTGTAACGGTAATTAGACGCCGCCATTCGACTGTCAGCAGCAGGTGAAATCAATATCAATATCAATATCAATAACCGATTTCGATTCACAGAACATTATCGATGAATATGTGAGGTTGGATGAGCAGATCAGCAAGTTGGAGGGCAGTTGTCCGGGTCCCAGAATGGCCACAGCCGAGGCCTGGATCGAGCACCTGCAGGGCAAACATGATGCGATGTTGGGGCTGGATGGCATGGAGGTGGCACAGCGGCGACAGGAGGAGCAGGACACCCCCGACATAGAGGCTCTAACGCTGCCCAGCTACCCACAGAGACGGGGGGAGCGTAATCAAATTGTGGCCAGCACGCCCACCAAGGACCTGGCCCAAGTAGGTGCCAACGAAAATTAACACCATGAATGGAACTTCCTTTAAGCAATTACTCTTAATGTTACCCTCCAGCTTGCATACAATTTGGGCGTGATTGGCGACACACGCAAGGCTTCCATGCACGAGGATTTCTTTGCCAACCTGAGCGAGTCTGCCCTTTATTTGCTCAGCATACGATACTATGGGGAGCTGTTGGAGCACACCAAGGAACGCCTGAAGACGCTCGCCGAGAGTTATGCGGAGCTGAACGAGCTGTATGTGAGGCAGGATGGTATCATAGCGTACATTAGTGGCGGCACCTACATGACCCGCCTGGAGGAGACCATCGATGAGCAGCTGGAGACGGCACGCGACACACGCGACAAGCTGGGCAGCACTCTGGAGCAGTGGCGCATCTGTGGCCTGCTGCTAAGAGCGGCAGCCAACTCCTCCACGCAGGCACTGAAGCAGTGGCGTCAGCTTAGCAGAATTATGTGGGTGGAACGAGGAGAACACAGTTGAAAAAACATTCGCTGATCTTTCATTCTCTTTTGCAGTGATCCCAAGCAAAAGCTGCAATGGGCGCTGGACTGTCGAAGTCTTCTACATGCCTCAATGATCTCCCTGGAGGCTGCACAGCTGGCCCTGCCCCACGTGGAGCTCAAGTACATGAGTCACCGCCAAGTGCTGGCCGTCAAGCACTGCAATACCTACCTGATCACGGACATAGCCAACAAGGCGCGGTAAGACAAGTCTGTCCTTTAGCTAATAGAATTCATCCTTTGAATCCTTTGCAGCTATGAGCACACCAGCCGTGTCTTTGGCACCTACGAGTCCAACATGTCCAAGACCTGCACGTGGCTCTACGAGACATTCAACAACACGCTTCGCCTTGACTTTGACAAGGCCGAGCGCACTGTGTCCCGCTTGTCCAAGACACTGCGTGACCATCGTGGTGAGGTCTTCATTACAGTGCGCAAATGAGAGAACAATTTGTGTTTTGTTTTTGGCTTTACTCTAATAAACATAAGGATAGTTAGTACCAATAGCTCTTGGCTGGCGTACGTTCCTCTTTGATGCCCATTTCATCCATAATGTCCATTTCGAAGGTGGACAACTTGGGCTGGAAGGTAATCTCACCCACCACAGCCGCTGCAAAAGAACACAAAATGTATTGCTTAAAATTGTATGTCACTCATTTAAGCTTCTACCTGGCGTATCCTTCTCGCGTTCTATGTAGGCATTTGGTGTTTTGTAATCATGCGTCTGGTTGTTTGTCTCCGGGATGGGAATGATACGCCCAGAGCGCATGGACACGCGTACCTTTTCGCCTTCCTCCGTGAAGCGCCATTCGAATTCGGTGCCCTGCAGATCGGAAGGGTCGACCAAGCGAATATCATTGAGTACATGAAGTGGAGCCTCGGACTTGATAATGATGCCGGGGAAATCCTTGTCTGCACCCACACGTCGATAGTGCCAATTGAGACCCTCCACAATAACCCAATTGCGCTCGGCAATTACCTGAGTGACAATGCCCTGCTTTCCCTTGTCCTTGCCCACCAAAACCTCAATGCGATCGCCACGGAAGAAGCTCCAATCCTCTGAAATGGAAACCAAAAGTGTTTCAGTTGTGTCCGGGGATACCCTCACATTTATTTGTACTTACCTACTGGCTCGATTAGCACCTTCCGACGCATTGTTGCGGGCATATTCTGTTGACGGAACTGGCCAGTCCATGGTCGGTTTGTGGTGTATCGAAATCGCTTGCGCTCCACAGTGCGTGGCAGGTAATTAGTTTCCCGCGGTGTTTGCCAATACACCTGAATAAAGTTAATTAAGAAAATTAATCAATATCGAACATTAAACCGGCAATATTTCCATGCTGCTGTTACGTGAGCCCCCAGTACGAGGAGTGGTTGCAGTCAAGAGAAGGAGAGAGAGACAGAGGGGGAGTATTTCCTACCTGTTTTTTGCTGCGCTCAATATATTCCTTGGGCAGATTGGAGAAGTTCTTCAGTTTGCTGGCCAAATATTGTGTTATGCGCATTTTGAAAGAATAATTGAACTAAATGTAATGTTTAAATGCGCTTCGCGAACAGCTGTTCCAGGTTTCTTCTTATGCCATTCACACAGAGCCGCATACATAGTTATGCGATAGTTGAAAACAGGAAAATTGTAAAAACTTTGAAGGCAGAGGTAACTTTATTTATCTTATTTTAATATTCAACATAGCCACAATAATTATTGATTTTGTTATAAAGTGCACAGAAACTTGGAACAGACACATGATCTCCGCATGTACCAGCTTCGTTGTGAGTGGCATAGCCGTTAAGAAGAAGCAACTGTTGGTTTTTTTTGCTCTTCTGGGGTTTTTTTATCGTTCCCGAGGCTTATATTACAATGCAAACCGGCTTATTATAAATAAAAGGTAAAAGATAGACTATTTAAATGAGTACACGTGCCGGCGCACCGTCATTTAAAGCGCACTCTTGCTCCGAGCGTGTTCTTAGTAGAATAACCGAGAACACGGCCACGGTCGCTTAGTCATAACACAAGAACACACAAAACACACACACTGATAAGAAGTTCCTGTCCAGAAGTTACACAAAAAACAATAACCACAATGTCCTGCCACATAGATATGGAAGACAAGACAGAGCCGGAGCCCGTGCTGCTCTCGAAGCATGCCAAGAATCTGCTGCGTTTCCTTAATATGCTGCCGGCGCGCATGGCCTCGCATGATAACACCAGGTGAGAGTGAGCGACGAGCGGTGTGACAGGATCGGAGATGAATCCTGCCAGTGCTACAATCATTTATTGCTGTTCTCACACAGGAGCACCATAGTGTTCTTTGCGGTCTGTGGCCTAGATGTGCTTAATTCATTGAACCTGGTGCCACCGCAATTGCGACAGGACATTATCGATTGGATCTACGGCGGTCTGGTGGTGCCACGCGACAACGAGAAGCGTTGTGGCGGTTTTATGGTAAGCATAAATGACAGTCTGTCTGATGAGCAAACAAGATGTGAGCATTCGCACCTTATCTTTCTACGTGGCCCAAACGGCAGACGCTGCGACAGACCTTGCCGCATCCTCAATGTCCCCCAATGTATTGGTTTTGCGACATTTTTGTTGTTTACTGTGGGACAGATGATACGCGTCTTGTCGCTCTGTTTTCCCAACGGCTGAAAATATACAATTCTCACCGAAAAGGTTTTGTTTTCACATGTTTCGTATGATATATGGCCTGAGCCCACGCTGTTGGCACTCCTCCATTTGCGCAGCAGCTCGATTTACAACCAACCTTTTTCTTTTTATCAGTCCAGCGCCTTATCAGCGAACAACCACTTTGAGATAAATCAATTAACGAATGGATCTTCTCTCTTTTTCAGGGCTGCCGTGCCATGGTGCCGCTAACCGAGGACGCAGATGTATTGGCATGCATGCGGAAGTATCAATGGGGTCACCTAGCCATGACGTACACCAGCATTGCAGTTCTGGTCACACTGGGCGATGACTTAGCCCGACTGGATCGGAAGAGTATTGTGGATGGTGTGGCGGCGGTGCAGCGGCCAGAGGGCAGTTTCAGTGCCTGCATTGATGGCAGCGAGGATGATATGCGATTTGTATACTGCGCTGCCACCATCTGCCACATGCTCGACTATTGGGGCGATGTGGACAAGGAGGCCATGTTTCAGTTCATCGCGAAAAGCCTTCGCTATGATTACGGTTTCAGTCAGGAGCTGGAGGGAGAAGCGCACGGGGGGACCACCTTTTGTGCGTTGGCTGCACTGCAGCTCAGCGGTCAGCTACATCGCCTGGATGCGGCCACAGTGGAGCGCATAAAGCGCTGGCTTATCTTTCGCCAAATGGATGGATTCCAGGGACGTCCCAATAAACCTGTGGACACATGCTATTCCTTTTGGATTGGCGCCTCCCTCTGCATACTAGATGGCTTCGAGCTGACCGACTATGCCAAGAACCGAGAGTACATACTGAGCACGCAGGACACGCTGGTTGGTGGCTTTGCCAAGTGGCCACAGGCCACACCGGATCCGTTTCACACGTACCTTGGGCTCTGTGGCCTGGCATTTACCGGTGAGCCCGGCCTTAGTGCTGTGATGCCTAGCTTGAACATGTCCATGGCCGCCTATGTGCATCTACAGCATTTGCACGAAGTGTGGCGAGCCAAATCGAAGGAGGGAAGTGAAGATAACGACCTTGCCATATCCAGCGCCGTTCAGCATCAATTGAAGCTGACCAAAGACGGCGAAGCGATAGCAACGACGACAGCGACTACCTCAACCTCGCCATTGATATCCGCACAATGATGGGAAACAAAATAGGGAGGAAGTAATGCGCAAATTCACACTATTGTATTTATATTTGGCCGTATTTTAGCCACGCTTTTTATATATTACGTAAATATTTTATTGCAAAGGGTTCGTGGAGGGGAGGCACTTCTCGATGAACTTCTCGCTTTTTATAGGGAGTATGTAGAGGAGTAAATACGTTTATTGTACAGCCTAAATTAATGTTAACATTTTGTAAGATTAAGCCTAAAAGTAAATTAAAGCGTCCGATGCAGTGGCATGTATTTACACAGCAAATCACTTCCATTTCCATAGCAGGAAGTAGCCTCGAAAGCCTCCACAGTTATATTATTGGTTCGGATCCTCAGACCTGCAGAAATAGCCGATGATTCTGGCTGGGTTGCAAATTGTAGCCCATGCTAGGACGATCCAGGTGCACACGTCCACGCAACGGAGCGAGGACCCGCTCGGTAACCAGAGGACAACGCTGCACCATCAGCGATTGCAGCCGCGTGCAGGTCTTCGTCAGTGCACTGCGGGAAAGGGACGAGAGAGAGGAGAGAGCAAGATGTTGGACTAGTAAACAAGGAAGTCGCTGGGATAGAAATCATTCAGATTGTAGGCATTGTGGGCATTGTCCTGCCATGGCCGATCGATATACAGGCGTCGCTGGCGCAGCGGGGCCAGAGAATGCTCCGTGACACGCGGACAGCGTCGGATGAGCAGTGTCCGCAGACTCAGGCAGTGTACTGTCAGAGCGCTAGAAAATATGCAAAAAAGTGCAGTCGGCAGCCTCACAAAACACACACAGACACAGCACACATACTAAGAAAACTATGGGAAAAAGAAGCCCCACAATGGAGCATATGGAAGGGAAAACGCTGCATGGAATTATTACTTACTGCACTCCATAGTCGGAAATGGCCACGCAGCCCATTAAGTTAATGTGCTCCAGCTCCCGGCAATAGTTTCCGATCTGTATGAGCACCTGATCCGTCACACTGGGTGTATGGGCCAGCGACAGGACGGTGAGTTTGTTCAGCTTACGGAAGAAGATGATCAGGCAGCGTTCGCCAATGGCACCGCAATGGGATATGTCAAATTCCACCAGCTTGCTCTGATGCAGGGTCAGGGCATCCACGGCGCCGGTGGTGAGCCACTGGCACTTGGACAGCTTGAGAATCCGCAAGTCCTTGCACTCCACTATGATCGGCTGCAGCGAGAGAGCCGTGATGTTGACGCATTCATTGAGATTTACGGCACAAAGACGGTGCTTATTGTTGGTCAGCAAGGGGAGCAGCAGGTCATCGGTCAGCCACTTGCAGCAGGCCAAATGCAACACCTCCAACCGCCGGCAGCAGCGGGCCACTACCTTGAAGGCCAGCCCAATATTGCTTGTATTATTTCCAGACAGATTTAGCTCCTGGCGTTTTTCCAGCGAAGCCTCGGCAAAGCGCCGCGCCGTCTGCGAGCAGCAGCGCAAGTTGAATAGGTCCTTTAGCGACAGATAGGTCGACATGTGTGGTAGGAGCACATCCTCCCAGCAAATGTCGAATAGTGCGATGTTAGCTTCGTGTGACCTTGGCCTTGGGCTGGGCGTTCGTGTTCCGTCCCCGTTCCCACCCATGGCCGCCAAGTGGGCCTCCTCCTCGACATGTAGGCTGCACATGCGTCCGATTACGTGATCTCTCTTCACCAAAATGCACTTTCAATGCACTCCTCCTATGCACTTCGCTTGCAACGTAATTCCACTCCGTCACCTTGTGTTTTGTTGTTTTTTTCTTTTGTTTACATTTGAACAGCTGTTGCTTCAGCAACTTCGATACTATCCCTCGAAACAATCGGAATCTCAAATCTCAGTCGAATTACTTTAATAATTGGCAGATTATAGAGACTGAGAACGTATACAGATCGGTAAATAGTACATACAAAACATATGAAAAGGTTAAAAGCATGTCAGTCTAAGACAAAGTCATTGTTAATTATTAAAATCAGTTGATTAAAGGGATTTATAATATTAAGAACAGCAAATATGTTTTTTTGGTTGACTTTTCAGTTTTAACCTTATTATGCAATCAATTGAGGAAAGATGTATCATAAACTCAGCAAATCCTGAGGAGAATTGAATGATGATTTGAGTAAAATTACATTTTTAAAGCTGAGAGTCCTAACCTGCTGGTAATATTAAATTGAACATCAAAATCGAGGAAAATGATTTTAGATTCACGGTATATTTACTGTATATTTTGAAAATGAAAAGTATATTTCGGTATATTTGATCGATAATTTCGCGGTCACACTGCTGTTGACATCATAGCTGTATAAGCAACAACAAAAAAATGAAATTTTTTAAATCAAATCAACATAACAACGATGTCTGATGACAATTGCATTTTTTGCAATATTGCCAGTGGCCAAGATGCCGCAACGAAGCTAGAGATTGAAACGGATGAATTTGTTGTTTTTCGGGATATTAAACCAGCTTATACGCACCATTACTTGGCAGTGCCAAAAGAGCATTATGCCAATCTGAAGACTTTGAACAAATCACACGAAGGCTTGGGTAAGAATTGTCGATCCCCTATCAAATTACGTAATGCCATTTAAGAGGAGGCGCCTCCTTTTCCTTAAAGTCACACGCATGGAAGAGGGCTTGAAAAGATTTTTGGAAGAGAAAGGAATAAGCGAAACAGATGCATTGTTCGGCTTCCATTTGCCGCCATTCATTACAGTCGGTCACTTGCACATGCACGCAATTGCGCCTCGTTCGGAAATGGGCTTCCTCTCCAGAATGATTTTCAAAACAGTAAGAACATCCTCATACACCCTATTGATACACTGCAAATCTTATATCCATATTACTCCACTGCAGACAAATGATGCGCGGCTTTATCTAAGAAGCAAAGAAGACTAAAAACGTCAACAGAAACGGGAGGCGATCTGTTTTCTTATTGTTCATTCCCCTTGTTTACCCCAAGCAGTGATTAATTGTACAAAATGTACAAGAAAATGTAAAGCTCTTCACAGAAACAAGGCCAAAAATATAAATATTTAAGCCCTTTTAGTGAAATTAGCTGAAATATAGTTAATAATTCATAATTATACGATCTCTTGACTCGTCCGCAGTGGCAAGATTCTCCACCATAGATCTGGGCGCCGCCTCGGATGCATTCGCAGTGCTCTGAAGCCGCCACAGATCCAGTTAAGATTAAGTGCGGAATATTCAAGAACAGGCGGCTTTTTATCTGCAGTGCTAGAAGGCGGGAAATTGTAATTGCCTTATTTAATGTGTGCATTTCTTATACCCATGCATGTATAGCTCGCAAAACATTGAGTGAAATAATGTACTTGGATGTGTTTGTTGATGGTTTCATTTTGAGAGAGAAAGGAGAGAGCAGCAATAAAATAATTGACATACAATCATTGCGGATGCCAAAGAGAGAGATAGGAAGAGAGCCGCCTCAGCATATTTGTGTTTTTGCGGTCTGGTCTTGCTATGCTGCCATCATTTTATTCCATTTCGTTTTGTTTAAGTTCTTCTACACATCGCGTGCTACAGCTCTTGTGTTTTCAATATATAGTATTAATAATATTTATTATTTGTTTTTTTGATATGGATCGACATCACAGGCGCTCTTTGAGGAGTTCCGCAGGTATTTATCTAATGAAAATATGGTAGGAATCATATTATACATACATAAGTGTGGTACAGTCAATGGCAAACAAAAGCAAAGGTCAAGGTAATGGTTTAGCTTGGCAACTCATAAACAATTTCATGTTTCCATATTCCCCCCTCTTCCCAAACAAACCATTAGTTCGTGTATACCTTTTCGGTCGAGAGTATTTTTCGTCAGTTTATATCGATAAGATAAATATCACCTGAGCACGGATACACCGATAATGGTCGAATGCTACCAGCTAATATGTTATCAGAAATCAGAGATTACAAAAGGACAAAAACACTTCAGAGCTGATTTTTGTAAGCAATTCAACAAAAAGAAGTCATTAAAACGAGCCAATCTTGTGGAGAATTAATTGTTGAATCGAATAAAATGATTAGTTTATTGCTGAAAGTCGTAGCTAACCGGTAATATTAATCAGAATATCAAAATCAAGAAAAACTATTTAGAATTTAAGGCACATCGGTTATATATTTCGCTTTATTTTTGAGGGTCGTGCGGTATATTTTATTGATAAATCCGCGGTCACACTCGTCGATATACCATCAACAAGTGCTGGGGTTTCTTCTATTTTAATATTCATTAAATTCAAACGAAAGCGAAACGAACAACTAAAAGCGTATATTAACTTGGCATTGTTTTGGACCAGACTGCAGTGCGTGGGGAAATATTTATTGCGACATAGATGCAGACACACACACACGCACACAGGCATATGACAGATGTGCGACGTGCTTGAATAAAATACATATAGACGACTGGCACACGCACACACTGACAGGCACACACACGTAGTGCGGATGTTCTGATTTTATGCAAGAAATCGAGCTATAATAAGAACCTCTGAAAATATATTAAAAATATAATGCCAAAGAAAGCAGGCGAGCAACGACCACGGCGAATAATGACAGAAGCAAAAAACGAGAAGCGTCTGTAAGCAGCAGCAGCAAAAAGGGACAGAAACGATACGTAAAACAAATCGGGAACAGACGGGCAGCTCGCTGCGGAAAATAAGACAAAAATTCGTAAAAATACGGCTAAAGCAGAGCCAGAGCAGATCCGATTCGACCCGGCTGACGTGCAGCGTCAAGTGTTTTTACAGAGTACGTTTTCTCAATGGGGGTTGGGAAGCACAACCCCTAGCAAAATGTTTTCTTTATTAATCTGTGGTGTTCCTTCATTTCATCCCTTCCCTTTCAACCACAATGCATCCTCATAGCTGATTCCATCGCTTATACGGACCACCAAACCATCCGCGACCTACATCTGAGAGACAGCCAGCATCAGCGTCAGCCCTTTCCATGGACGACGAACTGGAAGATAAGGTGTTCTATCAGACATACGTTTCCCACATGAAAATCCTATCGAAGTTCGCGGTGGGCTTCTCCTCCATAAATTCCCCACTGGCCTACATATGGAAGCTATGCCGCCTTTATGTCCTCCGGCCGGAGGTTGTTTTCTGCGGCCTCATTCTGTTCGTCTTGTTGATCTATTTGCAAGCGGTAGATGTGTGGGGTCGCAGCATTCTGGGTCGCATCCAGGCCTCGTTTGGTCGCCAGAAGGCTGCCAAAATGATGGAGATGTCCGCCATGGCCGGGGACCACCAGAGCTGGGAGGAAGTCAAGCAGCAGAGCTCAGCCTTTGCTGTACTGGGACGCAGGCCACGCATGGAGGATAGGTAAGAATCCTAAATCAATCCTTAAGCCAAACCAGCTAAAGCTCCTCTTTGTTAACCAGATTCATTCTTGAGGAGAACATCAACAACAACACTGGCATCTCCTTCTTTGCCGTCTTTGATGGCCATGGTGGAGAGTTTGCCGCTGATTTTGCCCGGGATGTGCTCGTGAAGAACATCTACAACAAAATAATTGAAATGTCCAAGCTGCTGAAGACTGAGTCTACCGGCGGAACCGGCGACTATGACAAGAGCCCCTATCTGGCACGCAAGCAAAGCGGCCGGAGGGATACCGCCAACAAGGAAAACACAGAGCCAGGAGCTGTATCTGTTTTACGTCGAGACAGCTTGCGTAAGGCACACAGCACCACGGCCGATTGCAGCGCCATAAAGCAAAAGACAACGGAGGCATCCATTGCCGACATTTACACGGCCCAGCTGAATGTGGCGATGAGGGCCAGTGGCAATGCCGCGGCCATGGGCTCTTCGTTTCTCAACAACAACAATAATGCACAGAATGGAGGCACCAACGCACCACCACCCGATCTCGAGGCCAAGTGCTACATCGAGAACGGACGCATTAACTTTGGGAAGCTCATCACAGACGAGATCCTGTCCGCCGACTACAAGCTGGTGGAAAAGGCCAAGCAGACGGTAAGTGAAATTCCCACCCCCCAGTAGCTGGGTATTTAATCTTTCGTTTCCATTTTCAGACGAATATTGCAGGCACCACAGCATTGATTGCCATTGTTCATGGCACCAAATTGATTGTTGCCAATGTGGGTGACTCCCGGGGCGTCATGTACGATTCGCGTGGCATCGCCATACCGCTGTCCTTTGACCACAAGCCACAGCAGGTGCGTGAGCGTAAGCGGATACATGATGCCGGTGGATTTATTGCTTTCCGGGGGGTTTGGCGCGTGGCTGGAGTACTGGCCACATCGCGTGCAATGGGAGATTATCCGCTGAAAGATAAGGTATGTAGGAAATGATGCTCATCAAATGATTATTGTGCTCTAATCTGAATCTTTTTACTCTAGAACCTAGTAATAGCCACGCCTGACATACTGACCTTTGAGTTGAACGATCACAAGTGAGTGCCCGCAGATAATGACTGATTGGCATTCTAATTCACATTCCGCTCTCTCCAGGCCCCACTTTCTGATACTTGCCTCTGATGGTCTCTGGGATATATTCAGCAATGAGGAGGCTTGCGTCTTTATACAGGAGCATCTTAAGGAGCCGGACTACGGCGCCAAAGCCATCACAATGGAATCGTACAAGCGCGGCTCTGTGGACAACATAACCGTCGTCGTAATTGTCTTTAGGAATGGTGTCTATAAAATTGGCGGCTCATCAGCGGGAAAGCTAGCAGACGCTCCTGCAGCTGCTGCTGCTTCACCATCGTTGGCCAAATCCCCCTCCGTCGCTGCTGTGCAACGCTCTAATTCAATCAAAACCAAATGAGGAGTGCTACAGAGTGCCTGCTTTAAAGGAATAATTAGCTTTCCCCCAGCCGTTGGCCAGGCTTCCCTTTATCTAGTTAGGCGAGATGTAAAACTCTTCGTTAAATGTTAAATGAATCCAATGGCACGCACCCACATACACCACAGACACAAGCATCACATACGTTTGAGGTTCCTTTGGTAATCCCATTTATTGTTGTCCCATTACCTCATACCCCTACACTTTGTTTCCCACCCCACACACACACACACACACGGTACACCACCCATCTTCGGACGTAATTATTTATTTAAATTATTTGTTATACGATAATTGTAAAAATAGAAACATTTTCTAAAAGGTGTTTACAATAAAGAAAGCATCGCAGAATGCAGCCGAGTCTTATGTTGTCTTAAAGGGAAGCAAGCGAAAGGAGGAACTGTAATAGAGTTTCATAGCAGGCAGCTTCTAGCTCGCAACCAGTTTTGTTTCATACAAAACAACAATTGACAGTTTCACGTCATATCGTCTCCTCTGGCAATAAATCTCTTCTCTCCTCACTGTTTATATTCATTCTCCCACGTTCTCAACCATCACGCAGCACAAAAATAACCACATTCCGTTTTATAAAGGACGCTTAATATTTTATTTTTGTTTTCACATCAACAAATTAAATGGGCGACCAGAGCATAGACATAGTCCAAGAGCTTAGTGAGCTGATACAGACACTTGCCAGACGCGAATGGTGTTGTCAGAGTAGCCGGCGAACAGAGTCTGGCCGTCAGTGGACCAGGCCAGGGACAGGCACTGGGGCTGATCGGCCTTGGAGGTGGGCGAGACGACCTCGGGGCGCAGTTCCTCAACGGTCTTCTTGCATGCCAGATCCCAGATCTTGATGGATGGGCCGTAGGCGACGCACAGCCAGTAGCGGTTGGGCGAGAAGCACAGGGCATTGATGATGTCGTTGTGCTCCAGGGTGTACAGGTTCTTGCCGTCATTAAGATCCCACAGCAGAGCCTTGGAGTCCTTGCCACCGGAGGTGCACAGGGAGCCGTCGGGCGAGACGGTGACGGTGTTCAGGTAGCCGTTGTGGCCGTGATGGTTGTTCTTCAGCTTGCAGTTGGCCAAGTTCCAGACCTTGACGGTGCGATCCCAGCCGCAGGACACGATGATGGGATTCGAGTGGTTGGGCGAGAAACGCACGCACGACACCCAATCGGTGTGGCCATCCTCCTGGATGGTGAACTTGCACTCGGCCAGGGTGTTCCACAACTTGATGGTCTTGTCCCGAGAGCCAGACACGATCTGACGGTTATCAGCCGAGAAGGCCACCGACAGCACATCCTACAAACCAATGGAGAAAATATATTATTAGTCGTTGAAACACAATTTGAACGTTCTTAGGATCAGCGGGAAAGATTTTCATAGGAGAATATTTTCAGTGTATTTTGCCTACTTACGAGAGAGCCTCGAGCAAATGAGGTAGTACGCTGACTTTGCGTTGAACCGATCGTACAGATGTCAACCAGGAATTCTGCCTCGCATAGGCGCAATATATTCGATCTGTACATGGCTTGGCCCCACCCCTCCCATTCCTCTGCCTAAGCACACTCCTAACCTTACACGGAGCCATTTACCAGTACAGATCTGATTTTTGTTTCACTTGCAAATCTCATTTCCCTGAGAAAACTATATTAATTGGAAACTTATCCCACCTTGGTGTGTCCCTCGAAGCGACGAGTGGTCTTGCCGGCAGCCAGATCCCACAGGCGAAGGGTCTGATCCCAGGAGCCGGACAGAGCGTAGTTGCCGTCGGACGAGAGCACAACATCGCTGATGAAGTGGGAGTGGCCGTAGAGGCGCTTCTGGGGATAACCGTAGTTGGTGTCCTCATCGCGGGTCAGCTTCCACACGATCAGGGTCTTGTCTGCAGATGGGTAAACACAACATTAGATGGGTCCTTCGGATGGCAGAGATATCGGCGGATTTTTTCCGGCTTTGGCATTCGCAAAAGCGGCTTCCGAGCACTTGCCACGGGAGGCCGAGATGATGGTGTCTGGATCCTTGGGGTTGGTGGCGATCTGGGTGACCCAGCCATTGTGGCCGATCAGGGTACCACGCAATTGCAATGTCTCAGACATTTTCAGTCAATTATATATTTGCAACGGGAGCGCAATTGAACACGTCCAAAGGCGCTGCTAGCTGGCAGAAAAGAGGAAGAGCTGGCAGAGGAACATCCGGCCAGTGTTTGGCAACTTGGCGAATGTCAAACTGCGATAAGTGCTGGAAAACGTTCGGAAAATACTCAAATTATTTTTGGTATATTTCTGTGCTCAAATTGAGACGCAAAAATGGGGAGAGAGAGTATCTTACTCTCTCCGCTGACCTAATCCTCTCTCCACTGACCTAATCCGCTCTTTGGGACGACCTTTTTAAAGCTCCCATCCTTTTCGCACCTGTTTAAAGTATCCGTAATAGTGCATGCGAGAGAGAATTTCCCTGACCGTTTAGACACAGGAGAGGATTTCCTTAACCGTTTAGACACAGGAGGGGATTTCCTGAAGAATTAATTTAATTTAATTACAATTTTTAATATTTTCAATTAATTAACCTTAAAGCTCTTTTGGTTTGTAAAGGGAGTTTGAAAACTCTTTTCCTTTGCGAAGGGAATTTTGGAAATGATAACAGATAAGGCCATGCCGGGCCAAGTATATCGGTATTCAGAGTCCCAGTTCAGATTTCTAAGGGCGCATATAAAAATCGTTTTTGAACGGATTCAACAAGAATGTGTTGCTCCTTGTATGGAGGACTACACACACACACAAGAAAAATACTCCAATATCGGGCGGATATATCTGAGTTTAGCCCCGATTATATTGTGAAGATAAAAGAACTGCCACCCAAAGCACTCCCAGCCAATTAAAATATTTACTGTTATCGGTATTACATGATATTAGTTAACATACATGATACACACATTTACATACTGAACACAAAGCTGCATTGCTTCCACAAGGGATGATTTATATGAAAAATTCAAAAACAAAAATCTAAAATATAAGGTCTAAAGGTCAATAGAATGGTGTAATTCTGATAAGCCACATCGAATCTTCAAACTGATATAATTATTGTTCCTTTGTAAAAATTCTTTACAAGCTAGTAATATCAAAAAGAACATAAAAATCGTGGAATGTCATTTAAGACTACGAAATATTTACAGTGTATTTTGAAGATGCAATGGTATATTTTATCGATAATTCAGATTTCACACTTAGGGTTTCAAATATTTAATTAATATATCTGTGATATATTTTGCTTGGAGAAAATATCAAAATATTATAAAATATATTGTAATATATTGATAAACACAGATCTTACTTTTTTTATGATCGATCTATACATAACCAGTCAAGCTCGCTTGCAGGAAGTCCTTGCAAAACCAAACTTGGTGGTTTAAGGAAGAAAACACAAGAGTGTTCGTTTTTCAGTATTCTAAATTTCAACATAAAGTACCTGGTCAATGCGGACTCATCGTCTGCGACCAACGAATTTAGCTGTAGCGATTAAATTAAAAAAAAAAAATTACTTCAAAAATATCGATATATTTATTAAAATTCAATTCAGTGCACATCGAAAATAAATAGCTCCCATAAAGAAAACTGAAACCTTACATATGTTTTTAACATCTTCAATCCTTATTCCACATTTCTGTGTTTTTTTAGTTTGACTTATTCAACTATTCTTCGCATTACATACATAATTCTATTGAGTAAGTGGTTTTCGGCTCACAACACACCTCACAAAAACCATACTGCTGTAGTTAAACATATTAATGAATTGATATTTTGGGATAAAAAAATCATGATATGAATATATTTTTATTTTAAAAAATATCGATAAATTGATAGTTTGATATATGTTTGACAACCCTAACTGCAGAAGGTATGTTTTGTCCATAGATCCGCGGTCACACTGTCGTCGTCGTCGGGAACAAAAAATACGAAGAAAATTGCTTTATTCAACGAAATTTTGCATCAAATTATTGAGCGCAAAATTTCAGACGAGAGCAAGTGAAATCGCGGCCAGCAATCTAATTTGCGCGGATAGTATATTTCTTTCTTACCCCCGGTTAATAAAAAGGCGTCAAAATTGAATCGACAAAGATTGACGAGTCTTTTCCTTCCACCACAACTGCGATGGAGGATAAAGCGACAACAAAAGATCTTGATCAATGGATTGAGCAGTTGAACGAATGCAATCAGTTGACAGAAACACAAGTTCGCACTCTTTGCGACAAGGTAAGGGATTTTAGTTCGCCCTAAAATCAAAGGTTTAAAAATAATTTTCATCATTGCATGCGAGTAATTTTTTTTGCAAATGGTGCTGCTGCTGCTGCGTGCCTCTACCTCTCTCGCTTGCACTTGCGGTGGTTCATGAATCATGACGCTCTTGCTTGCTTGCACAGTAGCGGCGGCGGCAGCGGCTTGCGTCGCCATATTGGAATATTGGTAAATTCCAACAGCCAAGCGGCTGGTATAACCTGCTCGAGTAGAAGTGAGACCAACATACAGTGCGTTTAGTGTGTGTGAATGCGACAACTAGCCCAGCGCTTGGTCTAATGGGCTAAACCTGGGCAAAAGAGATATTTTTTGTATTGTTAAATTTCCCAGTTTGTTGTTTAATGATAGGGCATTGCTTGTGGTTGTTGTTGCTGCCAATGCACTTGAGGAAATAGGCAAACAACCTTGCCGCACCGCCCTCCTATCAATCAGCAATAGGTTTTTTTCGCTGAGTAAATATTACTTAATGTTTTTGTGTGTTGGTGTGCGGCGCTGCTTCTAGAATATGTATCTATGTACGTTCTTGGGCCGCATACAAAAGCAGGTCCCGTATCTAGATAAATGCATTGACAAGTGTTGGCAGTGTGCCCTGCATTTATTATTTGAGGAACATTTAATTAATCCATCTCAAGCGCTGGTAGTGAGCCGTTTTTAATTGTTATTAATTTGACAATTTTACCGTTCAATGCCCACACACACGAGTATGCTCTCAGCACTCAAAACACACACACATATGCAAACAAACGCTCAGAGAGAGTGCAAGTGGATGGAGAGACAGACAGAGCGAGAGAGAGAGACCCATACAGATAACGATTCATTGATTTGGGAGTAAGTGGGGTTATGTTTGCGTCACCCAAATATTTAGACTGTGTTCCCATTAAAGGTCTCTCCCGCCTGAGGCAGAAGAGTTCTCAATTCTTCTCTGACGTATCTTCCATTTTGTTGCTGCTTACCCCTCTCCCATTCCACCGAAAGGGTGCTGGCCGCGAGCGAAGATAGACAGAGGTAGAGAGAGAGAGTGAGCAAAGCATCCTCTGTTTAGCTGTGTAGGTGAGCGGCCTCGTGATGTGCTTCAAAATCCCCTTGCCATAGGCTTCTGGGGCAGGCGGAAGCAGCCGCCCCAAGGTAATGCATATAGCTAAATATCTAATTGGCTCACGCATAAATCTTAAATCTTACAAAGCAACAGTTCCGGTCCATCCCGGAACTGGTCTATAGGCAGCAGCAAAGAGAGCGAAGAATGGGCAAACATCTTGGCCCTGCCCTTATCCAATAGCAGGCAGGGGTCTCTCACCCCTTCCTTGTTTCTAGCTATTTTTGGCCCATCTTATATCAATGATATCATCTACTAGAGAATAACAATGAATGAATGAATGAACCCATTGACTTACTCTTGATTTCTCTCTTCGCAGGCCAAGGAGATCCTCTCCAAGGAGTCGAACGTGCAGGAAGTCAAATGTCCCGTCACAGTCTGCGGAGATGTGCACGGCCAGTTCCACGACCTCATGGAGCTGTTCCGGATAGGCGGCAAGTCCCCTGACACAAACTACTTGTTCATGGGCGACTATGTGGATCGCGGCTATTATTCCGTGGAGACTGTCACCCTGCTGGTGGCGCTGAAGGTGCGCTATCGCGAGCGCATCACCATCCTGCGCGGCAACCACGAGTCGCGCCAGATCACACAGGTGTACGGCTTCTACGACGAGTGTCTGCGCAAGTACGGCAACGCCAATGTGTGGAAGTATTTCACGGATCTGTTCGACTACTTGCCGCTGACGGCGCTGGTTGATGGGCAGATCTTCTGCCTGCACGGCGGTCTCAGTCCGTCGATCGACAGTCTGGACCACATTCGGGCCCTCGATCGCTTGCAGGAGGTGCCCCACGAGGGACCCATGTGCGATCTGCTCTGGTCCGATCCCGATGACAGGGGTGGCTGGGGAATCTCGCCCCGTGGTGCCGGCTACACCTTTGGACAGGTGAGTTACACTATAGGCTATAGACAGGCATAGACTAATCCGTTGATTTTTCGTTCTTAGGACATTTCGGAAACGTTCAACAACACAAACGGCCTGACGCTCGTGTCGCGTGCCCATCAATTGGTGATGGAGGGCTACAACTGGTGTCACGATCGCAATGTGGTCACAATTTTCTCAGCGCCAAACTATTGCTACAGATGCGGCAACCAGGCGGCTCTTATGGAACTGGATGATTCACTTAAATTTTCATTGTGAGTACATCCAACGCGAGGGATGGTAACTGGAACGTGATTCACTATAACGTTCTTCTCTCTTCTTCTTAGCCTACAATTTGATCCAGCACCGCGGCGCGGCGAGCCTCATGTTACGCGAAGAACACCCGATTATTTCCTTTAAGCTGGATTGCGCTTACATTTAAACATATTACATCGCATTATAACAACAAGAACAACAACAACAAGAAAAAAACCCAATATATAATATAAACAAAACAAACAAAAGAAATCAACAACCAAGCAACAACACAAAGTATATAAAAATAAACAACAACAAAATGGCAAATGCTGTTAATGAGAAATGATAAGAAAAGAAATCCCTAAAACCCAACAGAAAATGAAAACCTATTCTCGATGCATTTGTTCGAAACAATTCGAGAACGATGCACTAAGCAGCCTTTGATCGTTCCGTTGTTTGTTGTTTTGCCCAAGTCGCATTCGGAGGCGACAAAAGATAAATATATCAAAGAGAGGAGTGGAGCGGATGAAGGAGGAGCAGAGGCAGAAGCAGGATGAAATGATGATACAATCCAATCAAACCTACCAACCTACCAACCAACCAACCAACAACCAAGCAACAAGAACTACAACTACTTAGCTAAATTTGTTAATTTATAAAAATAACGAACTAAGCGCCGCAGCAGCAGCAAGCAGAAGCCAGAAACCAGAATGGGAGTGATGGATGGATGGACGGGTGGATTATGACATGTGTGGGACTTTTAGGGCGGGGAAGGGGGAGAGTATATGACAAAGGACGATGGACTACGAACAACTGACATACCGACCCCAGGACGACAGCAGACGGCAGCATGTGGGAGTACTAAAAGCATGAGGGAGGAAGTAGCACGAGAAGCAGGAGCAGCAGCAGCAGCAAGGGGGAAAAGCGCGGGGCGGGCCAGCGATTCATACAAATAAAAAGAAAAAAATTATATAAAGAAAATAAGGAAAAAGTTTAATATTACTGATTAAAATTACAAAAACAAAAAAAGCGAATAAAATTATTAAAAAAAAGTAAATAAAAAAAATCCACAACACTACAAAAAAGGAAACCGATTAAAAAAAATTCATTACAAATTAAGTTCATATGTAACTTTAATAATAATAAAAGAAAACCACACAAAAACACAACACGGAAATTCCCCGACATTTCAAAACGTCGCACCAAAAGTAACGGTCCAAAGGGAGGACAATGATTGTGGTGGATTTTAAGAGAGAGAGACACCTTAAGAGAGGGACTAGAGAGAGTCTTTGAATGTTTGTGAGTAAGCTTTAAGGAGAGGAAACAGCTAAGAGTTCTTTCTCTTACAATGAGCTTCCTTTGCCAAGAGCGAGCATATTATTTCGCAATGCTGGCAATGCCGCTTGCCACTTGCCCTGCGGCTAACGGTAGTGTGTATGCGAGCCTGCCAAAGATAACACGACCGAAACGGGAAGCGGAAGTCGGGCATCAAACGGCTACCTAATTGAGACCACAAGACCAGACACAGACTAGAGAGGACACGACAAGACCTCAGACCGAGACCACGAGGTATCCATCGGCATACCGCCCCCGAAAAACGATGCCAAAGTCGGAAATCTAAATCAGAGCCTGGTCCTGGTCCTGGTCTCGGGGCCGGGGGTCGCATTTGATTCCAAGGGAAAGCGAAAGCAAGCAAATCTTGGCAACTTTGTATAATTTTTTGGAATATTTTAACAGCCACACAGAAGCACACCACAGCATACGTTATGTGTGTGTTAGTGTGTTTGTTGTAAATTCAAATTTCAAAACATGCTTGGGACCCTCAAGTACCAAAGAACTTGCTCCACACACACAGACGCACACCGAACATACTCCGTACACCTACCGAGACTTGTCATCTATCATGCCCCAACGAACCAGGATTGGATGCGTGGTCGGGGGGCGGAGGTAATTGTCGCCATCGGGCCGGGGGGTCCTTGGCGGCTGCTTTGGAGCGAGGTTATAAGAGGGAGGAGGGGGTGTGGGTTGGTGTTGGTGTTGGGATTCTGTGAGGTTGGAGCAGATTGTATTTGTCGTTGGGCCAGCGACTGCGAGACTGCGGCGTATGCGACATGGAAAATCCATTATCACGAAGTGAATTTTTACTGAAAAATTTACATACCCCCACAGCATCCCAGCCCCCTACCCCACCACTACACCACTCGCTCATATAAATGTGAAAATAAATCCTGAGTGCGTGTTGTTCGGGAGGAGGATGGGGAAGGAAAGAAGGGAAGGATGGTAAGGCTGCAATGAATATAGCCCACAGAAATACAACTCTATTTGATGGCCCGTTATTAAGTTAAGGAATGCCACACAGAAAAGTTCATTCCACCTAGCAAAAGATTGTATTTAATTAAAGGCATAAATTCAAAATGTATCCTGCTGCCGTTTCCACTGCCTTTAAGGCCACTCCTAGATGACGGCCGAAAATGTTTGGACCATAAAACAAAAGTAAGTGAATCGGTATGATGGATACGGTTAAGGTTTCGGCATGCACGAGAGGATACGATTACGGTTTAGGGAGCAGAAGCAGGAGCAGAATCTGTGTGTGGAGGTTGCCTAAATATTAAAAATTTAAATGAACTGCTCACTTTTTACGATTTTGTCCTTAGTTTACGACTGAGGAGAGGCGAGGCCTCTGCCTAAACAAACGTTTTTCGTATTTTTATCGTCTCTGGGTTGGTTTTTGGGGGGGTAATTTTTGGGCTGCTGCTGTGGCTATAGTGCGTTGGTCCGGGGGGTTTATTCCTGCTATTCTCCCGTGCAAGTATCTTTTACGATGCAAATTTGTTGCCATAAAATTGAAGAGTGTAGCCAAAAGTGAGGCGCTTTGCCTAAATAAACTTTGCAGACTACAATGATGATGATGAGTTGCCATTGCCATTGCCCTGGTTGATGATGATGATGCCTCGTCCGCCGCCCGCCGACCGCCACGTGCTGCCTGCCTGCCTGCCAGTCAGTCTCGATTTTCTCTCTGGCAAAAGGTTGAAAGGTCAGGCCTGGTTAGGAGCAGCAGCAGCAGCAGCAGCACAACACTCACACGTTCACAGGAAGGGTGTAGTGTGGTGTAAAAAAGGGGAGATCCTAGGGCGAGATTGCCTCTCCGTACAGTGGCGGCAAATCAACGAAAATCGATTCCCGCTAAATACCCAAAGTTGGGGGCCACAGCCCCTCCCCCCAAGAGTTAACAACGTTAACCCAGCCTCAACTTGGCAAAATACAAAACTTTTTCCACTTCTCACACTGCCCCCGGCACCGTCCTCCCCCGGCTGATAAATCCCCAACGATTTGCGTCTCAGTCCTACCATCAACGTGCTTTATTTTTTGTGCTATTCTTTTTTCTGTATTCTGTATTTAACATTTTGTACACTTTTTATGCCAATCTCGTAATCTATGGGAATGCTGGCAAAGGAAAGGTATCTTTACCTGGCAGCTAATCTAAGAGTAACTTAAACCGAAGGCTATCTTACTCGCTGATTAGATAAGATACGAGTAATTAGTGTGAGAGTTGAGATAACTTAAAGATTACCAAGTGCTATCTACCCCAACGATGGGGGTCATACAGTCGGACTTCTTTATAAAATAATAATAAATATTTAAAATTAAAATAATGCATTCTAAAAATAAAATAAATATATTTGTTATCCCTCAAGCTCGTCCCTTCATTTTAATAAACTAACACAAAATGGTATTTCCACTGCTGTAGCAGCTGTGAACCACGTACGACGTGGGAGGTTTCACTGTTTATTAAATCAGTAATTAGTACGACACCGGCCTCTCCAGGCACATGTCGTCGAAGCACATGCTGTCTCTCTCTATCACTTTTGCTTCTAGTTTCTTCCCCACTCATCACACACACACACACACACACACATATATATATTCACACAGATGGAACCGCAGGCTGCTGCTGCTCTTTTGCTTTTACTTTTGTTTCCTTTCTTTCGTTTCTTGCTTCCTTTCCACCTGCAGGAATTACTCAAATTTATCTATGTTCCAGGGCATTCCTATAGTCACTCTATATCCATCTCACTCCTGGACTCCCCCTCCCCCAAATCGTGCTCTAGCATTGTTTTTATTTTTGTTTCTACTTTGTCGCTTTCTATTTGTTGTTGCTGGCCTTTTCTGCTGCGGGCATTGACTGCCTTCCTTCCGCCTGCCCGCTTCTTCCAGGAACACGGCATGGGAATGGGCTGGGATAAGTTCAAGGGAAGCTGGAGCTTCCTGCTTCAAAGTCGGATCCAGGGAACCTGGCGCCTGGCTCCTCTCTTCCGTGGCTCCATGCGTTGCGTGTTTCGTTTTTGTACGTTTTCTATTGCCGCTTCCTTCCGATATTCCTGTCCTCTTCTTTGTTGTATTTTTATTTTCTTTGCTTCTCTCTCAATTTTTTTGTTTTACGTTCTTCTGTCTCTACAGAATTGTTGTACCCTGGAACATGGTGATATTACTTCCAAGCTGACGTTGTTCGCCTTGCGAGGGTCACTAAAAGACAAGCGACAGAAAGGGAAGGAGATAGAAGTTGCTCCGTGGTGAATGCTTGGATCTCAGAGATCAGCAAAGGCGTCACCGAACATTTATTTACTGAACTGCACTGGGTATCCTCCAGTCCGTATCCTCCTTGCGTGGCTCCCTTGGAGTTTTTCTTTATTTCCCAGTGAATTTGGGTGTCTCGCACGTGAGCCGCATAATGAAATTTGCTGCCCCGACACGGCGGCCACTCCCTATTGTGTGTGTCGTTCGTGTCTCTCCCTGTGTTGTTGTGTGTGTGCTTCGGGGTGTGCCCAGCTGCTTAGCCTAATCTTATGTCGCCTTAAAGAGATGTCATTGGAGCTGCCTCCAGCTCCAGCTACTGCTCCAGATGCTCCCTGCTGCTAGCAACTTAATGCGAAGGAATCAGAGTTTCGGCCTGGTCTTATTTGCATTCCCGTGCGCCCAAAAAGGTGACAACACAAAATGCTCAATGTGGCAAAAAACAAGCTACCATCGACATTACCAAACAAAAAGCAAGAACAACAACAACAACCAACACACACAAATAGAGGCAGACAGCTTGGGGTCTTAGCCTGGTCCAATGTCTGACCCCATCTCCTGCCTCCTATCGTTTCACACTTTTTGGCTGCGCTGTGCTTTCAAGTGGAAAATTACTTTCGCAGCTTTATGATGCGGAAATTATATGAAAATCATGGCGAATTTGCCTTACAAGGAATGCGATTCGGCCAGGACCACGACAACGACAACGATGGACCGTATTCAGCTGCCGCATATCCTGTATACATCTGCATATGTAGCCTCCGTTGGCAGCTTTTCTCTGGCGCTATCTCTGAGTCCCGATCAAGGCAGGCACCAGCCACGCCAAGCCACACCACGCCCACAGCAGCCAGAAGTCGCATAATGAAACGAGCTTTTGGGATGCCGTTGACAACTTGGTTGAGGACTCATCCTATACTCCACTTTCGCCACGCCGGCAGCTGCTGACTGGCTCCATTTCCATTTGAATTAGCATAAAACGAGGCGGCTTACGTCTGTCTATTGTAGGATGGTGGGGCCTGGAGAGGGGTGTGCTGTGCCACTCCGAATCAAAGCCAGCCACCGTCGTCGAGTGCGGGGCGAGATATCATCTGTTGCTGTTGCTGCCGTTCCTTCTCCATCTGCTTCTGCTTGTAACTACGCTCCTGTGTTGCGACGACTTCGTTATCTTTTTAACTTGCTGCCGTCGTTTATTTAACTGATAATGATTTGATGGCAGTTGGCTAAGCTTTCGACAAAGCCCTGTCTCCCACACTAACGCCGACTCCCAGGTCCCAGCTCCTAGACCCATTTCCACGCCCATTCCTGCGCCATTTACTGAGGTCAATTACACGCTTTCGATTAAATTTGCCATGGATTGGCGATGGTGTTGCCTGCTGGGTGTTGACACGGAACAGCTGCCTGAGAACGAGGAGTCAGTCCCTGCCTCCCGGTCCGGGTTCGTGTCTTCCTTCACTCATTCCCAGCATTCATTCCGCTCTCCTTTGCCTCCGCTGGCAGGGGCATGGGAATAGAGAAGAGCATGTTGTATGTGTGGCACAAATAAAGTTGAATTATTATTTTTCTTTATGCTTACTTTGGTCGGGGGGCGGGTGCTCCTGTGGTTGGGGGAGGGCGTGGTGCGTGCCTGGAATGCTCAAGTGTTGCCAAGTTGCATATTCGCTTCGTTATCCCCCATTGGGGTTATGCCACCAGCAGCAGCAGAAGCAGCTCCACATCGTCAAGCGCGCTTTAAAGAGGGGATTACGCAAACCATATTGGATATTTAACAAGGAATTGCTGGCATTTCTGTATAAATTCCAGCACACTTATCCCATTTTTAATACGCACTGACGGTATTCCCTTGACTGGCATATAAATTTTGTGGTTTTTTTTGTGGTTTTTAGATTGTTTCGCGGAGGCTGCAAAATGTAAACAAAGATCTGCCATTTTTGATGACATTCCAGTGTGACCATTTTTTGCAGAGAAGAGCGCACATTCCAATTGAGCCGCAGCTGAAGAGAGAGAGAGAGAGAGAGAGAGTAAGAATGGGAAGAGAGTGCAAATAGCGTAAACACGCGCCATTTCTTTATATTTTAAGTGAAAAGTGCTAAATTCCTCGAAATATCAACGTTCTTGGCGATTAATAAGTGCGGCTTGGTGTGTTTTCATTTCATTTAGTCATTTGAAGTTTAGTTAGTGTTTACTGCAATGAAACTGCAGAAGGAAAATGCGAAAAGGCAACAAGAAGATCGCTCGGCATTTGCCGCTGCTCCCCGTGTTTTTTTTTTTTAGATTTTGTAAAGAGTAAAAGTGTCCAATTCAAGGTTCTTCGCGATAAATGAGTGTTGTTTGGTGTGTTTTCATTTCATTTAGTCATTTGCCGTTTATTTAGTGCCTATTTCAATAAAACGGACGAAGGAAAATGCGAAAATTTGGCTGTTGCCCCCCCGTGTTTGTTTGTTTTGTTTTTGTCTTGTGTAAAAGTGCTATGTTCCGCGAAAACGCCATCGCTCATATCAGTTTTGTATGCTCTCGTGTAATTTCCACACAAAACACACGTAAGTTCCCACAGCAATCATTTATTTAGCTTTCATCCCATTGCAAAATAAAACAAACAAAATACCAAGTCAAAATTCGAGCTGGTGCGATGGGCGAACCCATCTCGGGTCGCTTTGCCCGCTGCCTGTACAACAGTTTCCTCCTGTGCACGGCACTGAGGGCGGTGCAGCAACTGCAGCCAGAGGAGCACCCCTTCGCCTATGCGGCCTGCGCGGTGGGCGTTGTGGTGTCAGGGCTCGGCCTGCTGCGTGTCATCTTCGCCAGCGGGCAGCCGAATGAGTGCCGACGGTTGCGCGACGTGTGCCATGGGTTGCTGGAGCTGGCTCCGCTGCCGCTGGCCAATATGGATCTGTACATGCAATCCACGGGCATGCTGAGTGCCTTGACCCTGGGCCATGCCTGCTTTGTGCTGCCCCTGAGCTGCGATCTGTGCTGTTCCCTTTTCAAGGGTCGCCAAGACTGCGACACAGCCGATAGTCTGCGTAATCTTACGATACTCGGGAACATTGTGTCATTGGGCTTTCTGGGCATAATGGAGGGGAACTTCTTCTATATTCGCATGATGCTGGTGATGTTTGCGGTGCGTTATGGTGGAGTGCTGATGGACAGCATGCAGGAGGAAGCCAGCGAGGATCTACAGCTATGCGGCACGGCGCTGTTCTTTCACCTGCTTGGCAAGGCCCTCGAAGCGAAGTGAGTAACCCTCTAACAGGAGGTTAACTATGCTCAGGACTTGCGGTGGCCTCGTCCTACGCTTCAAGGGTTTCTGCATTTAATTTTCCATGAATTCGACTTTGGCCTTTCTTTTTCTGCAGTATTAAATTTCATTTGTCGGCTTTTCAATTGCTGTTCATGTTTGCTCATGTTTTTGTAATTGCCACAACACTCCATATCCGCCCCCCTATAAGGAGGCCACTTCTATGGCTTCCCTGGTGTGTCACACACACACACATTATAATGATGTATCGGCGATTACCGATGCGCAATAAGTGCACCACCCCCAACCCGTACCCTTGGTACACCCCTTAGTCCCCCACCAATTGAGACACAAAGCCATTTCATTGCTGATTCATCGCTCCATCTATCAGCGGGAGGTTCTTATCAATTGATACGCACTGGATAACAAAGCAATTGTACTTCGATACGGTCTCAATCGTTAAGTACTTGCTGCTGAAATTCCAACTGCTTTTGATGAAATGTGTGGCAGGGGAGAGATTTCAAATAGAGCCCTAACTTGCCTTGAAAATTAACAAATTATGCAGCAGTTTTGGCTGACACTCCTTGGAATTAAGATATTTTATTTTACTTTTTCTTCTTTTACTACCAAGCACTCCAAAAATCCCATTTAAAACCCGCTCCGATCGCTTCGATAATTGAAATTTTAGCACATTAACGTAGTGTCGATTATGAATGCAATCAGAACCGTGTCAGCCTGCCGCTTGGTGAGAAATGCTGCCGACATTTGTCAATTTGTAGCCCGCAAATCCCACTCCACGCTGATATGGAAATACTCGTACATTCCCCATTGCCCGCTGATTTTGTTGTTATATTTATGTGCAGTATATTTTATGCATTTTCACGCTGCCAGTCAAATGACAAACTCTAATTGCAAACGGGACAGATTTTAATGAGTGCAACACACAGCCCCACACCACAGCCACAAATGTCCCTAAAGTGCATGCGGGTGTACAGTGCGGTGTCGGCAAGCTAAAATTGTGAAATGCAAATGAAAATATATACAACATTTCATCGAATGATATTCTATAAAGAATGAATTTCATTCGGTATTATGATCGGAATTTATCTTAAGTAATTTACACCTTTTTTTGCACCACAAACTAAAATGCTATAGAATGATTCTTCTTTATGATCTTGTAGTTAGCTTATTGGTAAATACTTTGATCCTTATGCCCAACTTTCATATCGTAAGGCGCACTATCTCTATGGCTCGGCACTGTATGTTTTCATATTGAAGTTTCCATATATATTTTTGTACCATTTTTATTTTGTTTTGCTGGATTTTGCTTTATTCAACTTGACAGGTGAAGTGAGTGTGAATATTTTTTTTAGGTCACAAAACAGCAACAAGCGCACAGTCCACCTCCAAATGGAAGTGCAGCTTCAAACTCCTGTCCCTCCATCCAAATGGTACTCCGCCCCATCAGGCAGTCGGACTCTCTGCAACTCTTGCTGCTACCTGCTCGGAAAAAGCACACACACACAGCGAGAGAGAGAGAGAGGGAAAAAACACCTGAAAAAAGGTGCAAAAAGAAAACCAGAAATGGTTCGAATGCTTTTCCATCCTGTTTGGAATTGGGCTTGGATTGCGGCCAGGGGGGTGTGGGTTGGGTCTTCGGGAAATTGCAGTCAACATTTATTTCCGCAGTATGATGGAAAATTTCGAAAATAATTTGCGAGCCATAATTAAAAGGCGACAGCAGGAAAAATTGAGACAGAAACTGTGGGGAAAAACTAGAAAAAAGTTCGCCAGAAAAAGGCAGGGGTGGAAACAAGTGGCAGGGGGTGGAGGAGCTATAGAGAGTCGTCCCTCGAATGTCCTCAATCCGCTGGGGTCATAAACAATTCCATGGCATAGACGGCTTTTCGATTTTCGCCTCAATTGGCAACATATGGCGAGCAGACTCCCAAGGAGGAGGCCAAACACACACACACACACACACACACACACACCAAAGGCAGAGGCAGGTCCTTTGAGAGACTGCAGGGGGTACGTGGCTTCCTCCCACTCCCAATGTGGGCGGGGCGGTGCCGCATTTGCATTTGTGACTGCGAATTGCGAATGCGAAAATTTAAAGTTTCCCGATAAGAGGGTTGTAAAAGTACAACAAAAAGCGTATCGGAGCGGTAGAGTCCTCGGGACGCAAAAAAATGGCGACGTTTGCGAGGAAAGGAACACGAAAAGGGCGGCAGACAAAAGACGAAGACGCAGCGCACGGAGGCAGCAAACAAGAAAAATCGCTGCAGGGAAAGTGGCAGGAGAGTTGGAAGGGGAAAGGGAGAATGGCTGGAGTGCTGGGGGTGCTAGGGTTCTAGTAGGTGATGGGCAAAAGTGAAGGATGTGCTGGGGGCTGTCGGGGGGAGGTCGACGATAGAACTTTACTCATACGACTTTTTCGCATTGTAGAGCGCGCGGCATTTGCCAGAAGGTGCCAACACATTTTATTGCTTGTACACTACGGCGAGAAAGGGTCTGTGGAATTTTGGATTACGTTTGGATGCTGCTTGATAAAACTTCAGCTGGTCTTTATCTTTGAATAATAATCTTTCCATTTGAATTTCAATCTGTTTACTTCCATTTCCATTCATTACGGGCCCTGCACATCTCTCCCAGTGTGGCTTAGCAGCATATTCAATATTTATCATATTTATTTAAAGCCTCTTCATATCTCTCCCAGTGTGGCTTAGCATCATTGTGTTTGGTTTCATGTCCAGCATACGCAATTTCAATTATATTCTCTACAGTTTTATCAGCGATATAACGCAGCTTTATTTAGATTTATAGGCATACTTTACAGTCCCTTACTATTCTGTTTTGTGGCCAATATAAATACTCCCAATACTTGCTCCAAAATTGCATTCCATTCGCATTCCCTGTACCTATTTAGGGTATACATTTTACGACTTTGTAGAGCAATGTTCTCCTTTTCGTGTTTTATTGTTCGACATTTCCCCCTTCAGCGCACGTTCCCATCATCTGTTGTTGCAGAGAGTGGTCGGGGGTGATGTTTGTGCCACAGCACGCTCCATGCTTCAGTTCTACGACTCCGCAGTTTGGCAGTTCTCCTTCTCTCTCTCTCTCTCTCTCTCTGTGTATCGCACATGTCTCTATCTATAAAACGTCAACTTCATTTGCCCAACTGAGGCACAAAAATAACCATGCCATGCCGTGCCACATGTAGCATCCCCCATACCCATACCCATTCGTGTGGCAGCCACCCTCCCAGTGTTAGCAATAAAACCAGCTGTCAATTTGTTTATATTATAAAAAATAATTAGTCTGTATTCAGCGCCGAAGTCGACGACTCCATCATATTTCTATATATGTTGCATGTTGCATGTTGCATGTTGAATGTGTGTGTGTGTGTGTGCAGGCTGCAAATTGCAATTTGGGTTTTGGAAAGAAGGTAGATAGGTTTCATGTGTGTGTGTGTGTGTGTGTGTGTGTGTGTGTTTTAGGGGTTTTAGGTGATTATATCGTATGAAATTTGAAAGCATAGCGAGTGGGTAGAGTTATGTTTTGTTAGGGTTGGGGCTGAGGATTTGTCAGTGATTAATTATGTACGCTCGATAAGTGGAATAATAATTGTATGGATAATGGATAATGCAATATAATTAGTGTTGGACATTTTTGTCCTTGGATGTACGATGTTGTGTGGCTGTGAATGATGACTTAAATGCTTCTTGGATGATCCACACAAAAATGAAGAATTTAGCTATATATATTCCCGTAGGTGCTGCATACCTTGAGGCGCTTTTTACGCATACATTTATAAATATTATAATAATATGCATAATGTTGTGTAATTTATAGAATATGCCTTAAAATCCATCCATCCAAATCGCTTATACAATATCTATATCTCTGATAAATATATACTATATAATATATATTGATTTATTTTTTGTTGAATTTTCTCATTGTTTTTTTTCTTTCTTTTCGTTCGTTTTGTAACATAGTTTATTTAGGCAAAAATGGCAACAAAATTGTATGTTTAACATTTGTCTACTTTTCGCAAAAACCTTTCCTCTCCTTACCACCTTATAGTCAGTGTGTGTTCTTGTCTTTGTTTTTGGTTTTTGGGTTTTGGTTTGGTTTTGGTTTAAGTAGTTGTTTGTGTATAACTTTAGCTAACTAACAATTAATTTAAACATTTTGTGTAACTTATAATTGGCAATAAATCGTTTGAATAAGCAAACATTCAACATTTAGCAATACTTATGCGATATCTGATAACCCAAAACTAAAACAATAAATAGCTATATATGATATATCGTGTATGTATATATATATATTGTAGATGTTGTATGTATATAGATGTATCTCTGCATTGTAAAGTCATAGTGATTGTAGCCTGATTATGTAGATGTATTTATATATTTGATGTACCTTTTTTATAGATACAGTTTTGGGTTACTCTTGGCTTGGGATACTCCATACAATTTGTTGTATTCTGTTTCATATGCCCAAGTATTTGCGTCGTACCCCAATTTTGCTAGCTGGCAACTTAAAAGATACTTTTTAAAGCCCCGTTTGAACTTATGCGTGTATTTAGTGAGTGAATGAGTCGAGTGTGTCGAGTGATTTGAGTGATTTGAGTGATTGATTCGATTGGTTTATAAAGCATATACAGCGCGTTGCGAAACTATAAGTCAGCTGATGATTTTAGAAGTGATGAAATGGAAGACTTTCATGGCTGTAAGATTTAAATATCTTAAAAAAATAACATTCGGAAAAATATATTCTCAAGATAAATAAAAGTCCGAAAATAAATAAATTTTTATAAAGAATATTTTTCTATGTTATGAAAACATTTTCAGATATGGAAACTTCCTGCCTAAAAACATTATAAATTGATAAGATTTTCTTTTAAATTGATTTTAAGAACCGATTTTGATAGATTTGAACTGAGGCTGAGTTTTTCATAATATTTTTCCCTAAGTTTTAGGGCCAATTTAAGATTCATCCCCTATGATATGATTAGTACTAATTTGAGGCTCTTGCAAGGGAATTGTGTATGAAAAATTTGCAAACTGATGGACTCCCAGCCAGCATGGAAACTCACCGAGTGTTCGCTGCTGACTTATAGCTGCGTCACGCACTGTAGTTATGTTATTTATCCTTTTAATATTATAGTTAAGGTAGTTGCTTGGGTTAGTTATTAGATTACTTAAAAATTGTGTGTGTTTACTTTTATTTTGCATTTTTCCTTGTCTTGTGTGGCAGCCGTCGCCTAGTAAAATTTAATCAGTCGCTATCAAAAGATCCACCAAAGGTCTGTGTCTCTTCCTCCTACTTTTCCACTTGTCCTAAATGTTTATGATATTGTTCTTTGCTTATTTTTGTTGTGTGTGTTTTTTTTTTGGCCATTTGAATGCTGGACTTAGCTCTGGTTTCCTTTTGGTGGGTGATTGGACTGGTCCTCATTCTCCTGTTGCTGCTGCTGCTGCTCTGCTTCCTAGAAATCACTGATTTCACCCTCAGTCTCTGGATATGTGCAGGAGAAGGGTGTGAGCAGCCAGTTGCAGAGGCCCTTGTTGCCCTCATGGCGATGCCGATGCTTCTTGTGGCCGCCACCATGGACATGCCGCTGATAGTTACCCGTGCAGGCGCCTCCTCCAGCAGCTGTTACTCCCCCGCCTGATATGGTGATGCGATGTCGCTGTCCCTTGGACATGCCCGAGGCGAAGCTGCTCTCGTCCGAGTCCCGCACTGTGGCCACACTGTGGTAGCCGCTCTCCGCCCGCCGCGAGATGCCCGAGTGCTTCGATGTCCGCGGCGTGGAGTTGGAATCATGGCCGCTGTCGTACGCCTCGGAGCTGGTGTTCAGCGGCAGCAGTGGCAGCCTCGACTGTGCCGCCAGCGGCAGGATATTCGTAATCTCATTGAGCTTATGCTGGGCATCCTCCAAGGAGTTTCGTTTACCCACCGCCGCAGCCATGGCCTTCTCGTCCAGCTCGCAGATGTCATCGTGCTGCGGGGCGAAACGTTTCTCGCTTTTGGGCAGACTCGGATCGGAGGCGCCGTCCGGCTGGCGCAGCAAGGCGTAGTCGTCCATGCCCGCAATCTCCATGATGCCATTCAGACTCGGCAGCGATCCCTGGCTGGGGCTGTGCGACGGCTGCTTGGGCGGACTCGGTGTCAGGCGGTAGGCGGGCTCGCTGCAGACGCTGCTCTGACCCACATTGAAGCGGAACACGGGCTCGCTGAACACGCTGCTCACGTCCGTGCGGAAGAGCGCGGCGGAGGGCGTGACCTCGGCCATGGCCAGTTGGGAGGTGAAGATCTCGTGGAGGCGTGCCAGTTGATCGAACTGATGTCTGGAGGGAGGAGAAATGGGAGCATAAAGGAGGGGAAACAGTTTTGTGGAGGCAAAAAGGGATGCTTGAAGGATAAGTGACTGAGTTTTCGACTTACCTTGCTCTCTCGCCGCACTCGCTGAACGACTCACAAGCCATATTGAAGCTGGACACAAAGGAGAGATTATCGCAGTGGCTCAGAGCCGAAAGTGGATGCATTGAATGCTCATGTTCCCTCATGGCCATGGTGCGTGCAATCTCCTCCTCTGTCACCTGCAGACCACAATCGATGCTGCGCTGTGAGGAGGGACGATGATGTTGCTGATGATGATGCGAGGAGGAAGCGCGACTATCAGCTTCGTGCAGCTGTTCCCTTGACACGTGTCGCGAGAGCATGCGATGCAGGCTGTCGTGCGAGATGTCCCTGGAGCCCAATGGATCGTCGAACAGCGGCAGAGCGGGTGGCACCTCCGAGGGACCGCTATCCTGATCCTCATCGCCATCCGGCGGCAGCGCCATGTCCTGGGGCAAACTCTCGTGGCACTGCTGTGGCAGATCCAACGATTGTTCGGGAAGGAATGCGGGTCTATCGGGTAGGTCCAGGGATTTCTGCTTCAGCTGCGAGAGCTTCCAATGCAGCGCCGTGGGGGAATTGCTTGCCGATGCCGTGGCTGGACACTGGAAGACCTGCGACGTTTGCGTCTCCACCCACTGCCGGATCATGGTCTTTTTGTGCGAGTCCATGAAGCCATAGCCCTGCGTTTGGGCACCAGTTGCCGGCAGATTTCCCGCTGTAAGGGATCGACAGGACAGAGATTTGGGTCCATCCACCCACGTTTCGCACTGCTTTACGTGATTCACTTCGCGCATCAGATGCCGCGCCTCCGCCACCTTGGCTCTGGATACACGTGGTCCATCGATCCACTGCTCCTCCGTAATCTTTCTCATGCCAGCTTCAAGTTGTTCCAAGGCTGCGCCTGGATGTGCTCCAGCATGCGCTCTGCGTAGAGGAGAGCCCTTGGGCGATGGCACATTGGAGCCCTTGGACACCATATGTCTGGGTATGGGTATTGGCGATCCATGTGCAAGTTGCGGCTGCTCGTGCGGCACCAAAGGCGAGGAGCAAGCTCCTGCACCTGCCTGACGTTTCAGGCTGCCCATGGGACTATTTCCGGGCAGCTTTTTGACTACAAGAAAGGAAGAAAAATGTGAAAAAAATATTACAAATCGAAGACTAGAAGAGCTCTTGGAAATTCTCATTATGGGAGAGAGTTTTATCGTCGTTGGGTTTATATTTTCGATGCTTACCCTTATCCCCGGCTGCTGCCATTGCCTTCTTCATCATCATGGGACTGGACAGACCCGCCTTCATCTGCGTTGGCGGCTTCTCCAGGCCACTGCCCTTGAGGGCCTTGCTCATTATGGCGCGATTGTCGCCTGCACTGAGCGATGGCAGATACACAGGCGGATGTTCCCCGTCGGTGGCATCGTCATTGGGTCCCATATAGATGACCGTATCGGCGGAGATTTCAGAGCTGGAAGGATCCGCACCAGAGCCAGCTGAGGAGCCGCCGCTGAGGCCTTGGGCGAGGCCCACGGCCAGGGGCATGGGCACGCGGTGCTTGCGGCGTCGCAGGCGATGGATGCGCGAGGCAATCTGGATG
Organism: Drosophila guanche; assembly: GCF_900245975.1. NCBI lineage: Eukaryota > Metazoa > Arthropoda > Insecta > Diptera > Drosophilidae > Drosophila > Drosophila guanche. The sequence goes on from NW_022995746.1 coordinate 2,787,769, forward strand.
GTGGAGAGGGCATCCTGGTAGCTCTGGTCGTGCAGGACATGGGCCACAATCGCCACGTGGCAGGTGATGGGCGCCAGGCAGTCCTTGAGCAGTGGCGTCAGTGGGTGGTCCTTGTGCGGCGGATGCCTCTGACCCGATAATATGGCCAGCAGTATGTTGCCGATGCCCGACAGGGGTAAGCCCCCGCTGCGATTGGCACAGCCGCCCAAGTCGATGATATGTAAACGGCTCCGACCGCCAGCCACTGTAAATCACAAAAAAATAAAGACGGGAATTGGGACTCAGTGGGGTGTGGGTGTGGGTGTGGGATTGGGATTGGGATTGGAGTGCCAAGGAGTTCGTGTTGGAGTAGGAAATGCGACACTTTAATGGTGCTGTTGCCTCCCCGTCTAGTGCCAGTCAAGCATTTAGCGGGCCACTTGAGTGGCAACAGCAGCAACAACAGCAACAAGAATTGAGTGTGGCAGCCACCACTTCACCACTCCAGCACAATCCTGCAACACAGCAACCTCCAACCCACAACCCACAAAGGGCTACAATAAAAATGTCCGACATTCGGTGACCGAAACTTTGAATACCCTTGCCGGTCGCTGATTTAGAATTTCTGAATATTTGACTAAACATTTTTTTGCTTTTGTTTTTTATAATGAGTTATTTTTAAATGTTTTATTTTTGAAATAGAAACAAGAGTTGTAAATGATTTCTTTATATTCTTTTTAAAAATTAATTGTTGTTGTTTTTTTTGAAATAAAAGTCACGGAATAACTCTTATTTACAACTTTGAATATAAAAATCAAAAGTAATTGTTTTTATATTTATTAAAAACATCATAAAAAACTGTTATTTGTTATTTTAAAAATTTAAATATAAAATATAACTTTTCCGTATCATTCATGTTGCTGTGACAGATTCCCTTCACATTTATTTATTTACTTTAAATTATCATTCAAAATTCTTATTTGCGGTCCCTGATTATTTTCGAAGATTTGGTTTAGATTGAAAGAATATTCTTACAGTTCGAAATTGGTTAATTCATCTTTTAGAATTCATAAATACTCTCGGCAAGGGTAAGGGTAAGGGTAAGGGTATTTGGTGATGTGAAACAATAAGGTAGACACTTACCACCCCCCTTGCGGGACAAGCTGTACTGGTAGACATGCAGCGTAAAGATGAGGGCGGACTCCAAGGGGGCCGTGGAAGTAGAACCGGAACTTTTTAAGCGTCCGGCCAGAGCAGAGTCGAGGAAAAGCGCCGCACGCTCCGCGGTGGGTGCACGTAGTTCCGTTGGACCGCCAAGGAAGTCGTCACGCAAATAAATCCCCGGGGAGTCGTCAGATTCTGTGTAGTAGCCAGAGGAGCAGGAGCAGCCGAGTAGCAGGAGTTTTGCGATGGAGTCCAGAGTAAGACAAAGACCGAGACGTAGATGTGGTGGGGAGTGAATGAAAAGGACATTAGGTTTTTATGTTGGAATAAACGCCACATTCTATGAGCACTGCCAGGGGACGACTGAGAACCAGGCAACAGGAGGAGAGGCAGGAGGTGGAGTTGGAGTTGGAGGTAATGGGAGGTAAGTGGGTGAGGCTTGGGGCATGAGGAACACTGGTTCGTTCACAGGTTAAGTTTATTCAAATTGTGCCAGTTACGACGGGTACGACCCGACCCCAGTCATCATCATCATCGCCATTCGCCATTCGCCATGGCCCAGGGGCAACATTACAACACGCCCCCTCAATGTCCATTCATTGTGCCCCCCCAACCCACCAAAGGCTGGTGGCAGCAAACAGGTGGCATGAGAACTGAGTACCCCCACGCCCCGACAGCCACTATCTCTGTCGGTGCCCCCTTGTGCCCCATCCATCTGCTTACCAGCCGCATGCGAGATGAGCAAATCCGTGGAGAGTGCATCCGGTTTGGTGGCACTGACGCCCACAGCGCTAACGCGCACTGAGAATCGAGCGCCGCTCTTCTGCCGCCGCTCCTGTATGCCCTTGTAGAGCCAGGCAATGGCACAGGGGGCGGCGCCCAGAGAAAATGCCGCCCCACTTGCCACATCGCCACCCAGCACCGTGTGCTGCTGTCCAGTGGAGGGGTAGCCCATGGCCAGCAGGCAGCCATCGGAACCCTCCAGTACCGCGGGAATTACTTCGCTGAGGGCCGATGCACACACATCCGACTGAAATGGTTGTAGAGTAAGGGGAAAGTGGGGTTTAGAGAGTAAAGAATGGAATGGAATGGAATGGATTGGGGGAAGGGGCTCGTTCTACCCCTAATGTGGGGTCTGATTGAGGGTTAATTCGATTATTCGATTGCTGATTATAACTACAACTCGTACATTTCGGGTGGGGTAGATTATATCTTTTAATTCGATTTGATTGGGATATTAGTTGTAGTTTGAGGGATCGTCTGATGAGTGATGACACTTCACGGGTCATAAACCTCATGAATGGATGTTGGGTTTGAGGAAATAATGGATGCTATGAATCGTTATACTGCAATGTTTCTAGCAATATTTGGGACTGCTTTTGGGTGGGAATGCCATTATTCATGAACCTCTCTGGAAACTTTTCCCATTCAACTTTAGAAATTTGCTGTTCTACTATTTTAAACTATTTTCTATGTCTAAAGCTCTTTCTTTTTGATTCACAGATATGGAAATGACCTCATGTGGAATTTCAATGTGAGTAAAATCGAAGGATTTATTTTCTGGTTACGTATTATTTGAGAATTTATATTATCCCAATAAATTTGTGTATTTAAAATGTTTTCATTCCTCGACAGTAACGAGAACTTTATTTTCTGTTACTTAGAATCTGAACAGATCTTTCCGTAGGAGTTCGGTCGGTCCATTGCCAAGATTCTCAGCGCTAACTCTCAACGGAAACTAATCTCAAAATATTTCTTTTGATTATTGAAAATCTTTTGAACAATTTATTATATTTTGTGGGTAGCCTTTCTCCGTTTTGCTTTGCTCGTGGTGCAACTATTCTCAAACAAAACAATTTATGCGATATTTAGGAACTTAAACCAAAACATAAACTATTCCATCACACTTAGAAAAGTTTCTCAATATATTTCTAAAAGTTCTAACCACCGTGCCTGCCGTTCTAACACTCACCTGTTTATCCTCTGCGGTGAAGAGATTATCGAATGCAAACATTTTGGGTGCGGCCACCATGGGTCCTCGCTCCTGTGCAGCCTGCGGGGGCGGACACACATTACGGGGATCGGTGAGCGTCACCTGGCGCTTCTTCTTGTCCAGCGCCATAAATTCGGGCTCTCCGTTGGAGTCCTTGTCCGGCGCTCTGTCGGAGACGCGCAGCATAACCTTCACTTTCCCCACGCCGTAGCATTCGCGGCTGCTAAGTCGTCGCGCTAGACCCGGCGGCATGGGCGGTGGTGCGCGTTGCAGTGCACCGCAGAAGCCGCCGTTCCGGGAGATGCTAGAGGCCATGGCTGGTGCTGCTGCTACAGCTACTGCTGCTGCTGCTCCTGTTCGTCCTTGGTTTGTGGATGCCACAGTTGTGGAAGTTTATGGCTGGAAGCACTTTGGTTTCCTTTTGGATTTGGAGCGGAATAAAATTGGGAGTTAATAAGAATCCCAAATGATTGGACGCCACATCCCCAGAGTTTCCGTTTTTACGACAGGGATCTCGCAAGGCAATCCTCAATTTCTACACACACATTTTGTTTGCTTTATATCTTTGGCAAAAGATTTTATGGCTCTTTAAATAGTTTAGCTAGCATCGAGAGTTTTGTGTCCCGTCATAAATTGCGATTTCGGCTACGGGCCAATGGGCATAAGTTATTTGAACCAAATAAACCCCCAAATAGAAGGGTCTCCCTCACGCCTTGGTAATGGTCATAACACTTTCTCTTTATGGTTATGGGCCATCTGTTTATTTGGCATATGCTTCACTGTACTATCATCACTTTCCACTATCATTGGGCACAGGCACAGGCCACACTGTCACTGTCACTGTCACTTAGTTGTGCCTCTAAGCTTGTGTTTTATTCACTTGTAGCATCTTGTGCATAAACTCCAGATTTATGTTGAATTTGTTTAGGGTTTTTATGTGCTTTTATTAGGCAAATTATACGCTTGGCCATCTTCAAGGGTCCTCCGGCGGACTGTTATCTTTTCTCATATTTTATGTCATTATAATGTTGCGTTTCAGCTTTATTTGTACAAACTTTCTTGTAAATTAATTTATTTGGGGACTGTTTTTGTGTGGGGTTTTGGGGTCGTCTTTCTTTTCAAATTGTATTTTTATAGCCGGTACTTAAAAGAGAAATTTCATTCTATAAAAGGCAGAAGGAAGCACTTTTGAGAGCTCTATGAATTTTACACAAGACTCTTCCAAGTAAAGATCCGTTTTAAACATACTTAAAACTTTGCTCCCAAACAATTCTATGTTTTCTCCCTTTTCAAAGTAATCCATGGACTAATCGAACTTGTTCAATAGTCTAACAATAGTCTTATAATATTTGTAAAATTAATTTTTATAAATATTCATTTAAATTTTTTTAGAATGAATCTTTTTCCTTTAACATTTCTGTGTGATTTTCCCATCTTCAAAGAATACTTTTTGCTATCATTATCGTGTAATCCAACTTAAATATGTTTTTCCCATGTAAATTCCTTTGGACTTTCTGTCATCTTCTCCTGCTCTCTGCCCTGTCAGTTCTTCTGCTGGGGGGGCCGTGACATTTCTTCAATGCCTTCATTATTATTTCAATTTGAGTGGGGAACGTGACATTTTTGCAACGTCTTTCATTAATATTGTCCCTACCCCATAGACATTGTAGCTAGTCCTGCTCCTTCCCCACTCCCTGCTCTGGCCTATGCCCCCATTCCTTTCCTTCCCTCCTTCCTCCTTTTCCATTTCCCATTCTCTGGCTGTGCTACGAGTAGTATTGCCTTCCTTCGTGAATGACAGGCAACAACTTGGGTTTGGGTTCAACTTCATTTTTCAGACTACACCTGCCACAACCTCTGCGAGGACTTTTTTTGTTTGCTCTCTTTCTGCTGCTCCTGCTTCTTGCTCCTTCTACCTTTTTGCCCCTTCCTTCAGTAGCCGCTTTTTGGCTTAACTTCGTTTTGTTTTGGAACTGTCCACCTTTTGAGTTTTAGCTTTGGGCTTTTCACACAAATCGATTGGCAATGCCTTCTAATTGTACAGCGCGACCGACGACGCACAATGGTGCGGGGGGGTTGGCTGTCAGTCAGCGGGTGGGAGGGGAGGTGAAGTCTCTCTTTGGCACAACACACACACACACAAACAGAAACAACGGGCAGCTCACTCACGCTAACGGTATAACAAACACAAACCCTTTTTTTATGACTGGCAATTTCTTGTTGCTGTTGATTTCATCTTTGGCTTTTGCGATATTCGGTTTCGCTTAAACATGATTTACACTGTACTACACACGCATCCAACACATCCAAGCTCTTCTCCGACTTTTGCTTCGATTTGTTGTTGATGTTGTTGTTGTTGGTTCATCCACTCATTCACGCGACGCGAACGACGCCAGTCGCGTGTCGTTTCCGTTGGCATTACAATGGCAACTGCCGTTAGACGCGTTGGCTGAAGTTTTGATGCAAAGAGCCCCACGTTTTAGGGCGCGCGCTCTCTCTGTTTTTGGTTGCGCACGCGTGCGAGAAAGGAGTAGAGCAAGCGTTAGCAGAGTGTTGTGTTTGCTGGCAATGCCTCAGCCAAGGGTGGACTTTGGAAAGTACTTTCAATATGAGGTAGGGCAAGACAAGATTCATTACCGGTGCCATCTTCCTAAATCATTCATCTGCTATTGTGTAGCATACACATTTTTATCGTATCAATTAATGCATTTTAGCATTCTATGTTTAAACAAAAAAGAAGACAAATCATGTTCCCCTTGAATATCTGGGAATACCTTTTAATAATAGACCTTGCTTCACGCTGAATTTCTCACGCTCTTTTGAGTTTGTTCTTTGATTTCATCAGGTTTGTTCTTTGATTTTGAAAGCTCTTCGGCTCTTGCTCTTGCTTCTTTCACACTCTTTTTGCCCTTTCTTTTCCGCTCTCCGGCTTTGCGCTCTCAACCTGTAAATTCAGCCTTCTCTTTGGGAGTGTTTTTCTCTTTCTTCTTTTAATGCTTGAAGCATTAAGGCTCAGGTAAACAAAATCAGCGGGGCTTAAACAAAAGGAACATCGCAAATGATGTTTATATTGTAGACATCCACAAGAAGCGTCACAGAACAACAACAACAAAAATGAAGGAAAAAAGAATTAGAAAGCACACTCTCACACGTGCACTCTCTCACAATGATAGTTGTTGCTGTTGGAATGATGGCTGCTGGAGCGTCACTTAAGTGCCGCTTGGTGATGTTGCATGGCAGCCAGCATGTAGGATGGTGGATGGGGGGATGGAGTGGGGAGTATGGAGTGTGGGCCCTGGCATGGATGAGTGTTGTGCGAGGAGTATAGGTGGAGAGGTGGGCACAAATGCAAACGATGTGTTTTTAAGTCCGCTTACATTTTGGGAGGCCCGTGAAGGAGGCTCTTCGAGTGAGTGTGTGTGTTTTCTGGATGTTAGTGTTTGTTTGATTGTATTTAAAAGGATGTGGATGCAAGCATATACATACGTGGGGTGGATTGGAGTGGGAATGGAGTGCGTCCAAGGGCTTACCTTTATTTCTGTTCCGTTGGAGCTGTCCTTTCGAACGTCTCAATTATAATGGACAGACCATAAAAACGATGAGAGATAACATTACCCAAAGAGGAATTTTGCACTTGAGTACATACCGAACCTTTTTGGCAAAAGTAAAGCCTACCTACAAAGGGAAAGAATATGAAGTTTAATAGATTTCAAAAGTAATTCCTACAAAAAATTACAGGTGGAAAAGAGTCATGTATGGGCAATTATACACTAATTAACATACAAATTCCGGAAGCTAAACGAAATGCGCTTTTCCGCATAAAACAAATCACATTTTATGTAAGCCCAAAAGCCAAAAGGCAACAAAATAACAACAGCATCAGAAAGCAAAGCAAACAAAGTCCAAGTGAATGGAGATAAGCAGTTTTTGAAGCATTGCACGGCTGCTGTTACAGTTTGAAAGCTTGCATAAAAGCTCCATCTGTTGGTCTGGCTTTGGGCTTTGAATGAGGTGGCAGCGCCAGGAACGTTGCATTTTGAAATTGAAGTTTTAATGGAAACTAATGCATTAAGTAGCTGAAGGAAATATTAGGATAACAAAGAGAAAACTTTCAGGGACCAAAAATAAGTTACAAAAATTATTGTTTATACTGATAATTCGTTAAACTTTTATTTAGCCATTGATGTTATCGTTTTCTAAGATATACATATCATACTTGAGTATCATTATTAATCGTTTCATTCATTTTTTTGTTGTAATTTTTTGTCGATTTCTGTCTTTTGTGCAAAACAACAGCAGCAGCAATGTCTGGAAACTTGTCTCGTTTGTTGTTCGAATTTGCCTAGTGGGAAATGCATTTGTGATAAATCAAGTATCGGTAACTGATCGATATTGCTATCGATAACTAAGGCTAGTTCGCAGTGGTGATCGAGTGTGAGTGTGTGTATAACGCATCTTTCTTTTTGCTTAAAGACCTAAAACACTTAAGACTAAACAAAAACTTTGAAACAAACAGCCTAGATGGGAAACGTTCTCATACAGATCTAGGTGTTAAGAAACAACTTCAGAGGTAAAAAATTACACAAGAAACAAACAAGAATGGGGAAGAGAACAGATGATGGAATGGGGGGAGTCCCTTCGTTGTTTGTAAGTAAACTTTGTCACACGTTATATTCTCGAGAGTTCCTCGAGATTTCCAGAGCAAAAATATTATAGATACGGTGTAATGGGATTGCCATGAGCTGGGATTGAGATTCGGCTTGTGCGGGATGTTGAATGTTCCACTTAGTGCGATGGTGCGCCATAGGAGCTGCTGGGAGCGGATGGTGCTGGTGGTCCAGCCGGGGCACCGTACTCGGGTGCTGGAGGCGCCACACTGTTGGGATAGGGTCCGGTCTCCTCCTTCTGGGTCTTGTAGCGGATGAAGTACACCTCCGGCTTGCTGGGCTGTGTGGGCGCCGGCGTCGGGATAATGATCTCGGGCTGCTCCTCAGGCTTCTTCACCAGAACATAGACCAGTGTCTTCTCCTCGTTCTGTGGATATTGCGGAATGATGGGTGCAGTGGGTGCGGGCGCGGATGGCGCCTTGATGAACACAATCTTGTAGTGCTTCTGTGGTGGTGGCACGTACAGAGGTTTCCTGACATAAACAAAGAGAAAGGAGCATGAGAGACGAGTATGCAAATGTGTGTTGCCCATAAATGGTGACCCCTAAAAAGATGCAGCTGCTGTTTCTGTAATCAGATGATAATAACGACAACGACTGTCACAATTAGGGCTTACATAAGGCGGTCTGTCTTCAGTGCTCTGGTACTCCCTTTGGTACTATGGTAATTGAGGGACTTGTCTGATAATTAACTTGGAAAATCCACACAGAGAGGGAGAGAGACGATCCGCTTAGGTAACAATCTTAGTCACGGTTTGGCGGTCTGCGCCGTGATATCATTCCCCCTTTTGGGGTAATTAACATTGCTTTCAACTCCAAAGACGACACAAAAATTGAATTGGAGAAATCCAAAGAGAGAGAGAGAGAGAGAGAGAGGACTAGAGAAAATTGCAGAGAGATTTACTTTGTAGCTTTCCTTTTAGTCTCTCTATTAAAAAGTTTCCTTCTTGAAAATGGGAACTCCTCATACCCTAAACGACTGTCTAAATACCCTTCGAATTCCTTAACGTGTTGCATATGTGTCAACATCTTCAACAAGCAGTCTCGCTGGTTAAGATGATTAGATGCTCCCCGTTTTCGCAACATTTGTCTTGTTGTAACACAAATATAATCGTTGGGATTTGCAAGGTACATTGTGGGCGATGAATTGTGAGAGAATCCGCCATAAGTGGCATGGATTATATGCCCATAACAATGTGAATCTCCTCCAGGCAGTGGATAAGTGGAACACCACAAATAAAGCGAGATCGTTTGGAGTGTCCCATTCCCTTCACATCACGCAATAAGTAATGAAGGGTTTTTGCATATAGGAAAACGTAAAATGGAAAGGGTGGGAGAAAGAGTGTGTGCGATTGTTGCTATGATTTGTTAACACATTTTTGTACTTAAAACTAGTTAAAGGTAAACATCTGCTTGAATGCTTTTATCTTGGAAGAGGGGTACTTTCTTCTGTTCATATTCTGTTTTTTACTTTTTACGAAGATCTTTAAAAGAAGAAAGTTCCTGGGATTTTTTAGCCCAAAAATATGGCTAGCTTGGTTAAAGAAAGAAGAGCTTAGATCTGCCCTTTCCATGTATCTTTTGTTTTTGTTTTTCTGGCTATTAATTTCATACTTAAAGTGGCTAAAGTTAGGACCTACTTGGAGGAGTGAACTTCTTTTAAATTGGTGTAAATATCCTTAAAATATAAGGGCTTCAAATTGAGGTTCTTTCTCCTTGAAGCTGAAACTTGTTAAACTATTATTTAATCTCTTACCTGGGTGCCTGGTACTCTGGCTCTGGTGGTGGCACATGGACGTACACATGCTTATGCACCACTGGCGGCTGCTGTGGTGGTCCGTATTGTGGCGCAGGTGCTCCATAGCCGCCGCTGGGTCCACTCGGCTGGTAGCTGCTCGACGGTGGGGCACTGTACGAGTCACGTGGTGGCTCCGGACGAGCCGCCACCAAGGCGGCTAAGCCCAAGACTATCACTAGCTGCAGAGAGGAAAACAAAATTAGAACACTGAATGAATGCTTTGGGTTCAGCTAGAAGTTATCTGATGGAAGCAGATAGCTCTCGGAGGAGGCTTAACATCAGAAATCACTTCTGATTACATGATTTTCACACACAGATCTAAGTTGGATTCTGTTAGGGATCAGGAACATGCACAGACACACGAATCGACTAAGGATCGATGCTGGATTCAAACGTACCACACAACTGGACTGCATTTTACAGGGAGTTTGTTTGAGTTTATATCCGTTTCTCGGTTCGTTTCGTTTCGTTTCGTTGCGTTGCGTTGCGTTGCGGATTTTGTCACTGGATCGTTTAGGATGGATCTTTGAATGTTGGAGCTCTTAGACGGTGTTGGAGTTGGTTTGACGCGGAACCTCTTACTGCATGCCACAACGATTGTTGCAGTTTCTTTTATAGCAGCGCAGCGCGTGAAATAAAAATTAAGTAAAAATAAAGTCGACGGCAGCGGCAGAGGCAGAGGCAGCCGCGACCGAGACCACGACGACGACGCAGTTTTAGCCGCTGTTAATGTCGCTGCCGCTGTTTCTGCTTTGGCTGCTGTCTCTGTTGGCAAAGAGCACACCGCTTAACCATGAAGCAATTCCAGCAGCAACACAGTTGGAGAGTCATCTCTGGTTGCGCTGCCTCTGTCGCTCCTAGCTGCGACTGCGACTGCGACTGCAGCAGTGGAAGCAGCGACGCCTGCTGACCGTTTCATTGGCTTTTGGTTTTTGCCGTCTCCTCTTCTCCTTCTTTCTGTTTGTTTTTTTGGCACGACAAAGGGTGCTCTGTGTATTCCAAATGCAGTTCAAGGCGAATCCTAGATTCTTTTTAGTTGAGGTCAAGATCATTTAAGTTGCCAAAGGGAAGGGGTTCATTTAATCAGTAGAGCTACACAAAGGAGGTTTCATTTTTGGAAAGTAGCAAAAGAAAAATAATATTTAATAATACCTCATAGAAAATAAACCATTTAGAAACATTAAAATAATTAATTCTGAATTTCGTAAAATTTGTAGTTACAATTTTATTTGTAGTGCGTTTGTTTGGGTAATCCTTTTCTTTTATTAAAACACAACCAAAATGTGGAATTAATGCAAAAGCCTCTCCAACCATAGCCTCGTAAATTTTGCTTGCGGAAAAGTTGGCTTTGGCTTCCTATGTGGAAAATGCTTGCCTATATAGAAAAAAGTATTTTCTAGTCAAAAATGTAGAATATTTTCCATCTGCATCCTACATCTCCCAGCATACATTTACCGCTGAGCGTGTTTCCCCATCGAATTACTGCCAAAAAAAAATACTTGCAGCTCTTTTGTTTTGCTTGTTACAGTATTATTTATAGGAGATTGCAGACATCCATAGTTATTTTTGGTCATTTAGAGGATCCAATCGTAATGTTTTTCTTGCTGCTTCGTAACCAACGTTGGACGCTGGACGCTGGACGAACGCTTTTGCGTTGAATCGGATCGTATCGTATCGTGTCGGATCGTGTAGCACGATTCACTTTCAATTTCAATGAATGTGGATGTGGTGGATTCACTCTCATCTGAAGCTTGTCGAACAGAAGGAGGGGACAAGGAGGAGGGGGCTGCCTGTGCTCTGGACTGGGACTGCGACTGCGACTGCGACAGAGATGGACGTCTGGAGATTGGGAATTGCTGGGGTCTCGGGGATTGGTACTCGAGTCTGGTGTTGGTTTTATTTCATTTCTTCATGCTCTTTTAGTCTTTTGTTTTTTGGTCTTTTTTCTTATTCACTCAACTTCTTTCTGTGTTATGGGGTGCTGTTTGTTATTATTGTTATTGTTACTGTTACTGCTAGTGCGCTGCACTGTTTTGAAGTTATACCCTGGATTTGCGATGCTTGGGGGATATATTTGTGCTGTGAAAACAATCGAAAACATGAGTGCCTCTGGAGTTTGTATAGCATTTCTCTCTATGTCAACTCTATCTCCTATTTACCAATATAATAGGTTAAAAGAAAAACCATGTCTTGGCTGATTAAACGAAGTAGCAGGGTATCACATTTGTCTTGACCATCAATCTCTATCATTCTCTTGTGTTGCTTTTGTAATTGGTGTCCGCATCTTGGCCACGAACCATCATAATGAGCTTCACGCTCTTGTTGGGTTTGTTGGGGCATTTGCCCCATCTGCAACCTTCCATCTCCCTGGCTCCCGAACTCCCAAACATTTCATTTAATGTTTTTTCTTTGCAATATTTTGAATTTTAATTTCTTTAAATTTGTTTTTTTTCCATGTTGTAGCAAATAATTGACACCCCTTTTGGGGTGTACAAATTATGATTAGCAGGAAAATGTTGCAAGCTTCCTGTGTCCTCTGTCCTCTACCTTGCCGTGGATTGGGCAAAGATTTATGGGCATAATCTATAAATGGCAATCATAGTCCGCATTTTGCATTCGTCTCTGCTTCCGATCCTCTGAGTTGAGTTCGTTTCGGGGGAGAGGCGCCACTCCTGGAGCGAAGCTGCTGCCGGAATTTGATGAAATGGCATAATCAGTGTGTGGCCAGCGGCGCCAAACGGAGGAGCCACAGTCCCCAATGATAGTGCAACAGTCAGCCCCCAAGAGACTGTACTGTCACTTTTCCTCGATGGCATCATTTATAATGCCGTTGGCTAAATGGCAACTTTTGTTGATTTTGTTGTTCATCTTCGGTGGGTGCTGGTGCTGGTGATGGTGCTGGTGCTGGTGCCGGTGCCGGTGACTCCTGCAACAGATTGCATTTCCTTAATTTCAACGCTCATCTTTCACATTCAAAATCAACATCATTATCTTCATAATCATCATGCGGGTAAATTATGCTGAATGCAGCAAGCTGGAACAGGTGCAGTTTCAGTTTTAGTTGCAGTTGCAGTACCAGCGGATCCTCAGGCAAAGTCTAATGTTTGTGTTTAAATTTTGTGGCTGCTGCAGGCAGATGCAAATATCTAATGGATATGGGCAGGCATGTGGCAAAATCGAAGCAAAACGAACATGAATTAAAGGATTACACTCCAAAGCTTCATTCTTGACTCCATTTTTGCACTTCCCCAACGATTGTTATCCCACAAATGGCACATCATAGGCCCGTGCACAATTTGCCACTATTTTTAATGAATCTGCTGCTGCCTGCCATTGCCATGCCACAACGATTCTGAGGCATATAATCAACGAGCGAAGCGTCGCGGCATAAATTCATCTTTCTGCTTTCTCCATGGTGCAAATACTAATTATTATATTGTATCTTTTCTTCTGTGTGGACTTTATGTAACACAGAGTTGGAAAAACAAAAACAAAACCAACCAAAAATCCAACAGAGAGCAGCATTTAAATGATATTATATTTACATAAAGAGGCAAAACAATTATGATTATGATTTCGGAACGGAACGGCACTTGGCCTCCCGAGTAGGTACTTAATGGGTTCGCATTGACAGGGAATGGGGGCTTGGTTCGGTTTGGGGATTGGAATGGTGGGTGCCACTTTTCAATCTTTAATTTGTGAAGAGTTGCACTTAAAGTACGTGAAAGTAAATTGAGCTAGATGGGAATCTTTTTCCCACAAAAAGATCTTCAAGAGAGATGTGAAAGATGCCTTGCATAAGACCCTTTGGATGGATCCCCATAGTCTTACGCACATAAATCTTTGAGCAGAGATCTAGTTGAGACTGCACTGAAAATGATTTCTTTATTGTTGTAAGTAATAGCCACGAACGTGAGTTAAACAACAATTAAATGTACATTTATATGGACATAGTAATATGTAATAATAATATAAGTAACGCATATAAACGGGGCCTGCGCTCTTTTGTATATTTTGTATATTTATTATCTCTTTTTCATGTGAAAACCCATTAAAGTTTTTGGGGGCCCATCGTCGTGTGGAGGTCACCACGGCCCAGAGGTTAGTTGGGAGTACTATAATTTATAAATATATATCTTCATGTATGCCCCACCAGCAGCCTTAGCCTTGGGGGCCCATTAAAACTCCAGTAAAATATTTACAATTGACTTTTGCTGCTTCTTTTTTTTGGTTTTTTTAGGGGCAAAAAAAACTTGAAAATCCGCTCTTAACCCTAGACCATAAAGGGCAATACAATACTCGTGTATATATTCGTTTTGTAGGGATTAGGGGATTGGTTTGTTCTACATACATATAGGTACATGCCACGTGCTACATGCTGCATTGTAGGTACATTTTTTGTCGCCTTGGGATTACCCAAAAAGTTTAAAATTATTGTTCTAGCATAGGAACTGCAGTTGTGTCCTTTTATATATTTTTTTGTCATTGTTTTTGTTGTTTTTAGCCGTGTGTTTGTTGGGTATTAACCAGTGTTTATCAGTTGTTGCCTTTTGCATTTAAAACCTTTGAGTGTGTTGATTCGTTTTGGGGGTTGTACCTTTTGGGCGTTGGGCTGCAGGGGGGCACACGAATGGGAATTGAATGTTAAATATGGGAAAAGTTGTGAAACTATTTTACTTCTGTTTTGGGAGACAGTTTAAGGTACTTTACACTCCTTCGAAGTTGTTGTCAGTCCTTGAAGAAAGGTGCAAACTAGCATAAAATGGTTGGAAATGTCTGAGCAGCATTCAAATGTTTCACAGGGGCTTAGAAGTACTTAGCAAGTGGTGCCAAAGGGTGCTCCATTTTCATACATTTGGCTGAGATTTTCACACAATTCCTTTTTGGGTTGCCATGGGATTGTAATCCCTTGACCATTCGCTCCTCCTCATCCAGTTCTCTGTTTAGTGTGCTCTCCCCTAAGTACTCCTCTTACGCCATTCAAAAACTGTTTCATTCACAAAACCATTTGCCCCCCCTGTAGACCCATTCCATTGTCGTCGTCATGGTGTCGTGTGGTCGTCAGGTGCTTGTTGGATTTCCTCTAATAGCGTCCATAGTTGGGTCCCATACGGGGCGCATCGCCGCCCAGCTCGTCCAGGGCGCCCATTGCGCTGAGCTTTTGTAGCCAGGCGGCATTCGAGTTCGAGTTGGATGAGCGTGGATTGTTGTTGGTGTTGGTGCCACTACCGCTGCTGCCGCTGTTGGCCTCATTGTGCAGACGCAAAAGTGGGTGTTGTTGGGGCTGCTGTTGCTGCTGTGGGTCCTCATTGCTCAACTCCAAGATCTGCAAATAGTTGGGCGAGACACAAAGATGGAAAGATGGAAAAGAGTTAAACTTGGAGTGCTGTTATGGTTGTTATAATTATCGTATAGTTGCTGTTGTTAACACGGATCGCCCCTCGAGACAGGGGGTCTTTGATGGTGTCTTATGGCAGTTATTTCAAAAAAAAATCTGTTGAAATCTTATTTATCTCAACGTGGGAAGTTCGTCACACAGTTTTTGTGTGTTCGCTTATTATTTTTGAGTTCATCTTTATGCTTTTTTGTGTATACGCTTGAAGGTAAACAAAAAATAAAAATAGATATTTAAAAAAAAAACAAAAACAAAAATTTTAAAAAATAAAAAAAACCTAAAACAAGTAAATCTTGAATCGGTCAACATTTGTGTGTTTCCGACGATTGGAATTAAATATTCAAATATTAATTAAATTAAATATTTTGTATTTTAAGTTTTTTTTTAAGGCGCCCCTAAATCATTAATTTTATTCTCGCACTTTAAGAGTATTTAAACTTCGCTTTAAATTAATTGTTTCGTTTATTTTCACTCTTTTTGTTTTTAATTTTTAAGTTTTTTGGCGCATCATTAAATCGAATGAACTTTATCTGTAACGAACGGGCTAGCGGGGTCGGCCTCTTCTCTGATGATGAGCTCTGAAAAATATGTGTTAATGGGGGGTATTGTCGTGTAATTATCAGCAATCCGCCAGCCGCGACAACCTCTTTTAATTTTCGGACTACCGCTCGTCGCATCACAACACACCGCTCTGGAGAAGATCATCTCTTTGGTGTATCTCTTTGTATCTTTTGCGAATGCCGAATGATGAGATATGCTGCGATGCTGCCTCTGCTCGTTGATGATGTGTGAAAAAAATCCTAAAACAATTTCGCGCCAAGTAATTATTTTATTGCTAATTTGAAAAAAAAAAAACTCTGAAAAAAAAACCGAAAACCAAAATACCAGTGGATGGTTTTATTTTTGCTATTTTTCGAAGGTTTTCCCTCCCTTTTAACTCCTTTTAAACGCTGATGTTAATGGTTGAGCGGCGGCTCATAAGGAAGCAATAATGGAGGGTTGAGTGAGGAGTTCAGCGATGCTTAGGGTGGGGGTGGTGGCAGCTGGGTGTTTCCTTCACCGCCTCTCTATTTGCTTCTCTCTCTCTCTATCTTTATTAAAGACTCTCCTCTTTGTCTGGCACTTTTTGGACAGTTTAATTTGAGAGTTGTCGTTAAGTGAAAAGTTATGTGATTTCCTTTCGAGTTGTCTGTTGTGCCTCTCCCTTCAGTCACAGCCTCTAAGTCTGTCTGCACATTCCAGCTGTTTCCCCAGGATGGTATTGGAACTGAAGATGGTAGATGGTTAGCAAATAAGCAGCTGCGTTTGGCTTGGGGGGAATGGCTGCTTATTGCTTAGGGGCGGCTATCTTTGGGTAATAACTTTAGATGGGTTTTGCAGCAGGGGGAACTATAGACAGAGGCATTTTTGTGTGACAAGTGTGGAATCAATTTTGCAATTAAGTGTTGGCAAATACTTTTGCAACTGCCAGAGCCAAGAATTTACGATTTTGGTATTAGTTTTTGAGCAGAAATTCCTGAACTTTTGAGGAACTTTTGCACCCTCCCTAGTCTCTCGAATTTAATCGAATAAATCCCAGAAATGTGGCTTAAAGGTTCAACATTAAACACCAATTATAAAATTATAAAGTTAACCCTGCCAGCCCTTTATTAGCTAACACAATATCCATCTAATAACTCAAGAGCATTATGAAACTGTCACACAAATGGCTTCGGGGAATTCCCTTTCGACTTCATTGTCAACCCCTGCCATGCCACATGATATGCCATCCCCAAGTATTCTTTACCATCTCATGCTCCGTCATGTTGACATCCTGGCTGTCACAGGCAATAAGCCAAAGGCTAAACTTTGTTTGTTGTCTCACGATGTCTCTGCTCTTGGTCTCTGTTGTCTCTCAGGTTCAATGCATTATTGTGTGTCAAGTGTTTTTCCATTTTCCTCAGTTGGGTTTTCCCCCCCTCTATTTGTCTGTCTTGTCTCCGCTGTGACGTAGCGAAGTCAAGTCAACCTTCATCATTGGCAGACGCCAGTCAGCAGACCAGACCACGTCATCGTCATTATTTGCTATTTGACATTTGATTTCCCTTTTCTTTTTTAAGATGTTTTTTTTTTGCTACAGTTTTGTTGCCTTTTTTGTAGATATTTGCTGCTTGTTTTGGTCTGCTCTTGGTCTTTGTCTGCGTTGCACGTCAGCGATTTATCGATTCGCAGGGCCATGACTCAGAAAAGGAGTCCGCTGGGTGTATGAGTGCTACAGATTGTCTGCCAACAGTTGCAGTTGCAGCGTTTTGTGGCAGGTTGCAGGTTGCTGTTTGCAGGCTGCAGCTGCACATCCACATTTATTTAAGTGGATCTCCTCTGCACACTGCCCTCTTCCCCTTGGCTCGCATTTAAGCCGCATTTTTGTGTTTTGGTTGCGAAAAAGAACAGGAAACTGCGCACAAAAAAAGAAACTGAAAAAATTAAATAACAGCAGTGGCAGTGGCAGAGCAGCGACAGCGACAGCGACGCTGCGTCTCCAAAAATATTGTGCAAAATATGAGAAGAGGCCAAAGTGTTGGCCAGGCCAAAAGATTGCTGGGGATTGTAGCCGAGCAGGCTTCCTCTCCATGGGAAGACCAGACCAGACCAGACCTGACCAGACCCCTCTTTAAGGCTTGCGAAATGTGTAAAAATATTTCTGAAATGGTTTTGCAGACGCACAGAAACACAGAAACCACAGCAGGAGGGGCCAGAAGTGGGTCCTCCGATAAGCAGAAATCATCAGGGAGGGGACACCCCGGTAACCTTACACTCGATGACGCAACCCATCCATTCCATTCAATTCCACTCGGAAGCAACAACAACAACAAAAACCAACAAGAAAAGAAGAGCTCTCGAAAAACGAAAACGAAAACAAAAACAAGTCGAAAATAAAACCTCAATAATTGGCGACATAATTGCAACTTAATACCACGCTTTAGCCCGCTTTGTTGTTGTGACTTCGGGTCTCTGCCTGCGTCTGTGTCGTTGGGCACTCTTTTCATTTTCATTTTCATTTTCATTTAGTTAATTATATTGACAACAGCCACAGCAGAGCCAAAAATGCCAATGCACAAAACTGAACTTCAGGGGGCACGCACACACAAAATGCCCCAATGCACAATCACACAGACAGACACTCGGAAAAATCGGAGTATAGTTTTGGGAAATTGCTTTCAAGTTTGTTAATGTGTGGTTGGAAACGGGTTTTTTCTTTCCCTACAATTTGATCGATTTAAAAATGAAAAAAAAAAAACCTTAACTAATATTTCTTGCAGTGCATTTCCACAGCTTAGTGCAGTAACTGTAGCTACCGCTTCGTGTGGTTTGGCTCACCTGCAGCATCAGTTCGCGCAACTTGTCCAAATCGTCGCCGTGCGACCTTGTGGGCAGGTAACGGCCGTCCACCATCTGCGGGGGTATGACCAAAAGCAGCAGCAGCAGCCATACAAGCCACCTGTGTCCCTGCCTCAGTTGCAGGCCCATTCCCATGATGAGGCTGCTCTCCGTTCCCGCTTGGGAGCTCCTTGCTGCCCTCATTGTTGTTGTTGTTGTTGTAGGGGTGGGCGGTTCTTGTGGCTGCGGTCGTCTGGGTGTGGCTGCAACTAGAGTGGGGGAACAGGACCCGTAATTGGGATTGCAATGGAGTTGACTTTTAAGGTGGGGTCAAACCAGAAAAAATATCTCACAGATGGCATTGAGTAATATTTTCTGAGTTTCAGAAATACATCTATGTAAGATGTAAGAAAACCCAGAAAAGAGAGTGAATTCTCTCTAGGTGGGATACATATATTGAAACATAATGGATACGAAAATTGCACTGTATGCAACTAAAAGTTAAGGACTCTTTCTACATTTCTACATAACTAAAGCCTCAACATTTCCTAAATTTCTTAAACTGGCCAAGAGTTGCACTCAAAAAAAGAGGAGCTGCAGGAGGATATTGAAACTTAATTTGCAGAAAGTCGCCTTTTATTGGCGCTAAAAATGCATTTAAAATTGACATTCAACATGTCTGAAAGTTAACCAAAATATTTTTGATACTCCAAAAACACTTTGCGGCTGAACGAAATGCTCACTAAAATAATAATTTCTTCGCGAAATATTCGCCATAAATTCACCAAGCTTAGTGCTTCATTTTTATAAAATATTTCTTCGTTGGAAAAATGTTTAATTAAATGTTAATCCCGGCTTTTACTTTGCGCAATAATTGCGATGCAGCGAATGTTTTGCTCAATTGAAGCAGGGATTTTGTAGGATTACACAATGCTTAACATTTATTATTATGACACTGACACTGAAACCAAAAGCAGAAGCAGAAGCAGCAGACGCAGCCCCAAAGCGGCTGTGGCAGCAACTGGTACGGCTGCACCTGCAACCCGCTGACTCACAATTTGTAGGAGCAGAAATGAATCCCTTGCAGGATGTTAACTACGTCACGTCCTGAATAAGTTGAATAAGTTTTGTCGCTCGCCGTAGGACACGATGTGCTGAACACTAGGATAACAATGTAAGTTTAAGCGAAGCTGCGTGCCGACATTGGTATTTATAGCCAAAAATTGCGGCACTCGGCTGAGATTTGGAGTAGATGACGCCGCCAGGACGCCTGCCTGCCTGCCTGGCCGCCAGCACTTCCTACACGACCTACACATGCGCTACTCCCCTTAGAAAGAGCTCCAATAACATTGACAGAGGAGCAAAGGCAAAGCAACGCGATGCGAAGCGAAGCGTAGGCCCCCAACCGCATCGTAGTTGGGATTTCCCTCTGCGGGTGTCCGCTGTCTCCCAAGCCGAATTCTTTTCACTTTTAGTGCGCGCGCAGGGTCAGCAATACCAACGACAAAAGCAACAAGATGTAGGAGAGGTTAAGGGTTAGACAAAGCGAAGCTGAGAATACCCTAACAGAAGGCATTACTAAGAGATCTAAGAGCTAAAGGTGTTGCTGGTTAGATATTTATAGTACCCACTGTTGAGAGTATTGTGGAACATCCATATCATTGTCACCGTACACTCGGTAGTATATATTTCGCTGTGTCCTCAGTGTCCTCGCATTTCTATTGTCCTGCTGCCTGGCTGCCTGGTGGGCGGCGACTTCATCATCATAATACAGCCCCAGCCTCCCATCTACCCATCTACCCATCTCCCATCAACCAGCACTCTTGGTATAGAATATGGCAAAATGTTTTCGCTTGGCCAACTTTCATGGTTAACTCTGGGAGTGCTTAAATCTGTTGTTACTTCGTCCTCGTGCTTGTCCTCGTCCCAGTCGTCACCATGGCTGCAATTGTTTACATTGCGGTCGCGTCAATAATGCCCGTAGCCCGATGCTGGTCCCCGTTTAACTGTGGGCCGCTTCAAACTCCACATCTTTTCTGGAACTGGCTCTGGGTTTGTAGCCCAATGGGTAGTATCAGTGGTCTGGTCCCTGTAAAATGGTACCATTTGTATACCACGCACGGAGCGATAGACCAAAATTTTTGATATAGCGCAGTTTTGTGTAGCCATTGGCTGTGATTGAATACGTGACGTGCATCGGGTAGCAGTGTGGCAAGGGCTTTTATGGCCCTGGCTATGAGGAATAGGAATATCACACCCTCACTCCCTCCCCAGCACATATTGCTCCTTGGTTTATTTATGAGCCAAGGCATAAACGCTTTATGGAACAGCCCGGAATTGTTCATGCCCAGTGCGTTTCGACAGAAAAATATGAAAACCCCCACAAAAAAAAAGGGAAATAAAAAAAAACAATTACTCCAATTAACTAAAAATGAAAAATAAATGAAAGTTAAAGCTGCTCAGAGCGGGATTCGAACTCGCCATTTATTTTTCACCACATAAAAAGCTTTTCTATGGCTTGAACTTGCGACGGGAGCTTGCAGAGCCGACACTGAGCTGTTCAGCCATGAAGCATCGGTGGTTCAGTGGTAGAATGCTCGCCTGCCACGCGGGCGGCCCGGGTTCGATTCCCGGCCGATGCAGCAATAACTTTTTTTTTTGTAGGTTTTTTTTTTGGAAAATGGTTCTTCTATGCATTATAATGTTTGCAACTTAACAAAAAAGCAATGGATTGTAGTGTGCAAGCAGTTAGAGCATTCTGATCCATTCTGATATCATTCTTGAACAGAAAATCTAAGCAAAAATAGTTCCAACCGCAATCAAAGCTGATAAATCTCACAAGAAACCTTCAAAGGTTTGTTTGAAATCCTCACCTGTATGCTAATTAAACTGTTATACAGTCATACAGTTCGTAAACCCCGAAATTCTTATTGACATTTGCATAGACTTTATTCACTTGATTCATTTTACGATTACAATTACGATTACAGTACAACAACAAATGGAGTTTTGAGTTATCTCGGATGTGTTTTTTTTTGTTTGTTTACGAGTAGATGGAGGGGCGGATATGGCTCGTATTAAACCTTAACTACATGGAAGCTACCAAGAAGTGGATATATGATCTACTTAACAACAACTAAAATACATTCAGTGGCATTCTACCTACAATTATACTCGATGCTCATTATATATTATGCTCAGACACGGCACTCGTCTAGGGATTACATCTACAGACACAGCATGAAGGAAACAGGAACCAGTCCATAAATATGCCCTTGCAATCGTTATCAGGATCATAGGCCAACAGTCGATGCCATTTGTACTTTTGCTCGCATCCGCACTCTCCCTCGCAGCGTGATGTTTGTGTATTGCTATTGCGGATTATAGAAAAAAGAGAGTTAGACGCTTTTCTTGTATGGGTAAATCTATGGTTAGCTCACCTGCACACCTCCTGGTGTATGGCCTGCTCAAAGTGCTGTGTGTTGACAATGGCCCTGATCTTGCCTGCTGAGTTCGATGCCCAATAGGGTGTCACAATTTCGATTTTCGATTCGCAGGCATCGAGTCTGCCTGTGCCGGAGTTCGCCTGCCCAGCGCCACTGCTCCCAGGTGTTCTGCTGGCATTGCTTCCGGTAGAACTTCCAGCACCACTGGAACCACTGTTGCCTGCTCCTCTGTTGCGACTGCCACCAACTGCCGCCTGACGCTTCTTTCTGAGTTGTCCGAAATAACTGTCGCCCGCCTCCACGGCCTCTCCTGCATGGGCTGCATGGGCTGCATGTGCTCCGGGTGGTATAAATATATCCGGCTCGTCTATAAATCTTCTTTTGCGCACTTTTGGCTGTTGATTGCCGCCACCTGCAGGTCCCTCCATATTCATCTCAAAGTCTCCATACATGCGACGCATCAAAGCCTTGTTGTCATCTATAAAACGTTCAATCTTGTCGCTGTAAGTTAATTGGAGGGAGATGCAATTTGATTAGTTTATTTATTAATTCTTTTAATTTCAGTTAACAGTTTGCACATCCATCGCTTAGATCTATCGCTTGAGAGGCCTATTGGGCATCCATCATCTTGAAGAGTGATGAAATTCTTCTTCCATTTCGAGAGGTTCAAAACCATTCACAGAGTCTATGAGTCTATGAAATCCGCATTAGTTTTTCTCACTTTGTCATGACTATGCTAATGAGAGCCGTTAAGTCACGTAGTCAGTTAGTAGCTAACAAAATGTGAATCAGGTCAGTTCATCAAGAAGAGACCAAATCCAAAAAGAAAACCACAAAAAAGCAAACTTCCTTGGAGCCAATCAGGGGGAATGTGCGAATTTTATTTCGCTGGAAAACCGCATGATGCACCATTCGTTATCCGTTTTGTAGTTGGAATTCCCTAGATCCTAAATATAGCAATGGAATTTAAATACTCACATGGGATAGCTGTTGCCGGCTGTGGGGCAGAATAGCTGATGAAAGCGCTTGATGCATGGCACACCCTTTATCACATCACCTCTGACATCCAGACCCAGAGCCACCGACAGGGCCGTCCACCAGATCTGAACGAGTGTTTAAAAGAGAATTTTAAGTTTAAGTATTTAAGCATTGGAGGGTACTGTACATTAAAGATTGAAGGAGAGGACCATAACAAAAATGATGGCCGGTGTGTGAAAATGACTCAAGTAAGTCATAAACATAAAAAATATAATTTCAGCTTGATCCCGGGGGGGATATCTGAAAGCCGAGATCTTGGCAGAACGGAGGAGTTGGCTTCTCGCTCTCTCCATTCGTCGTCACACCTCTTAATGAAACGAACTCGCACGACCTTCGTGCACGCAAAAAACAAAACAACAAAAACAACAAAAACAACAAAAAATAAATAAAGTAAAAACAGAAAATCGTCAAAGTTATTTCCGCAAATGAGCAATCTCGATCGATATCGAAACGAATTTAGAACCTGAGATGGAATTAAAGTGAGCGCGTGCCTGCCTGCCCAATAAGAGTCCAAGTGTTGGGGCACTTACCGGAATCTGTAGGAACGATCCGTTGTTGAGCTTCGGATAGGAGAAGAGCGGCACCACCGGCACCGTGCCGTTCTTCAAGTAGATTGGTCCCTGGATGGGTGTCACAGTGGGCATCTGATTGCTATTCGCCTTTGCTGTGAATGGAATGTAAATGGCAATTGGTTATTCGGGTGATTCATGGCAAGGACAGGGACAGTGTCGTTGTCACTGCATTAATCAGTGATCGCTCTCGGTTAAACCCCAAAAGTTGTTGGAGTTGCAAGTGCATTGCCAGTGCCTGCAGTCTGCATATAAATGGGAGTTGCAGTTGACACATGCGAGTATAAATTTCATGTCTGTCTGGCATTTGTAATGCCCTCCCAGATCCGGATCTGGGCCATGCCAAAAAAAAACTTTCCCTTTTGCTGCACACAGGATGCAAAACGAGTTGAAAGCGGGAGCCAAGGAAAGGAGATTGCACTGGGCCCAAGAAGCGTTAACTATTTGAATCATTTGCCCTAGATTCTGGGGCAGCTTGTGATGAAATAGAACCAGCATATCTGAGAGCTGACATCTCTTGTGGTGAAACACAAATCTGCTGCGAGTACTCCAAAGACAAAAACCCCACGAAAAAAAACCAAACAGAAAACTTGTATATGACTTTGTTGTATCTTGTGGATGGCTGTGGCTGGCTTGCGTGTGCACACGTCTTTTCATATGGAGAGCTGGTTCATGAGCGACTTCTTCTTGCATAATAGCAGCCCCGTAACCGAGTTGAGTACTTGAGGTCTCTGGCAGGCAGGCAGGCAGGTTGCTCGCTGGCTGGCTGGCTAATGCCTCAACGAGGCAGAGTTGAAGTTGGATTTTTGGCTACAACAAAGAGGCGCCACAAAAGTGAAACATCTTTAAAATGTAAAGCGCTGACAGTTTTTTTGTGTGTGCGGACAACAAGAGCAGTGCGTACTTCAACTAACAACAGACAGACAGTTAGACAGATGGATGGATGGATGGATGGATGGACCTATGGATACACCCAAAACTTAGATACCAAAACCTCGGGGAATTTGTGGCATTAATCGTGCTGCGTGTTAGTCCGAAATGCGCTTATAAAACTCAAACACTGACCATTACTGTCTTGAGAATTGGTGACCTTGCCTATCGGTTTGTAGACCTTTGACCTTGTCGCTTGTTTACCCCCTCGTTGGTGGCTGTTGTTGCTGTTGCTGCTCCCACAAATGTGCAGAAGTTGCTCCCAATTGGAAAGATACACACAACAAATAATACAAGTAGCAGGCAAACAACAACTAACAGTGCGAGTGACATGACTTCGTCTCTGAATCGTGTGCAGACGTGGGACTCGACTTGACTCCTCTCCGCTTATCGGATCTACATGCCCCCATTAAAAATTATACAATAAACATTTGTTTCTTTTATTTGCTAATTGTTCAGTTCAGGAAATGCTCGATATGGAATGTCTGAGCAAACACTTTCGGGGTTTCCTTCGTTTCGTTCAAATGAGGAAGTACATCTTGGGGGATTTTGACTCATACGTAGGAGATAGCTCTGGAAACGCTTTGGTAAAGAATACTTTCTGAGGGAACTCTGCCTCAAGCACTTCTAGGACTGAAAGACGGAAATGTTTCTGGTGCAACTTCCCTAAGACACTGAAAGAAACCCTCAAAGAATGCTCCTTTGAGCTGTGGTTTCTGTACAACCAATTTGAGGCTTTAGCTTATCCCACTCACCTGCCTTCTCCTGCCCCTCGTAGTACTGTCCATCCTCGTCTTCATCCTCCTCATCCTCCTCGTCGCCCTCCTCCACATCATAGTCGAGAACGGCATGCACCTGAGTGCGTGAGCCCTGTCCTGCCTGCACCCGCGTAAAGCCCGGCGCTCTTTCCGGATAGTTTTCGGGCGCTGCCACGCCATAGGTGGACGCAGGCTGTGCCTCAGGCTTCGATTGTCTGGTGCGCGGCTGCTGCTGCTGCGACTGCGGTGCGGGCGGGGGTGGCTGCTGCTGCAGCTGAGGTGCTGGTGGTGCTGCCTGGGGCTGTGCCTGTTGTTGTGGTTGTGGTTGTGGTTGCGGCTGCTGCCTGCTACCGTAGCTGGTAATACTGAAGCTGCCGCTGTTCTTGCTAAATGTGGCACTGGCACTGCCGTGGGCATTGAAGAATTGCTTCTGCTGCTGCCCCGGAAAGCGGCTGTACGAGCCCTCGCCCGGGCCTCGGCCAGTCGAGTGGTGGGTCTGCGTCAGCTGTATGGTGCTCTGGCCGGCGCTGCTCGACCTGGAACTGGTTGAACTCTGATAGGAGACGCTGTTCTCATTGTTGGCCTCCTGCTGCTGTTGCTGTTGTGTCTGCTGCTGGATGTGGTACACAGAGTTACGTGCCGCAGCGGGGCCCGTGGGTGGCAGATAGGCATTATTCTGCTTGCGTCTGCTCTGGTATGGATAGCCTGCGCTTGCCCCTTGTGCTTGTGGCACACTTGTATGCTGCGGTGGCGCATAGGGATTATTCTTAAAGAATTCAGAATCTGTGGGGCCCTGCTGCTGGGGGTGCTGCTGTTGATGGTCCGCCGGAGAGTACAGCAAATTGTTGGTGTTGCTGGCCAGCTGATGTATGGGGTGCAGGGGTGCCAGGGTGACGCCCCAGGGCTGGCCGAGCGCACCGAAAGGCAGTGAGAAATTGGTCAGAGCCATCGCTGGGCTTTAGTTATAAACGCGACACAAAAGACTTAGGCAACGAACTGAAGCTGCCACACGCCTGCCGCCGGCGTTGAATGCGGCAACATCTAGATTTGAAGTGCAGAACAGAACAGCGAAATCCAAGCTGGAAGTAGCCCGCTCTCGAAACTGATTTATGCAAAAATAACAAATCCGTCAGAGCTCCCCACTGCTGCTGCTCCACACAGCTACACACACACACACACGAACACAAAGTAGCGAGTTATGTAGTATACATGTACATATGTAGTTGTAGTTGTGCCAAAGTTGTTGTTTTAATAAGTTAAGTGACGCTTCCAGCCGTAGAGTTTGGCTTTAGCTTTAGCTTTGGGTTCGACTTTGGCTCGGACTACGTGGTCGAACGTTCGATCTCTCGTACTCGTAATCGCACTCGTATGCCGCGGATCTTGTGCTAAAAAAACCATTCACGACAAGCTGACAATCGAGACTGAGCCGTTCTCGCCGTGCGCCTTTAAAAAACTTAATGGGAGGAAAAATGTTTCAGCACCAGCCCAGACTCAATTCAAAATCGAAATCTCAAATATAAAAATATATCTCTGCCTCCGTTGAGACTTCAAAACAGTTGCCTCCTCTGTTACGGCGCTCGAGACTCTTGGCGGCAGTGAGAGGCTTTGCCCAGAGCAGAGCCCCCCGTGCACACACTTTGCTCAGCAAAAGTCTCTCATGTGTTTTTGTTGCTGCTGCTGCTGCTGCTGCTGAATGGCAAATCGAAAAATAAAACAAAACCGGAAAATAGTGGAAGGCAGACATGAACGAAGTGGGAATGCTCTTTGGGTTAATGTTTTGTGTGTGCTAAGAATGTAGAAATATAAAGAGAGCCGAGCACATGGATTAACTGGGAAAATGCATCAATAAATATCCAAATGTTTATGTGAATATTTTCCATTATTTGTAGACTCTAAAGAAGAATCTTTTATATTCTTCAAACATTTTTCCGCTACATTTTGAGTTTCAACAGAAGTTCTGTACATTTTCCCAGGCGTTTTTCTTGCAACTAAAAATCGTTCAGGCTTCATCCGTGACTAATACTTCCCACTAATTAGAATGCTTGTAAGATCTGAAATTTGTGACCTAGGTCAATGCCTGGCTGATGTTTGTTATACATTCCGTAGCCGTTACCGAAAAAACGCATATTAATCACAGTAACCAAAATCGTTGTCTGCGCTGTTTTATATTTTTTCTGTCGAAGGCAATGAAAAGCAAAAGTGGAGGCTTTCAAAACTGGTTGTGTGTGTGAAGAGAGCAACGAGAGTCGAGCGCCGTCCGTTATTACACACACATGAGCTTAAGAGAGTCTTAAGCCCCTCTCTCTCTCTCTCTCTCTCTCTCTAGCGTTCTCTCTGCTCGCCGCCTCTCTTAGTTGTTACAGGGTGGGTGGAATGGGAGGGGGAGCTCTCAGGTATGTCGTTTGTAATGCCGAGTGCAGTGGTGGCGATGAGCCAGGCAAAAATTGACTGGCGATGATGCGCGGCTATGAATGAATACAATAAACTGATGGCTGATGGATAGCCGCGGCTATGACGTAGTCATATCTTGGTGTCTCGTTGGGGTTCACTTTGCATATTAGCACCTCTTAACTGGAGCTCTCCGCCTGTAGACTGTCCGCAGGCGGAAACGGATGCAACAGCCGCTGACAGGTGGTCGGATCTTATCTTTCTCATGAATATGTCAGGGAAATACGCCCTTAAGTGGTTGTGTCTCCTGTTGGCTAATGAATCATTCGTAATGGGAATTATTTGGAAACCTTGTGGGAGTGATGGGAGGAGACTTGCATTTTTAGTAATTGCTCCCATTTCAGGGCCAATCGTGGCACCCTTTCCTTTTTTTTTTATCGCATTCTTACATGCAAATAAGTTACACTTCAAGTGGCAGCACTTGGGGGTTTGGCCAGCAGCTGCCCGCCACCGCTTGAGTGTTGGCCAAGAGACTTGTAGACATAACCATGGCCATGGCTAATAGCAGGCTGGCTGGCCTTTGTTCTATGTGGAGCTGCTGGCTGACCAAGCCCAAAACAAATATGCCACCAGGGATGGAAATTAAGAGTTTTCAGATGAATTAAACTTTCCTACTTTATGGGAGGAATAATGCTCTATGGATTACTTCTTTTATATGAACAATTCCCAATGTTAAATGTATTTTGGATGTGGCTAGACATATTCCAAATAATATTCTAAAGATCAATCTTTAAGGAATGTTTGAAACTATTCCTCCACCTCTTAGCTGTTCTAGAACATAGAGGAGTTCAGTGCCAGTCCCTAGTCATTCCGCTCGCATGTTGCATATGCATTATGAACCTATTTCATAAGACCAGAACAAGTTTACACTCTGCTCATAGTTCAAGTCAGCAAGCGCCAGTTTTTTGCCTTTCCCTTTTCATGCGACACAGAGACATTGAAATTGAAAACTTCTTGGTTGAATTTGTTGGCCACGAAGCATAGCGAACCGAAAAAATCCACTCGACAATCAAATAATTTGACAAGAAATCGAATTGAAACCGAAATGACATTCCTGCTAGCGCCTAGGCCAGGGATTGGAGCCAGGAATTGGACTGTATCGCCTCGGGCCTTCGTCGTCGTCTGTCAAAAGTAAAACAATTTGTAGACCTTATCGAAAGGTGGGCTCTCAAGCGTTGGCCTTAAGTCGGTAACAAAATTTTAACTGCCAATCTTTTGTGCAGCCACAAATAAAATAAAATTCAAGTGTTTGTTGCTGCCTGCCTGCCCGCTGTCATTGTGGAGGGGTTCTCTCGGAAATCTCTCAAATCTCTGCCCCAAGACGAATGACAATCCGCGAGCCAATTGATCGATTCGATCAGCATACAACAACAGCAAAAAAGA
The DNA here is from genome assembly GCF_900245975.1 of Drosophila guanche. NCBI lineage: Eukaryota > Metazoa > Arthropoda > Insecta > Diptera > Drosophilidae > Drosophila > Drosophila guanche. The sequence goes on from NW_022995746.1 coordinate 2,816,693, forward strand.
GCTTTAATTAGAACCAATTTAGAGCGTGGACCAATTTATCAGAAGCATTTCGAAAAGTAGTTGGAGAACCAGTCGAGAGCAACTTCAGCGCTAGATTTCATTAAAATATTATTATTGTTATGGCTAGAAAAGTGAACTGAACTGAACTGAAACACACAGAAATAGCCAAGACAAATCGCCTTTTACGCATTCGTTTTCCTTTGTCAATTGTGTGGCAGTTGGCGGGTGGCTGCTGGCTGCTGGCACTGCTCGAAAGGTGTGGAATGGACCCCAACCCCGGGCTCAGGTTCAAGTGCACATGGCATTCATATACACATACAAATATACATCGTGGATCTGTAACAATATGGAGCACTCAATGCGAGAGTTGAATGTTTTCTGGCTCTTTCGATCCGCCCGCCCTCTGGCGTTACACCTACGAGCAGCAAACGAGTTAATTAATTTGGTTCTTTGCCAAAACAGTTTTCTTTATATAACAATTCATTAATTACCTTTCGATTTCTGGTTTTTACCTTGGGGCAGTGTCATGAACCCGACCGACAACAGCTCGCGGCTCACACCTAATGCCATTAGCTGTGGCGGATCTGGGATTACAATGTTCGATCGAGGAAATAGTTTTATTCCAGCTACAAGTCTTAGTATCTATCGTACTTTGCCTTTGAGGGCACACCTGGTGCCTGGCTCTGGCTGTGACTGTGACTGGGTCCGCTGCCAGCAGCACTTCCTGTCGCGGCCAACGTGTACACCTCATAGTCGCTGATGCTGAAGTTGTAGTCCCCGAAGAGCGTGAGCTGAGCGGCATTGGGGCCGTCATAGGAATGCGGAAGATTCGAATACGAGTCCATGTTTGCATTGCAATTGCTGGAGATGAGCAGATCCGCACCAGCACCGAAAATGGGACCACAACTGCAAGGAACTAAAAGTTATGTAAACATTTTAGGGAATAATCCAATCCCCACTCACTCTGGATGATAGCAGATGGCATAGGGTTTCTTGACAATATCAAACTTCGATGGTTGCTCTCCATTTGAGGGATTCAGCGCATAGAGAAAGGCCCGCTCCGACTGCACGTAGCCACCCTTGCGACTTGTATTGGCCCAAGCGACGTCCGTGTAGCCGCCGCTAATCTCTCCATGTGACCCGAGGCCAATGACCATGCAGTGGGCGACCCCATCGCAGTAGCGATGAAAGGAACTCGAGTCATAGCCATGGGTGGAGGCACGATAGACCAGACGCCACGATTGTTTGGCCACGCCAAACCAGCCATTGAGTACGCTCTGCAGCGGCAGTTTATCGTTGAGAAGGATCTGCGAACCGGGAAACATGTTGACGGCTACGGTGAGGCGTGGCTGCAGCCGCTTGTCGTTCTCCATCATTTTGTTGGCATGCAGGGCGGCATAGCGATAGCGTTCGAGCGACAGCTCCATGGGTACGGCCCCAGTGGGCTCCACTTCCTCGGCAAAGACTTGGCTATCGATCAGCAGCAGTCGCACATGGCCCATGACGCCACTCAAGTGCTGACAGACACGCGCACGCTCCTCCTCAGTCCAATGTGCAGTGGGTTGGGTGACGCCCGCCTGGTACTTGGCCCAGGCCAAAACGCAGCGCCAAACTTCCTCCTCCTCCAGGCAAAACTGCAAAGGAGATTAGGTTAATTTTTGATGGACATTTTTGCTACTCTGCTGCCATACATAGTCGGAGGAGATGATCTTGATAATGGCCTCCTTGGCGAGCGTTAGGAATGCATTTGTTTTGACGCACTCCCCGGCATTCTCCCCTATAAAGATGATGCAGCGCTCCATGAAGGTAGCCGCGCACTTGGCACCTGCAACAAAAACCAACAAAAGATTACTCCAAAATCAGGATTCAACCCTTTTACCTGAAGGCAGCTCCCAATTGAAATGTTCGGGTTTAAAGAAAAGATATCCATTTATTTAGTTTTCATTCGTTTTGAGGCTTCAGCTTTACAGTCATGATTACAACTTATGGTTACGGCGTGCATCTATCGGGAGGAAAGGTAATCCAATCTACGCCACTAATCCTTGGACGGGCTCACGTTCTGTATCAGCGTGATGTTGTCCCCTTTTAGCATAATGCGGCCCAGACTCTTGCGTTGGCGCGTCTTCACGTACACTTCTTCGGCATCGTCCAGAACCAGATTCATGTACTCGTCGAAGCCAACAATGTGGCCCTCGATGCGCAGCGAAATGTTTTCGTACAGCCAGACTTGCACGCGCGAGCGATTCTGCAGGTAACGGAAGATCAGGTTGATGGGCTGCACCATCACCTTTTGCACCTTGGGATTGCTTTTGAAGGACATTTTGGCTACTTTAAATCGCTTTTAATTAAAATTGAAAATAATTTCGTTTTTCGCTTTTTTTGCCGGCGTCTGTAAAGGAGTGTGACCGCAGACCCTCGGAAATATACCGAAATATACCCTTGCACTTTTCATACTGTGAACATACCGAAATCAAAAATCATTTTTCTCGATTTTGATATTCTGCTTAACAGCTTCTGCTTTCTCAGCACTATAACTATAGTATTTTCCGATTGATGCACCAATTCTCCACAAGATTGGCTAGTTTTCACGACTTCCTTTATTTGGAGTGTTTACAAAACTTATCAATATATCGAAATTGCATTTTTTTCTTTTCTTTTGCATGCCACAAAACGGAACTATGTTATTCCGCTGTTAAGTGAATATTTCGCGTCTAGCAGCACTTAATTATTATCGAGTGGCTGACTATATCGATGCATATGTGAGATCGATACTTAACAGCGACATCGGTAGTCCACTTTAGCTGTAACACGAGCATAAGTTGTTTTCGCAATTTTTTTGTTAAGTTTCTATATAAAAAACTCATAAAATGGCCATGGATAGTGCGAAGAGGGGCGAGATCATGGAACTCGCGAAGCAACAAATTGCCGTAGCCAATGCCCAAGAGATGCTCTCCAAAATGACGCAAAGGTGCTTCAAGAAGTGTGTCGGCAAGCCCGGCTACTCGCTGGATTCCTCAGAACAGGCAAGAATGGAATAATATAGGAATACGTGCAAGCCATAATTGTGATTATCACCAAACTTTGTTTAAACAGAAATGCATATCAATGTGCATGGACCGGTTTATGGACTCGTGGGACCTCATCTCGCGTGCGTACGACCAGAGAATACAGCGCCAGCAACATAACCAATAGACACACACAGTAAACCCTGCATTTGTGGCAGACACATCAGCTACCTATTGATTAGTTGTTACATTCACATTTTAAATGCAATAAACAAAAACATGCATTACATGTGTTACGTGATTTCGATAGCACAACGTGCACCACACCGATTGGCAGCGCATTTTGCGCGTAACAGACACTTTTTCTGCTGTTATCTCAGCTTGCCGATGTTTCCCCGCGATATTTGAAATTTGTTATGCCTACCTGCTTTCTCATGGATATCCATTACTGCGGTCAGAAAGGTGCACGCATTGTCCACGGAGAGTGTGGAGATGACATGATCCTCGCAAGCGGTGCGCAATTCCACGACGCCCATGTCTTGGGCCATCATCATCATTTGAAAGACCTGCGAGTCCTGCAGCACCAACTGTATCAGGGAAATATGTGTTTATATATGTGATAATAGTAATGTATTTCCACCGTTTACCTTTGCTGTGTAGACATACAATATAAATTGACGGAAAAGATCTGGATTAACGTGTGGCAGACGTATAGTTGTGGGCGCGGAGGCACCTGGAGCGGCCGGCGACACGGTGCAGCCGGGAATGCGGCACACCTCGCCGCGCTTGGCCGTCTTGAAGCTCTTGCAGCTGCAATCAATGAATGAAAATCGCAAAGTCAATTAATTGTCTTCCCCTACCCCCCCTTTGTTGCATGCCTGGCGTGCCAGCACGCACCTTGTAAGGTGCCTCAGAATGGCAATCATCAAGCACTCACCGGGCCATCAGCATCAGCCTGTGGGCATAGATGATGCGCTCATCTCGACCGCAGATGAAAACCAGATCGGCGCTATCCTGGTCCTCGGAGAGGCGCTGCAAGTCATCGATTAGCTGTGGCAGGCTCATAATTGTCTTTGTAAATATTTTCTAAGTGAATTCCAAAAATTTGTTAATCACGTGTTCACATTTCTCCCCTCGGATCTTTGCTTTTTGCCAATGTTTTGTTTATGTTTTCACTTGCGTTCAGATTCTCTTTGTTGGCCAACACAAGAGGGCCGCCAGAACCGGTTACTGCCTGAAAATTCTTTCCAAACAAAGCATAAATTGCTCTAAGAAAAATAGAGTCGAGAATTACAAGTCTTTAATTTTGTTGGGCTTATCATGGAACAATTTATGAAGTTAAGAACTTTATGTATACTTTTTATAAGTCACTTTTAACACAATTAAATATAGAAACTCCGCTTGGTGTGTGCGCGTCGCGTCGTTCTCGCGCTGGCGTTGAAAAAGAGAATCCAGCGAAAGAACAACCTGACGATCCCTGCTTCACCTGAGCAGGTAAACGGAATTGAATTTGGTTTGTTTTGCTGTGCTTCTCTCTCGCATCCGCTGCGCTCTCTTTTGGGATGCTTCATTAACCCCAACCCTACCATTCTGGATTATTATTAGCCAACATAAAAGTCAAATCTACAATTTCTGATTTATTTATTGGAGGAACATTTGAAATTGTATTTGCCACGGTATATTTGGTTGGGTAGGGTCACACATAAAATACTGCTGGCCAGTGGAAGAGGCGAAGTGTGTAGTACCAGAAACGGACGCGGGCGTTGAACAGGCGCCACTAAATCATTTTAATCTGGTTTTGGCCTCAAAGTGATGGCATACTTTTAAGGATAAATTCCGATCAGGATCACAGGATTCAGATAAGTAATTGTTCCATTACAATTCAACTTTTCCACTGTAAAGGACTGAAACTCTGCCAGTAAATAAAAACTCCCAGCGATATGTAATATTTTGCATAATTTATCATTTTTTATTTGTTTTCTGTTTTTTGTTTTCTTTACATATGTAATAATCTGTTTGTTTGTGTGTGTGTTCGTGTGTGTGTGTGTGTGTGGTTGTTTATTTGTTTCTGCACTACTTAATATGAAACGTTGAAGTCAAATGTTGTTCATTATGTTCATTAACTGTTTAATTTGATTAAACTTTATTTGCCCTTGTTGTAGTGTGTGCAATTGTTGTTTCGTGTTGCGGCTCCCCTCTGCACTTCCGTACCGCCCCCTCCCACCCCAATATTCTCACTACATTTTCTATCGTTTATTTGCTCCACAATTTGTACATTTTATTTCTGCGTTTCTGCATTTCTATGCCTCTGAATCGTCTTCGGGACACACACAAGTATATATAATAATCATTATATATCCAATATATATTTGCATGTGTGTTGACAAGACGCGGATTTGTTGCTGCTGCTGCATTTTCTTTTAATATAAACTTATACCATTATTTTGTAATTATTTTTAACAATATCAAGTCGTTTCTTTTTAAAGCAGGGCAAAGATTTCTTTTTTTTTTTTTGGGCATCGCACTTTTTTTTTTGTTTTTTTTTTAATATATAATATGTCGTCGTATATAAACACTCGGGTTATGTAAAATTTGTCAATATATTTTACTCGTTTAATTATAAAAATGATTGTTTGTTTTTGTTTTGTTTTTGTCTTTGGGTTGCTAGCAAAAATGATACAAAAAATCTGTTTGTTGGGTTTTGCTCATTTGTTTCATCGTTTGTGTTTTGTTCTCAACTGTTTTCATCGCTTGTAAAATTTGGCCATAAATACGAAATTTGCTGAAAACCGTTTTGACGCTTTTGATTAACCATTTTATCCTCCTCTCCATTCTATTCTGTTCTATGATTTATGAAATTTATTATGGTTCTGTTCTGTTTTTTGTTTGGGGAAAAAATTAAACTCAGAATTGAAAACGAATTCATTTACAATAATTTGTATATATATTTTTGTCGTTTTTTATTTCTTGCATAGCAATTGTAATTGTTTTTATTTTTTTGTTGCATATAATTTATATAACTTTTTTCTTTAGTTCTTTTAAAATATGCATAACAGTTTTTGTTTTTCGTTTTTGTCGCTTAATTCCTCACAATTGAAATCGTTATTCATAAATGTAAGATTTACGCTTTAAATGTTTCGTTTTTTATGGGTTTTAATGTTATACAATTTTACACAATTTTTAGCTTAAAGTCTAGACAAATTTTGGTTTGAATTTGTTTTGTTGAATATTTGTTGCTTTCTTTGTAATGTTTTTTATATTTTAAAATTTAGAAATAGAACGAAATGTTTTCTTTTAGAAAGTTCAACACACACACAGGCATAAATAATTTATGAAATATGTTTATGTGTTTTTTATATAACAAAAGTTTATAGATTTTTGAAATCTCTGCGCTTTTTCGCTTGGCTCTTGGCTTGGGTTCGGGTTTGGGTTTTGTTTTGTTTCGTTTATTTCCAGTTGGTTATCATCATCCAGACGAATATCTTCATAGTACATCATATCTACGTGTTTCTCACAAAGTGTTTTGTGTTGGCAACTGAAATCCATCATCGTATCATCGAAAGAAAATAATATATACAAAAAACAGAAGGAGTAGAAGTAGAGAAAAAGGGTCGCGGGCCTTAACATCTAGTTAGCAAATGGTATTACGATCTAGGAAACTAAATGCCTACAGAGCAAAGCTACAGCTTACAAGGTATACAATCGAAGATGAACAGAACAAGAGACTATACTCGTATGTAGTTAAAGATCTACTCGTACTCGATTTAGAACTAGAAGCTACAATAAATATTAATCTTTATGTGTATGCGTATGTGGTTTTTGTTTGTATATGTTTATGCTTCTTACTAATCCATAGAATCGAATAATTCTGCGCAGATCTCTAACGTTATCATATATCATAAGTAGATAATTATTTATATTCTGTATGGTATAAAGTTTAACGCGGCAACTTTATCTGTTTCGTATTTATAAAGTATTTTTGTTTTTTGTTTAAGATTTATATTAGAATTGTTTAGCATTTCTTTTACTTTTTCTTTTGTGGTGGGTTCATTTTGTGTGTAATTCTGCTCTACCTCTAACGCTCTCTCTCTCTCTCTCTCTCTCTTTGTCGCTGTCTGTCAAACTTAAAGTTAGAATTAAACTAAATATAATTACAATGGTGTCCAGATGGTTTATCCTTCCACCTATAAGAACCAGCTGCCTTCTGTTTGTCTGAAAAGTAGTTTTCTTTTTCCTAAATTTTGTCTTCGAAGCTTCGCTTTGAATATCATATTTTGTTGTTGTTGTTGTTGTCTTGCAGAGCTTACAAAATTATACAAAAAAAAGATCTAAATTAAGTTTAAAAAGTAAAAGTATAAATATACATATATAGTTTGTATAAACACACGGATAAATTGGTCTCAATGTTTAGGGTTTTTGTTGAACAATATACACAAAAATGATTTTTGTATTGTTTTTATTTAAAGCTTTGGTTTCAATCATAATTTCTGCAAGCAAAGTCAAGAGAATTTCGAAATATCTTTAGAGGGGAAGTCAAACGAATTTAGTTTGTTTTTTGTTTTGTTTTTGTTGAGATCAAATCAAGCTAGGTAAAAGCGTAAAAAGTTATAAAACATTTAGAAATTTAGAATAAAACAATTCATTTGGTTTTTGTACTACTGTTGGACGATACGTTTTCTGCTGAGCAAATCCAAGGAAAATAAAAAGATAAATGATTAATGAACATAATTCTTGATAATTCACTTTGACTTTTATAAACCTAGCCTAAAGCGTCGGTGAAAAACATATCGTGCGACAGCAGCTTGAGGTTCTCTTCATGCCATAGAGTCCAAGGATCGTGTGTAAAAACTCTGTAGTCTAAAAAAAACTAAATGGAAACTGTTATGAGAAGAGACTCCATTCCGAATGGAGTTGTGGAGCTTCCAAAATGTTTTCACAGATATTCCCAAAGTGTCATCTGTGGGATACCCCCAGAAAAGGTGTGGGGCAATGTGCGTGTCTAGGCTTTGAGCTTGAATTTGTTTTGTGGACTCTGGTTTCCCATAGCAGAATTTATGTGGGATAGATTTTACTGTGTGCTTGTGTGTGTCGCTTTATCCTTTGTTGGGGCAGGGACTGAGTGTGGAAGGATGTGTTGCCTAGGCTATTTCCGTTTTGATTTGTATCTCGCAGCTGGTTGTGGTGGCTGTTATGATGGGTAAAGCACCCAGGGATGGTGGCGTCTGCTTCTTGCTCGCCTTGGTGGCCATCGGTGGTGGATGAGGCTGAGCTGGAGCAGGTGCTGTGGCTGGTGCTGTCGCTGGGAGGGGGATGTTGGCTTGAGGCGCCGCTGCCTCGTCTTCATCTGATGCAGAGGCAGAGGCAGACCCCGATCCTTTGCTGAAGCATCGTTGGCGTTGTCTTTGCTGCTGCTGCTGCTGCTGCCGCTGGCGCTGTTGCAATGGCATTTCATCGTCCGAGGAATCCTCTTCATCCTGTGGCCGCTCATCCTCCGCCTCTTCCTCCTCCTGACTCTCAGCTTGCTCCGGCTCCGGCTCCGGCTCCTGCTCCTCCTCGTTGTGATTGTTGTTCATCTTGGCCAGGGCATGGCAGGCGGACATTTGTGCCTTCTTCATCGATGACTCGTCGCTGCTGTTGCTGCTGTCGAACAACTGTCCCGCAGTTGCCGCCGAATCGGGGCTAATGGGCGTCGTGGCTGTGGGTGGCGTGGCCAGAGCACTGCTATGCGGCGCCTGCACCTGCTCCTCCTCCTCCTCCTCTTCTTCCTCCTGCTCCTCCTCCTCCATGTCCTCCTCCTCGTCACTGGAGGCAGACTCTTGACTGGGAGCAGGACTCTTGGCACTGCCATTTATCTTGATCTCTCCATTCGCCTTCTCCTCCGCCACTTGCTCTGGCTGCAACTTTGCTCTTTTGGTGGCAGGCTCCTCCGTCTCGGCCTCCGCCTCCTCTTCGGGCTCTGCTCCGCAGCAATTGAGGGGCGGGGGACTCCGTCGGAGGCCATTGGCCAGCGGCTTCATCAGCTGCTGCTGCTGCTCCTGCTGGTTATTGTTGTTGGCCCGATCCTCCTCCTCCTGCTCCTGCTCCTGCTCCTGCTCCTCCTCCAGATCCTCATCCTCCCCGGCATCGAGCTGCTCCTCCCGCAGCTGCGTCTGCTGCTTGAATGGCACCACCCGCCTCAGCTCCACCTTGCAGTCGAGATCCTCGAACTGCCGGCGATAGCGCTGCAATTGTTCCGTCAGATCTGCTATGTGGGCATCCTGCTTGTGCAGCAAATCGCTCTGCTGCATGCTGTTGTAGCGGAACTGCTGGTTCTCCTGCAGCAGTCGCTGCAGCAGCTGCAGCACCCGCTCCCGATCCCTGGGACGCGTCTCGCGCAGACACTCCACTGCCTGCTCCCAGGGCGGCAGCATGGCGCTGCTGTCGGGCTCTCCGTTCAAGCTGTCATCGTCCGTGTCCGTGGACAGCTCGAATTCACTGCCCAAATGGGGTTTGCCATTCTGCAAATGGACACCTGCTGCTCCTGCTGCAAGTTGCTGCTGCTGGCGCGAGTGGTGCAACGTCTGATGGTGGTGCTGCTGCTGCTGCTGCTGCTGCTGCTTTGTGGCCTGCTGCTGGTGTGGAGAGCTAACCACATTCGAGGAGTGTGTGCTCAGATTGAGGCCCGCACTGGAAGACTGCGTGGGTGAGCTGCCACCTGTAAGCGAAGTAAATGTTAATAAACAAAGGGTAAATACTTAATTCGGCTTTTGTGGTCCTACCCATTGCACCCGCCTTGTAGTAGACACCGCCCATGTGATGTCCTAGCGCCGCATAGTGATGATTGTGCTGTAGATTGTGATGTGGCAACGAGGGAAGTGGTGGTGGCGGCTCCGCTGGCTGGCTCATCAGATTCTTGTTGATCCGAATGCGACTTGGTTCGTTGGCGTTGCAGTTTCCACTCGTGACTGAAATGGAACTGGAGCTGGGCAACAGTTTTGCATGCTGATTGACGGTGGCAATTATGTGCTGCTGTTGGGTGTGTGGATGCTGATGCTGATGCTGCTGCTGCTGCTGCTGTTGGGTGTGTGGTTGCTGCTGCTGCTGCTGTGGCTGTGGCTGCTGCTTCAGTGGCACGGGTGATGTCGAAGAGGTAATCTCATTGCTGCCCGCGGAGAACTCCTCCGGACTGCGTGGCAAGGGCACATGTCTGCTGGCTGCTGCTGGCTGTGGATGTGTTGCGGGTGCTGCGGCTGCCGTTGCTGCTGTTGGGGCCTGGGGCCTGGGGGAGTTGCTGCCACTGGAGGAGCTACGCGGTGGCTCCACCGCATGCAAAGTTTCGCCCGCCGGCGGTGTTGTGGGCGTGGGTGTGTTGTCGTCTCGCTCCTGCTTGATGTGCAGATGCAGCTCCTTCTCCCGCACCCTCTGCCGCTCCATTTCCCGCTCCATACGCTCGCGCTCCCTCTCCCTGTCCCTGTCCTTGTCGCGCTCCTTGGAGAGTATGCTCTTGCGCGGTGCCAGCGCCACATTGGGCTGGTATGTGCGCTCCGCGTACCGCTTGTCCGTGCTGCGGACCACACGCTCGGGATTCTGCAGCTCCGGCGGCTCCTGGCAGGCGTAGGGCAGCGAGGAGAGCGTCGCATTGTAGGCGTGCAGGAAGGCCTTCGTGGTGGTGGGTCCCCACGGGCGGAACGCGGACGAGGAGTTCATCGGCTGGTGGGGATGTGGCGGCTGATGCGGATGCGGATGCGGATGCGGCGGCGGTGGCTGCGGCTGCCCCACCAGCACTGCCCCACGTGGGTGCTGCTGCTGCTGCTGGTGATGCTGTTGCTGCTGCTGCTGCTGCTGCTGGTGTTGCTCTCGTTCCCGCTGCTGCTGCTGTTGCACACAATGGGCGTACATTATTTGGTAGTGATACGCATCCAAGGCGGGCGCTCCACCCGCTCCAGCGGCACCCTTTAGCATCTTCTTGCCTGGAATGTCCAACTGTGGATGCGCCTTGAGGGACACCTGATGGGCATGGGCAGCCACAAGCGGCACAACCACTGGTGCACCCACCAGGCCATGTGGCGCCCCCAGGCCAAGCGGCACCAGCAGCGAGGCATCATCCATGAGCATTTCCGCCTGAAAAGAGGCAAAAAAATGGTTAGAAAATTGATCGGCCATAAAAATAGAAAGATAGAAAGAAAGGAAGAAAGAAAGAAGCTGGCTCGGAAAACCAGTAGCGATCATTAATTTGAATTGCGGGCCAGAGCCCAAACCCCAAACCCCAAACCCCAAACCCCGCCACAGACTATCGACCATCCGCGATGGCTAATTATAAGCAAACCGAGGCGCAGACCGATCCTCGCCAGACTACCAGAGGGAACAGGAGGAACGACGACAACGCGCCCCGGGGCTATGGCGCCAATTGTCATTGAGACTGGGGGGGGGTGGGGGGACTTCGACTGGGTGCTCCTGCTGCTCATTTTGCATTATCATCATGGAGTAGGGTAAAGCCGGTTATTTCGCTGCGTGTTTGTGTAGCTGTTAAAATGATTGGCACCGCGTCCAATTATGGACAAGGCGAGCCCGAACCCGAACCCGAACCCGAACCACGAGACAGCGTACCTCAGACGCGCCAGAGCCATAAAGTGATTTTTGAATGGAGGCGGCGCCATTATCCATTACCCCATCGTCCGCGTACTCCGCTTGGACATGGACTTGCAGCTACCAGAAGGTGTCACTGCGGCAGTTAAGCAAATGGCCAAAAGCAAACGACTGGCGATGATCGCAAACATGTCTGCGGGATTTGGCCCCCGACAGTTGGAAGGAATGCGTTGGAGAGTTCTCTCTCAAAAGGAGGGGGACCGAGAGCTGAATGATGATGATGGGTAGCCGCGCTTACAGCTCCAAATCGTGTCAACAGCAGCAGCTCTCAAAGCTGACTCTCATTACAATAATCATGGGTTCGGCAGGTACTGTGGAGCAGATGGACTTTTGGCGGTTAGAATTCATGGAAGCTAGAAGAGGTGGCCCGATTCTTTATGTGTTCACAGATAGCCCCAATTTAATGTGAGAGATCCCAGATATCAGTTGACTCTGCTCCTTTGCTCTGTTCTGCTTGCACGCCATAAAGTATGCAACATAAATTTAACCATCGAATAGAACCACAGAACAACACACAAGTGGAGCTCTTTTGTTTGTTTGGTTTGGTTTCTTTTTTAATGCTACTCTGAAACAGCAGCATGAAATTCATTCGGGCCATAACTCTGGACTTGGTCAGTGCGCACATTTGGGTAAACAAGTTGGCCCCAAAACGCTGCTGGAAAAACGCTAAAGCCAAGGAGAGAAAAAAAGGGGAACAAAAGGAATTGTGGCCCGTGGAGAGAGAGAGAGAGAGAGAGAGAGAGAGGGAGAGAGATTAAGCAGCGCAGACAAGCCGCAAGCCCACTGGCGACAAGCAAAATATAACAACAAAATACTGCTACTAAAACTAAGACTAGAGAAAAATGGAAAAAAAAACAAACTAAGTAGATCTAGACGGAGCGATAAGAAAACTGGAAGCCAGGCACACATAGTACACCCCGCGTGGCCTCGTATTCTCCTCTACATGGTCGAGGCACACAAATGAACCATTAAACAGCAAAATCATAAAAATCAAGAGCCATAAAGAAGTCGTCGAAGGAGCGCCAGGCCAGCCTCGCCACAAAACGCAGCAGGAGATGCCCCGAGTCGTCGCCAGTTGCAAGTTGCAAGTTGCCAGTTGCCAGTTAGCTGCCTGCTGCAACATTTGAGAGTTTGCTTCCAAGAGTTGCGTTAACTGTAAGCAGATGGCAGCCAGCGATAGATGACGAGGCAGTGCAGCAAGAGGAGGAGGAGACAGAGCTGCCTCGAGTCTCGAGTCTCGAGTCTCCCCATGCTGGCGCACGCGTCGTCGCTGACGGTGCAATGACAAATTGCACTATTGGACGCGGAGGAGGCGGCTGGGAATCAGTGGCTCGGGTGGAGGATCTAGAGTAGCGGCATGGCCGCCTGCCTCTGGGCCAAGTGAGGGTGCAAGATGCGCGGCTACGGCCCGCTGGAGTATACATATCGACGAGGCTAGTGCTTAAGTCCAAGGTCTTTTGCCATAACTCAGCGCCAAAGATGATGTGCAGTCTACGAAGGGAGAGGCGCTGCAGCAGAAAAATGAGCGACGAATGCCGATCCAAAGCGAAGAGTGAGTACTCTTTCGGGTGATGAAATCTACACAGAAAACAGAAAACTTTGATGCAGCTCAACCTTCTCATATCTAAAATGCCCAAGTAAATGTTAGGGTAAAAATATAAAAATCTCTCAAAATAATTGCACCCAAGTGCAGCCGGTTGCTGTCGCTGCTGCAGCTCAATCCCAGTGTGGAGAGGGAAGGGTGAGAGAGAGAGAGGGGGAGCCATGGCAGCGACATGACTTTGCTTGACGATAAGATCATGGCAAATATTGACGACGACCGAGACGGACATGGACATGGAGATGGAGATGGAGATGGAGATGGCGATGCCGATGACGATGGAGAAGGCGAACGGCAATGGCAACGGCAACGGCGTTGACAATGAAGTCCGACAGAGTCATGTATGGGTGCAACAACAACATGCAACATGCAACACAGCGGCAACTACTTGCGCCCCATTGATTTAGACTGGCAATTATGCAGCCAAAGATCGTCGGAGTTGTCCTGTTGCTGCTGCTGCATGTTCGGCAATTGATGAGGCTGAGGATGTGGCACTGGCACTGGCAGTGGCGTCCATGTGGAAATGGAGCAGCGACCCATATGCAACTTTAGCGGCGAATGAACACCGACATCGTCGGTCGTCGGTCGTCGGTCGCAGCTTCAGCTTCATCTGCATTTCTTGGCGTCATCTTGTGGTACCCTTTAAAACGGGGTATGATGGGTGTGAGATAAAGTTTGGCAACACTGCAGGCATAGAGTAAGGATCCGTTTCTTTTCTTGACACTTATTTTGAAGAAGAAGCTCATAAATTTTCACCTGAAATATTATTGCTTTGCATCTTATTGGGCATATAAAGATGCAACCCCTTCCAGCCAGCATTCCTCTTCTTTTTTTTTGTTTTACTCTTTGTTGTAGTCGCTGTCTGTGTCTGGCGCGGGCCGTAAACTTGTTTGCCCCCACCGAATCGGTATCGACATTGCACTCCCGTTCCCCTTTCCCCTTTCAGACGACGACATTTTAAAATTTTCAATTCGTGTTGTTGTCTGCACAAGGAAGAGAGAGACAGAGAGGAGCGGCAAAGACAGCGCCAAAAACAGCAACAAAGTAGTACCCAAGTCTTGGCGAAAGAAACAACAACAAAAAAACAGAGCCAACTATTGTCAAGAGCCTCGAAGCATGACCATGACATACCCAGGCATCTCTTGGCCAAGTCTTTGGGACTCTACTCCTACTGCAGCTCCAGCATTTTAGCAGCAATGCAGTCAGACAGTCGGAGACGGCGGATTATTTGAAAGAGTTGCTCAACTTTTTTTGTTTTGATCTTCTTTTTGTTTTGTTTTTCTTTGAATTAAAGTGCATCTCGAGGTGGTTGGGAGCCTCTCGACAGCAGTAATACCTTGTACTTGAAGGGTTCTCATGGTGGACCATAGATTAAAAGTGTATCTGTTAGTTTTTTCGGTTAAAGTAGTTGGTCTGAGAAACATGGCAACCAATGTGTAGCAACACCAAGAGCTTCATTCGTTACCTGTCGGAGATTATGTAAATGTAGGGCATTAAAAGCTGTCGAGTCAAGCATCAAAATGAATGGCAATAAGCAAATAAAAGCAAAAACAAATCATCTACGCAGCAACGTAAGGTCCCGTTAATTATTTGTTATGCTTTACACTAGGGTGCGAATGTGCATAGAGAGTGCTTGGGGCCGGAGCGCGAGAGTGTGAGTTGTTATTGTTGCAGAGAGAGAGCGATCGAAATAAGTGCGGAGAGAGACGCGAGCATGCTGCTGGAGATATGTGTGCATGTATGTTCTGTGCATTGTGCGTACGGGAGAGAGTATTAGCACGATTGAAAGAAGAAGAGAACCATAAATTGCGACTCAATAAATGCATCGTATACATTGCATCTCTTATCGGGCTGGTTTTGATGTGTACAAACATACAAACATTTGCATGTGGAATCGAATAAGTAGAAGCTGCTGGCTCTCTCCCATTAATACATATTCATATTTCTTTTTATTTCTCTCTTAAAGTAATGCACCTGATTTTGCATTTGACACACCCTCCTCTTTCCACACTTTTGCAGACTCTTTCGTTCCTCTGCCATCTCCATGTAAAATCTTCAAAGTTAATGACTAATTTAATTAAATAGCATAATACTAGTAATCATCATCAGCGCAGCACTGAAAAACAGTAAAAACTGAGATGGAAATGCAAAAAGAAATAAAAATAAATTGAACAAAAAAAGTGGGCAGGAAAAATGTGCATTTAGAAAAATATTTAAATCAACTTTAATGAAGTCGAAAACAAATTCCAACGCTAGTGTCCGCTCTGTTGAATTTTCATTCGCTTTTCTTTTGCTTTTCTTTTTTTTTCCATAATTAATGAGGAAAAGGAACGAAATTCCGAATCGAAACACAACACATAAATGAAACTAAAACTGCGCGTAAAATAAATAAATAAAAAAAACCAAAGGTCTTGACTACTAATTCATGTTGGGGGTCGCTTCTTTAACAGGGGAATTAGTGTTGCGCGTTGCACGTTGCATGAGGCTGGGAGCGGCTCTAAGACTAAATATTTCCATGCTTTAAGCTCTGGGGCAGGCACTACTCTGCAATTTCTCTGTCCAATTAGCGTGCGACGTTTTGAGTGATGGCACAAAGTCAGACAATGCGCAGGCGCAACAGCCACAGCCACAGCAGCAGCCTCTAGAACGTATTCCGCCTCCTCCCCCCAGTTGGATGCTAATGTTATGCAGAGAGAGAGATGGATAGATGGAGAAGGGGCACAGCAAATTGCAACATTGCATTGCATTTTTATGACAGCTGCCGTGCAATATTTTTGAAATTTACGAGTGTGGCCGCAGCACAGCCTTTGGCCCAGCTTCTGCTTCTGCTTTGAAGCTTCTGCTCCTCTAATCAAGCACTCCATTGTGGTGCTCCCCATAGTCATTCCCGTACCATGCCATCCCCATCCCCATCCCCATTCCATGCCATTTCTCTCTTCCAGAGAATCAAATTTATTGTCATTAATCATGGGGACCTCTTTAGAGTCGGGTTTTTGGCTTTGACTTTGACTTTGACCATGGTCTTGGGACATGGACAATTTGCTCTATGCTGCACATTGCCATTATCATCGCTGTGGCCCACTCCCAGCCCAGTCCGAGTCGACTCTCCTCTTATTGATCAGCAACATGTTGCCGCAACATGGCAATTAAGGCTGGGCACACTGCTCTGTCCGGTTGGCGGTGGGGCAATACGAGAAGTCAGTTGGCAGGACCATCCTGGGACTGAAATTTATTTGTTTCCAGCCAAGGCTTTATTGTCTGTGCCACCGTAGAGAAGAGGCTGACCCATGATGATGATGATGATGATAGGGTTGCATGCCTATGATATCGGGTTTGTCAGGTAATAATATTCGTGTTAGAGTTAGATATTCGTTTCGTTGCTAACAGCTGCCAATAAAGTGGCTTAAAAATCAAATTTATTTTGCTCTAATTCCTAGCGAAGAAAGAGCATTACAAATTCCACTTCTCTGTACCCGCTGGCGTATCTTTCTCCATTTCGGACTTCCCTCAGCTTTCGTATATGGCAAGATAAATGTTGACTTTGTCAGGTTACCCAAACTGCAACAGCAGCAGATGGAGATGGAGCTGCTGCTTTTCTGCTTCATTATGGGTCATTTGTTTGCTGCATAATTGGCTCGAGCAATTGGCCCACAAAATGTATGATTTGTTTTTTTGTGGGAAAACTGTGAGAAAACGGTAAAGCCGCCCACCAGCCATCCACCCCCTTTTCTATTATTCCTCAACTCTGAGAGGGAACTCCCCCCCAGACTGCTATGAGAAATTTGTTGTTCTTGGGCTAATGAAAATCTCTTCTTTTGGGGCCTGGCACCAAAATCAACATGAGCATGATGTCCCTGCCACGCCCCCAACTGCCCATCAAATGTCGCTTGTGTCGCCACACCCCCTATCGCTGCTCCACCCCCTGTTGCTGTCTTTTTCTGGTGCATGTCATTTAAATTAAAAGGTTTAACCGTAGAAAATGAGAGAAAAGAGTTCTGCCAGAAGCAAGAACTTGTGAAGAGAATCCTAAGACCGCTTGCCTGCACCTTGAAGGCGGCTCCAGTCAGTCAACGTATCAGGAGGAGGTGTTGCAACAGAGCAGGGGGCATGCCTTATATGCATATGCCACAGAGAGAGAGAGAGAGGGGGGGGGCAAATCCTGACAAAGTCAAAAACTTGACTTGGAATATTTAACAGACACTCTAAATACAACTTTGACTGACAGTTAGAAAGGAACAAATAGCAAATAGCGCAGTTAGAAGCTTCTCAAACCTCTTCGCAATGTTTGTAAAACTGTGCGGAAGGTGTTTTTTGTGGCATTTAGTGGTCCATTGTTTTTGGGGGCTACCTACTTGACCTCCGCTATTCCTCCCCCCTCTCGCTACACATTTTTTGTGACAGAGTTTACTGTTAGAATCGAAGGAAACTTTGCACAAAAATGCCATAAAGAAAAGACACAGATTGTAGGAGAGAGGAAGAGATTTATGAAAATGTCTGTTTTCTTTTCTCTTCTTTTCGATTCGATCCGCTTCGCTTCGCTTTGCTTTGCTTCGATTTATTTATTGCCAACATTTCCATCTACCAAAGATGGTCAACCCATGGATCCGTGCAGAGAGAGAGAGAGAGAATGAGAATGAGAGAAGGAGTTGCCACTAAAACTTTATGACCGCCAGCTGATCTCTCCGCTCTAAGAAGCGCAACTTCGACTGCTGGCTGGCTCCTCTCTAAGATCCTCGCATGACATGATGACAGCAATTGAATGATTCGCTGGCCAAATCATGGGGGCTACTCCGGCTACGCTGTCCGTTTATAAGGCGGCTTTAATTAGGAGGCACAGGAGGAGCCACATCTCTCAACAAATTCTCTTTGCTGAAAGCTGCGGGCAAATGGGGTTTGTTGCCCCTTCGTTTTGTCCGGCGTGGCATGGCTTTGGGTGTAATTTTTTGTGTGTTGCTTGTTCGTTTTTTGCGCTTGTCGCCCGCTTCAGCTAGAATTTCGTTTTATGGACCTTGAGATGCGAGAGCGAGAGTTGGAGAAATGTCATTGAACCGAATGGAGTTTTGTTGCGGAATTAAAAAAACCCTCCAGCAACAACATCAGCAGCAGCAGCAGCATGGAAGCATGGGAGGAGCAGTGGAGAGAGTGTGTGGGGGGCAGTGTCGACTCTACAAAAGGCAATGCCAAAAATAAAAAACCCGGAAACATTAGGGAATATCTCTTGTAGGGTAATTTCTTAGAAGTTTCCACTAAAAGTACTGCAATTTTTGTGTATTTCAAGTTTTCTCTGTTTTCATTTTATTTATTTATTTTTATTTTACCTTTCGCTGTGGCGCTAGCTGAAAAAAGCGTACTTATTTTGTGTTTAATTCATTATTAATATGCATACATAAATGTACTTATAAATCTGTACATAAAAGCCTAGCAAATGCCAGAGGAAAGCATTGTGCCAGCGCCCGAAAGTATACAATGCAATTAATATGAGGCCCACAAGCGTGCCAAGGGACAACTCAGAGAACAAACATAACAATGGAGATGAATGGAGAGAGAGAGGGAGAGAGAGAGCTCTTAGGAAATCGCATTTCTTTCATTCATTTTTGCCCAAGAACAATGCCCGTAGGCTTAGGCTTCCACCCCCCCTACCCACTGGTCGTTCGGTCTTAGGCTTACCCTTGAACCGGCTCATGTTCGAGCGTTGCACAAATATCCTTGCATACACACCCATCCAGGATCTCTCGCTGCAGACCCTTGGGGGCAAGCCAACAATTGGAAACTTTTCCTTTTGGATTGGGGGGGGGGGGTTTCCCCCATGGAGAATTTTTTGTTGTCTAATTAAATTTCAGCTCCTGCTGGGGCATGCGGCAGCATCAGCAGCAGTTGCATACAGCATTTAAACAGCAACTCAAGCGTCAGCAGGCCTCTGGCTCCGTGCCACATCCCCCCCTCCCACATCCTTGGGGAACAACAATCCGTTGAGCACTTGAGGAAAAAAAAAAAAGCAGCAGGCAAAACCGAAACCCCTTCATCGTTGTTGCATTGCTCCTGCCACAGCTCTCGCTCTGGCCCTCTGCTGATTTTCTGCCGCATTTTGTTGCATCCTTGCGGGAATTTCAAATGAAAGTAGCAGTGGAGTGGAAGAGGCAGTGGCAGCAGCAGGAGGGACTGCCAGCAGCAGCAGAAAAATGGTGCAAAAAAAAGTAATAAAGTCATTTAGATTTGCCAACGCTTGGGGTAGATATGCCACAGCAGCAGCAGGTCCACCCCGACCATACAGTTTTACAAGGACTGGGCAGTGTACCTGCAGTTGGTGGCAGTTGGGTGTGTCGTCTCCTTCTTGCTTGTTTTTGCTCTCATTTTGTTTGCCGTTAAGTTTGGATGTTAATGAACTCAGTCACCGGAGTGTGGGGGGAGGACTGTGAAAAAAAATATATATAAATTTTTTTGCCATCCTGCCTCCTGCCCCTGTCTACCACTTGAACATTGGGTTTTGGTCGAGAGGTTTATGCAATTTCGCTTCGCATTTTCTGGCACTTCATTTGGTTGCATGCCTCCAGTGTGCCTGCGCCGTGACTGTAGAGCACAGCACAGCCTCCCAGCCTCTGCCCCATCAGATATGAATGGACGCTCTTCCACTGGGTGGCATCCATCCATCCGTCCATGCATCCATCGGGGCCTGGGCCTGGGCCTAGCCTGTTCTGCAGCTCATTAGCACGGACGGATGAAGTAGATCGACCTGGATGGGCCTTCATCCCGCTCGTTCTTCGCTCCTTCGCCACTAGAAAACTTCACTTCGGTTGCTGTTATTTTAATTTGAGGGCAGAGTTTGTACGGATAGTTTCTAATTATTTATGCACAAAAGAATTACTCTACCACTGGCAGGTTAAGTTAGAGGTTTGATTATTGAAGTTGCAGCTAAAGTTGTGTTTCCTGATGGGCTTCGTTTAGGGGCAGGTGTTACAGACTCTTGCCAGCTAGCAAATTGTCTTCTCCAATGAGTCTGGAGCTGTCTTTAATTCTATAATTATGTATTGATATTCAGCCACTTTTGATCACAATTTGTGCACAGTCTCCGCTCTAATATTTCTCACCAGATCTCTTTCTGCTGCCCCACTCCAAGCCGCTCTTTCTCCCACTCCTGCCCGCAGGCCAAGTGTTTGTTTGGGGCGTTTGCCATCGAGTGTGGATGTATGTATGTACAATGTACATATGTATACATAAATATGTATGTATTTATGTACTTTGTTGAGGCCGCTGCTAGTGTAGCTCCTCGCATACACAAATTAGTTATAATTATAGAGCTAAATGCGAGTGAGAGGAGAGCTCGAATGAATGAAAGAAATTAATTTCTCAATTGCATTTTGCCACGCATTTTATTGTCGGAGTTGGAGTTTCGCCGTTTGCCGTTTTCGGAGGCGGCAACCGAGACGAGGTGCAGGCGGGTTGTGGCTGAAGTTTAGGGAGTCATTGTCGGCTGTGGCCTGCAACGGTGGTGGCGGCTTATTTGGTGTCTGTAATTTGAAACGCTTCTCTGACTCGGAAAAACTGCTGCCGCAAATCATGGCTTGGCTTGCCTCCTGCCTCTTGGTTGTTGGCTTTAATTTCAGCTTTGCTAGCCAAAAGCGCCGCTAAATGTCTGAAGAATATTTCAAATCCACACGCAGTTTTTACCCCCCCAAACCCTCCTCCCCTTCGCTCTAACTCTGGTGGCAAGAACTCGGCGCTGCAGTTGCAGTTTCGCTGCATTTCC
The DNA here is from genome assembly GCF_900245975.1 of Drosophila guanche. NCBI lineage: Eukaryota > Metazoa > Arthropoda > Insecta > Diptera > Drosophilidae > Drosophila > Drosophila guanche. The sequence continues at coordinate 2,837,667 of NW_022995746.1, forward strand.
GCTCGCATCAAGAATTGCACCCGCGGCTATATTTTCGCCAGACGGCGGCCATAGACAGGGGGAATGAGGAGGCTTCGGCTACGTATACGACGACCACTATAAATGATGGTTATTTTATAATTGTGGAGTGTTCGGTTCGCTTAGGTTCTGTTTCTGTTCTGTTCTCTTCTCTTTGGCCATTGCATCCGCTGCAGTCGAAAAACGCATTTCGTGGCCATTTTTAATAGTCAAACATCAAGGGAGAGGAATAGAATGAGCAACGGAGATTGATGGAGTTTCTGTTTAAACTAATAAAGACGATAGGATACCCTGGACGTTACAGTTAAGTAAGAGCTAGAAAAGGAGAGGGTAGAGAAAGACTCCCATTGCCGCCAGCGACGTCAACAACAGCGGCGGGCAGTTAATCCATCAAAGAGTTAATTGCCGCCAACTGGCGATTGTTTCTGCTGCCCCTACGGTTTGGCCAGTTGCAGTTGCAGTTGCAGTAGCCAAATGCCCAACAGGCAAACGAAACTCTTTGCATTTGGCGGAACCAGAAACGGTAGTCACCCAAACCCAAACCCAAGCCCGAGCACCACCCCCTGCGGCAGACAGCTGAAAAATGAGACGTACAGTCTTAAAGCGTTTTGTGTTCTCCTTGGTAGAGTTGGTGTTGAGGATCCCAGAAACGTTGATTGAGATGGGAGAACCGGCAACCTTCTGGTGGTCCCTGACTTGATGCCAAAACCATAGAAATCGCAGTGGAAGATCGCAACTTAATTTGTAGATTTTTGTAAAGATTTCTGAGGGGAAATTTATGAACAACTGTCAAACTTCTCCCTCTCCCCCCCTTTTTCACTAGCTGCTCTCAAGCACCATTCTCATTGTCTTTTCGCTCTTCATTCGATTCGAGGCAAATTTCTTTTTGGTCGTCACACACTGCGTATGAGTTATGCCCTCCCCCTTGCCACAGCACTTGACCCCCTTTGGCACCCCCCCCTGTAGCATTCCATGTGTCAAATGGCGCATGGCAGAGAAAATATTATTCGCATTTGGATTTGGATTGCTTCTGGCAGTCGGCAGTCGGCAGTCCTCATTCGCATTCGCATTCGCATTTTCTATTTTCCATTTCAGCAATGCATTTGGATTTGCATTGAATGGCAATTTCAGCATTATTCGCCTCTGGACTTTGGCCCCCATAAAACACGACAGGGTGGAGCAGGGAGGGGTGGTGGTGCTGCTGGCATGCAAAGTGGGTGAATTGAAGTGGCACCTTTGCGGGCGACGACTGGCAGCAGAGTGGAGGAGGAGGAGGAGGAGGAGGAGAGGACTATATGCTCATAATTAGAATCAAAATTGTAATGGCCGAAGTGGCGCCAACAGCCAAAAGAAGCAGCAGCCGCCTGGACATGGCCAAGTGAGTCTTAACTATTTGTTATTGCTGCTTCCACATTGTGTCTTTCCACGCATTTGGCTTCCGTTTACACTGGCAGAAAGAGAGGTAATCGCTTCTATGGAAACTCTGCCAAAGAAAATTCCCTTTACATATATCCCCGGGGGAATCCCTTTCATTATTGTACATGTCAAGATGGGTTAAGGGTCTTATCTGAAGCATTACCACAAGCAAAAGCAAGAGGCGCTTCTAGCACCCATTTTGTTGGCGGCACTTTGTTTATGTAATTGAAACCCAACTTGTTTTTGCCTTGTTTTTTCCGCTGTTGCTGGCAAAAGCTTTCGGTGGAACTACAAAGGACCCTCTACCGTTAACCCCTTCCTTCCCCTCTATTAACCCTTTGTTTGCCTAGAGAAGCCGCTGCTGAGAAGGTAATTCAAGAACCTTTTGCCCCGTCACGGGGTCATTGACAGGAAGAGCGAACTGCCTTTGATGTGACTTCTTGCTTGTGGGGCGCACCTTTTGGTCAGTTTATAATTTTAAATACTGTGCCGAGAGAGAGAGAGAGAGAGAGAGAGAGCCTTAACTAAATGATTGTTCTCTGCTGTTGTCACATTTGTCGGCACCGTTTGAAGCCGCCTCAAATGATATTTGATACGTCTCGCTGCCAGGGCGCCAGCCCCTCTCTCTCTCTCTCTCTCTCTCTCTCTTCCAGGCTACAGTCATGTGTGATTAAACTAAAGGTAAACAATTGACCAGAAAGGAAGGAAGACAAGCGGAGGGAGAGTTCAATAACTTGGCCAGCAGACAGGACGGGACAGGACAGGACAGGCAACCGCAGACATGCATCCAAAGACAAACACGGGAGAGGAGCCACCGAAAGATGCCCGAAAACAACAGAAAATAAAGCACAAAACTAGGTGTGTCTGGAGAGTTCTGGCCATAACTGGAATGTGGCTCGATGGATGGTTGGGGGCGTGGCTGGCACAAAAGGGCGCAGCCTGCCTTGTCTTCTGCTCCATGCGTTTATTTCCTTTTGGCAACCTCGTGTTCATTTCCTCGATTTGCTGAGTCAGACCTTGAAATGCCGCAGATGTCTGAAAGGTAAGGCCTATAGACCCATGCCCCCCTCCCGCTCCCGAGTCTCTTCTCGCAGACATGCTGCAAGGCAAACCAGATTGGGTTCGCTTTATATCTGCTTCCTCGGCTTTTTATGGTGCTGGGGCCGCCGTCTCCATCCTGTAAACAAAAATCAGGTTTGCCTTTTGTACGGCAAGGTCCTCTGCCGCAGTCCGTCAACCCCGTCCTTCGTCCCCACTCTTCTCAGGCAAATGTAAAAATCTCAAAAAGCAGAAAAAAAAAATACTTAAAAAACAATATCAGGAGTAACAGAGAAACGAGTTCTCTTCTCTTTCGTTCGCTGCTGCCGAAGTCTCTTTTGGTCTTTGGTCTGGAATCTGGCTTTCAGCTTTAAGTTGGCTTAAACCTCCACTGGAAATTGCGTGCCAAGAACTTGTCTTTTGGCCATGTCGAAATAATAAATGCATTCGGAATTAAAGACTCTTATGTCAATTACATACAAAATGGTTTCAGGCCGAATTATCCTCAAACATTATGACAGGCCACAGAGGATAGATGTGGCAAAAAGAAAAACTATAAAGCCAGGTTGAAATTAAGATTGGATGCTGGACACTCGCTTGGGTTACACTTTCATGTTCCTGTGAATCCTACAATGTCGTGGACTGTCAACCATTTCCGTACTTCCCCACGAACATTAGTTTTGGCAGTTGTTGAAGTACGACACACTGAAAGTTTTGTTTAAGGAGAACTTTATGGTGGCTTTATCTCTGGGCTCCTGCTTCTGTCTCTCTCTCATCCTTTGCATCAGTAACTCTAAAACTGTTAAGTCTACCAAATCAACAGTTTCCTCAAACCCTCAAACTATGCTGATGCTTTCTTCATCCTCTTTTTCTTCTGGGATTTCCATGCGCTGCAAGGTTTTCTCTGCTCCTTTTCCTCTGCTTTCAGGGGTTCCCCAGTTCTTCTGCTTTTAAATGCATTTTAAATTTCTCCCAGGAGAAATCCAACCACCTCCACCCACTGCTGCAGTTTCCCCCCAATTACGTAGAGTGCAGACTGCTGTCAGGCCACTTCTTAGGCGGGGGGCGTCTCGGTGAGTTGAAGGGTAACTGGGGTTACGTACAAATCTCGCGCTCCCTCGCCCGCGCCTTGCTATATCGCTGCAGCCATATTTTTTTCAAATGTCCCAACAGTGCGTGAAAATGAAAAATTATGAAAAAATCATGCACACACACACACACATACAATTTATACAGAGACACACACAGATGTAAGCATCGCATTGGCGCTGCTCCAACCTGCACCAAAGTGGCAAAGGAGGCGGAGGTTGAGGCAGCTGCTGCTGCGGCGGCAGAGGCAAGAGTTCAACGTTCTTTGCGCAACATTGTGTTTTGTGCTTTCCGCTTATTTTGCGCCACATTCCCTTGCCCTTCCCGTTTGCTTATCCCCTTAACCCCATCCCCTGGCACTCTCTCCTTTACTCGCTTATGCGTTGGCACACGCGCTGCACCTTTAAGTGCCCCGGAGGCAGCAGCAGCAGCAGCAGCAACGGTAGAGGAAGGAAGAGCAAAGCAAAAGGAATACAAAAAAAAAACGAACATAACAGAACTCAAATGCAGCCACATCACTGTAACCGCCTCCTCCTGCCGCTCCGTTCACAACTCTTTTGCAGTCTTCCTGCTTCCTCGCTATCCCACTCTACTGCTCCCTTTCTGGCTACAGCTATCCCTTTCCAACAGCTATCATAAAAGACAATTTTTGCCTCTCTGCCTATTTATGTTTGCCTTGCATTTGGTCTATCTATCATGCGTCTCTCATCCTCTCTTTTTCTGCTGATTGCTATGCTCCAAAGCTCCAAGGAATCTTTATGTGAGGTGTAGCATTGCCAGAACGTTCTCGTGTAGTAAAAAGGCCACCGCACCCTTAAATTTGTTATACCTTGGCTCTCCCTCTCTCGCTCTCCTACTCTGTCTGCGTTGCTGTCTGCGTTGGCGTCTCGTCGCTGCCCTTTAGCTTTGACGCTGGCCCCGCTGCTGTCGCTGCCTACTGTTAATGTTTCACGTTTCCCGTTATCCACCATCCGTTTTACGGTTAATCGGGCATCTAGCACCTGATCTCGGTTCTAGGGAGCAGCAGCAGCAGCATCAGCTGCGAGTGGAACACGGACACAATTACGATTATGGACAAAAGTGTGGTTAACTGTCATCAAGTGGGCGGAGACTAGCAGTCGTCCACAGTTTTGTAGGCGTTAATTAAGGATAGTTTGCGGTTTACAGAAAGCTTTCAATTGACAGAGATGATTATCAAGCAGGGTAGCGGATTCTTTCAGGGCGATGCTTTGCAGATTACAGATACGATTGAATGGGTGAAAGGCTTTTTCTAGATGATGAGGATTCTAATTAAAGAAGGCCACTCGTGCTGGTGTCTCAACAAAATCAGTAGTTTCAACGGGATTCTTCCATCTGAATGGTTCCATCCAATAAATATAAATAAAGGCTCTGAGTAGCGGATCTCTTTATGTTGAGTCTCCGATTAAACCTTTTCACTTCTAAGTACTTCTCGTTCAGTTAATAAATTATTCATGCATATTTCCTTTTCTAATGTTTATTATGAATAGATTGAATGATTCTCGCTGATCTAGTTGGGCCGCTTAAATAAATCTCTGGCCACACATTTATCACCTCGGCCACATTCTCACATTAATTCCACTCCCAGTCAAAAACGTACCGCAAATAGTTTTATGGATCAACGAATTTCAGATTTGTGTCTGGTGTTTACGGCCTGGCGTTAACCCTTTACGAGCAACGACGTCCGCTCACTGTCCAGTCCACTCTACCATCTCCCACAATGGCAAAGCATACAGAGAACCATGGCTAATACGCTGTTAATGAGATGCCAAAGTGTCACATTTAATTACGCGTGTCTATTAATAAATAATAAATTCATTTGCTGCAAATGAAGACACCGCCAAATACAGGGAACCAGAAAGATCCAAAGAGTGGAACCGAACCAAATTTATTTTTGGCCAGACAAGTTTTTTATGCCAGACGGAGGTCTGGGGCCATCATCAGCCATGTGGGAGACTGATTAGCATAGATTGCTATAGGTCGATGCCGTTTTTTTCTTTCAGCTTCTATATTGGAAACGAATGCGAGAGACACAAATCACAGAAATGTGGGTGGCGGCTGTTGGGTTGGCTGATGCTGGTGGGTTGCATTTCTGACACAATTTTCATTTTTACGATACCCAAAAGTTAGATTTTATCTGCCAGACACATGTATTTTGAAGGGCCATGCTGACTAGTTTGGATTTTGTCTCTGATTTCTATTATTTGATGCCTTTTAAATGGGGGTACCGGCACTTTGCTTGGTTTTTGTAACACAAAGAGAGATTATAAAGGCAAGAGTATCGTAAACTTCGGTGCAACAAAGTCCACATTGCCAACATTGCCTTTAAGTTTTCTATATTTGTAATAGGCCTCTGACCCACACGATGGAGTTGACATTTGTTTTTTTCGAATATTTCTTCTGTTTATAATTTATGGGACTTTTTGGTTTCGGGTAGGCGGTGGTGGTGGACGTGGACTCTGGAGTGAAGTGTATACAGAGAGGCCCTCATGCGGCTTCCCCCTAAATGGGTCACTCATTCGCCTTTGCGAACCCATCAACAAACGAATGCTGCCCTACTTCCAGTGAATGGGGGATAGTTCATGATGATGATGATGTTGATGATTGCCTAACGATCCTTGGGTTTCCAGCGAAACCAACGAAATCAAATAGCATTCAAAACAAGTTCAAAAAGCGAACGGAGCGGCGGGGTTCGTTGCCTTGGCTGTAATTCAATCGACAATCCAGCAAATGGCCCATGAATGGAGACTCCAGACTCCAAACTCCAACTCCAACTCCAACTCCACTCTCCGTTGTTCGGTTCCTGGAAGCTGGACAGCGGTGCGTGGCCTGTTGTTGTCGTTATATGCTGTGCCAGCATCAGACCCAGACCCAAGCCAAAAACAACTACGATCCATCCGCAGACGGGGATTGTGCATAACAAAAGACAAACAATTCCCGGAATGGCATTGAGCCAAATCCCAAAAAACTAAAGCCAGACATAGACCCCTACTACATATTCCCCTCCCACTCTCATTCAGCAAACCCTTTTGCTATGTTTTCTTGTATCTGTCTGTCTCTCGGCGGTTGGCGGAATGCCGAATGCTGAGCCAGCGAAAACAACAAATTCCTAGGCAAAAGGCATTACAAATGCTTTTATATCCGCTTCTTTTGTTGACGTTGTCTCCCCCCGATAGGTACCGAAATAATTGGTTTGTGGAGGAGATGCGAGGGAGATGTGGAGGGGATAAACCTATAGCTATGGGTTAAATTGTATTATTAAATAAGTTTCGGAACATTGTATCATCACTTATAAACATTGTATGAAGGGGAATATAATTTGCTTAAGTTCCTAATTCCACATAAAATGTTGGGAAAAAGCTCTTATATTCTCAGATGTTTGTGTGCGTTTCCCGGAACCCCCGCACGTGTGCCCAAAAACCGTAAACAAACTAAGGATTGGATTCCGTTTCACATCACGTGGCATTCCAGGTGTCGTCTGTTAGCTACAGCAGACAGAGGGGGGCAGGGTGTGATCGCATCAGATCTCAAGACTTTTCTCATTTGCAAATTAAAAGCGCCGCCATCTGGGGGGAGGAGGTGGGGTAAGGCGAGCCGTTGGCTAAAAGCGTCGACGTTGACAGAGAGTCACACAAAGCTGACAGCGGGGCCGATTGACCATCCCCACCGTCCCATCCCCCCTCTATAGTGCTGATGCCTGTTGCATGTGCGTCGTCTCTGATGTTGTCGTCGCTGCTCATTCATCACGTCGCAAAACTGAGGCTTAGACCTAGACGAATGCCATGCCGCCCCTCTGCCACGCTCGGCGGCTCGGTTCACCGTACGCCGTGTGTGGTCTTCGATACGTTCTCACTTTAGTCTTTCTGTCACTGCTCTGGCTTTGGATACCCTTCCTGTACAGAGCGCGAGAGAGAGTATATTTATTTTGAGGAGTGCTTTGCAGTGTATAAACTGTAGGGTACTTGTAAGCTTCGTCTGTACTCTCTGCTTTTTCGCTTGCCTTTTGGACACGACGCGTAAAAACGCAAACGTTGTCACATGCTGGGAACAGAGGAAGAGCAGACGAATCGGCAGAGCAGTAGACAGAGCGAAGAGTCAGCATCAGGCAGTGGGAAAAAAAGTGTGAATTAGAAAAGGAACTCTCAAAGCTTAAATGGACCGCTGCTGATAACAAAAAAAAAAGAAGCGAAGAAGAGAGGGAAGTCCGGCAGATTCCGGACCACACACGTTGCAATAATGTCTGCTGCGTCGACGACGAATCAATCTTGGGGCCGTTTGTCACTGTCATCGGGTTGGTGAGGGAACCCCTGGAGAGTGCAGAAAAGGGCTGGAGGAAGCAAAAGCTGCAGATGAATCAGCTGCAACATTGTTGCCGCAACACAAATTCAATATCCACAAACTAATGCACACATCTACATATGTACAATACATATATGCACACTTAACCCCTGGGGCCACTATGCAACATTGTTGCTACATTTGTGCACTCTCCCTCTTCCTCTCTCTTCTCTTTCTCAATTTTTACGCTTCATCAATAAAAATAACTTTGAAAGCGATAGCGCTCCCCAGGCAGCGAGCAGAGGAAGAGAGTGGATCAAAGAAAAGAAGCACTGGAAACGCGGGAGAGGGGATCACACGAGAAGAGAGCGTAGTGAGCGAGGCAGACAAACTGTCTCGTATGGAAGCTGGCGGCATATTTGTGTGGGCTGGAAATGGATTGGAATGGGAAATGTGCATGGGAATGGGCATGGAGGCGGGAATGGACTGCTGAATATGCTGCATATGTGGCGTATGCACGAGGTCAAGATAAAGTCACGCTTGAGGCATGCCCATGCATGCCAGAGCAGGGCGGCGGCAGTGCAGTAAAGCCTTTAACTGAAAGATCTTTCATTTTCCAACTGCTACATATATTTTGAGAGAGGTTCTTCGGTGTGGAGTACCCACTGTTTCCAATTCTCTATCGCACACACTTAACCCCTCTGGTGGCATATATTCCACAATTAACCCCCCCACATGCGGTGGAGCAGGGGTGTGTCAACACCCACAATGAGAAAACTTTGAAACGGAATGGGTCCCCCAAAGTTCGCTCCAATTACACAGCCGAACGTCAAGCGACCAGGCTAGGGCGTGGCATTGTCCAGAGTCGGCTCCATGTCTTTGATGCTGATTGAAGTTGTCAGTCCGTGAGGCACTGTGGCAGTGCCGCGCCGCCTTGAAGCGCGAGCGACACGTAATATAAACAAAATAAAAAAAAAAGAACGCCAAAAAGAAAGGAATACGAAAAGGCCTATGGTACACAGTTGAGGCGGGAGGGGGGGCTGGTAAGGCGCATGTGGGGGCGGTGGTAAGCAGGCAAGAGAAAAAAACAAAACAAAAAGGCATGCGAAATGGGCATGTCAGTCACTCGGAGACCCAGCGCCAGAGCCACAACCCCGTCCGTCCGTATGTTTGTCCATCAGAACTACAGTCCGTCACTCAATGTTCGTTTGGTTGGGTTGTGGAGCGGACACTGCCCAGGGACCATGCCCCCCGCTGCCCTACGCCCACAACTCCGTCATCGGCAGAGCAACCCACCCCCACTCCCCACCTCTTTACCTTTTATTTTGGCATGCACAAAGCGCAAAAAGGCAAACAAAAGAGCTTTGAGCTTTTCAATGTGTGCGTGTGTGTGTGTGTTTGTTTGAGTAGTGCTCACTGTGCTACGGTAATTCAATATGGAATGGGCTCTTGGCCCCCCCATTTTCCGATACCGCGCGCTGTGGCCAAAACAAAAGACCAACGGGCCCAGGGGTCAAACTCCACTTTGAGTCCCTTTTTGAGCATCGCCTCTCATCAGAAGGCAGCCGGAGGGGGGGGGGGCTTGTGTTAATGAATGCATTTAAAAATCTGTTTTGTGTTCAAAGGACTCAGGCGTGCGCGAGTGGAGTCACTGCGGAATGGAATAATCAATTTAATGATTAATTTCAATTTAATTAACAGTTCTGTAGATGTTAGATGTCAAAGGGAACTATCCATAGTAATATTTCAAGCATTCTATAAAAAAGCTTCCTCCATCTTTTTGCGCAAAATCGTATTTTAGCAGTTCTAAAAATATTCGATTTCATCTCGACATGTGCTTATTTTTCATGACTTGTCAATCAAGGACATTACCGATTCGATTGACATTCAGATCCCAAGTTCATCCAACCATCACCCCCTATCGCACCTCAACCAGCCAGCAGGCATCAGCCATCCATCCATTCACATACATTATTCAACGCCAGAGATGGAAAGTTATTCCTCAATCTCTGCAACAAAAGTTGACGGATAACCAGATACATGTATATAAGCGTACATATGTATGTATGCATGTTTGTACATTGCGGGTGGCAATGGATTTCGTGGAAGCGAAAAACCCCTCGTGATGCACTCGCTTTTGGCAGCATTTAATTTGACAGAAATCGCTTGTGCCGAGGCGGCAAGGAAAGGCAGTTGCCACTGAGGTAAGCAAACAGAGACATTATCGTGGCAAGTAGTAGTGGCAGTGGCAGAACAAAGAGTTAGGCACCACTGTGGATGTCTTTAGCTTGTGGCTGCACTTGCTGTTAAGACGCCACACTGAGAGAAAAAACGCTTGCCAAAACAAACGGAATTTTCACAAATAAATTGTATGTTTGTTTTTTAATGCAAAAAACCTTCAAACGAGTTTCAGTAACTTCTTAGTACCCAAAAATTGCCTTTTTTTCTTCAGTGTCCCCCCTCCATGTCTCAGTTGCAGTTGCAGTTGCAAGTTGAAGTTTCCATATTTGGCAACACAGAGCATTTGGCGCGGAGCAATTAAAATTACAAAAGCATTTAAGACTTGGCGGCGGTGTCTCTGTGAAGAACAGAACACACGTTGGGCTCCGCTCTGGCTCTCAGCGGCGGCTGCACACGATTATTTTCCATTTAATTAATTTATAGCAAAACTTTTGCCAGAACAAAAGCAGCGACAGCAACAACAACAACAACATGAACCACATGAAAATATAATTGCTTGCGGCACGATGCCGCATTTTGATGTAAATGCCTCAAGTCGCTGGCAGACTTGACTCCCCGGGCATCAGTTTCAGTTTCAATTTCAGTCGGAGACAACAAACGGAGCCCCAGACTCGTTATGACAGCACCCCCGCCCACAGTCAGCCACCCCCCCCCCCCCCCCCCCCCCCCCCCCCCCCCCCCCCCCCCCCCCCCCCCCCTCCCCCCTGTGGCTCCTCCTCCTCCTCCTGTGTTGGGTGATAATTAGACAACATTTTACATGCAACTTACTACAGCTGATGCCCATTCGCAGTGACCTTCAGAGAGACACATTTTGCATACCTGCAATGGAAAAGATGGAGATACATTTAGCACATTAGTCACAAGAATTGGCATTGGCATTTTGAATACTTAATGCAATCAGCGGGGTAAAGTGAACTACGGAATACTCTAAAGGAGCGGGAGGAACTTATAGACACAATAAATGGAGATCTTAGCTGGAAGTACTCCACCTCCACTCCAGTTATTCCCTAACTGGCATTGTGGCAGCCTCTTAAAAGTTTAAGTACATAATTCTGTTCAACATTGAGTCAAAATTGGCCACAGAAAACACACACAAAAAAAGCGGCAACAAATCAGCTACACGCCCCAAAAACAATCAGAACCAATTAACCGAAAATTGAACAATCGAGCAATGAGCCAGCCAATGGGGCATGGGGGCTGGTGGCTGGCGTAGATCTAAACTAATTGCCCATCGACAGAATGTTAACCCAGACAGTTTGACGACGAGGCAGCCACAGCCACAGTCACAGTCACAGTCACAGTCGCAGCATGGGGCATGGGGCAGTTGCTCATTTTGCATGCAACTCTGACTAATTTATGTGCAGCGGCTTGTGGCAGGCTGACCTCGTCGCATTGCCCACTTAGAGTGCAACTTCGACTTCGACTTCGACTTCGACTCCGATTCCGCCTGCAAAACTTCGAGGTGCTGGACTGCCGTCAATGCCAAATGCGGAGCGGGGGATCTGCACCTCCGCTGCGCTCGAACGCTTTTCTTGGCTTTCGGTTTTTGCCTAGGGTTTCCTGCTGTGTGGCTGCCACATGAGCTCGGTCCCTGGCTGCAGCTCTGCCTCTAAGCTTCGAGGCGTGGGTGTCGTTTCTTGGGTTTGGTCTTCGTGCTCTCTAACTGTTTTTTTTCCCGCTGCTCGTGCCAACAAACACACAGAAAAATCAACGAGCAAAAAACGAGAACTCGTAGACAATTATAATTTGACGTTTTGATTTGGCATTTCGGGGGGGGGGGGGGGGGGGG